>NC_052351.1:27433325-27438049 GCF_009727055.1 Benincasa hispida | reverse complement strand
CTTATAAGCAAAAGAGAATCATAATCGTAAACCATTTAGATCTTCGGTAGTGACTATCATAGCATTGTGAGCAAAGCTTCCAGGAACTTAAAACCAGAAAGTTTGTGTGTGGAACGCGGATTTACGTGCGTTCCCAATTTATCGTCTAATAGAATTATCTCAAGCTCTTTTCAAAGGTGCCATACCATTAAATGTGCTCTTTGAACGAATTTAACCAGAGGTGGGTTAATAACTGTGTACAAGTTCGACGCATTTTCGAATAGGAAGGGGCTGGTTATTGGTTCAGTTGGATTTGCACTATATGAGACGACCAGGGAAAGGTAAAATCAGCTATCTGTCTTGCTATAACAAGACAACTAAAACCTTAAAGCAGTAACACAATTTGACAAACAATGTTTAGCTTTTCCCCTGGGATATTATAGAGAATCTCACAGTCTAAATCTTTGACTAATTCTAATCATCTTCGTTGCCTCATATTTAACTCCTTCTGGGTAAAGAAGTACTTAAGGCTTTTATGATATGTATAAATTTGGATCTTTTCCCCATATAAGTAATGCTCCATATCTTTAAGGCAAAGACTACGACCGCTAACTCCATGTCATGAACGGGATAATTTTGTTTCATAAGGTTTTAGTTGTCTTGAAGCAGATGCTATTACCTTTCCGTGTTGCATCAATACATAACCAAGCCCCTTCTTCGATGCGTCACTGTACACAGTTAAACCCTGATTCGTCAGGTATAGTGAGAATAGGAGCTGTGGTCAACCTTTCTTTTAGTTCCTGGAAGCTTTGCTCACATGCTTGGTTCCAGACAAAAGGATTATTCTTCTTGGTGAGGTTAGTTAAGGGTAATGCTATATTTGAGAAATTTTCACACAATCGTCTATAATTACCTGCTATCCAAGGAAGCTTCGCACTTCGCTGACTGTTGTTGGCGAGGCCACTTGCTAACTATTTCAATCTTAGCAGGATCCACTTAGATTCCTTCTTGCTTTACAATATGCCCATGGTAGCAACTTGTCGTGTTCCAAAATTCACACTTGGAGAGTTTGGCATACAACTCTTTCATTTCTTAATATGGAAAGGACGTCCCTAAGATGTTTTTCATGTTTCTGCCTCAGACTTGGAATAGACTAAAATATCATCTATAAATACAATCACGAAGTTATCAAGATGGTCCTTAAAAATTCTATTCATTCAAGTCCATGAAGGCTGCTTGGGCATTCATTAATCAATAGGGCATCACAACGAATTCATAATGCCCATATCTTGTTTGGAAAGCAGTTTTGGGTATATCAGATCCTTTGATTCGTAGTTGATGATATCCAGATCGTAGTCTATTTTGGAGAATACTAAGGCTCCTTGTAATTGGTCAAATAGGTCATCAATACGTGGGAGTGGGTACTTATTCTTCATTGTCAATTATTCAACTCCTGATAATCTATACATAAATGCATTGATTCATCCTTTTTCATAACAAATAAGACAGGTGCTTCCCATGGAGACATGTTAGGGGCATATAAATCCCTTATCTAACAATTCTTGTAATTGTATTTTGAGTTCTTTTAATTCCACAGGTGCCATTCTATATGGTGCTTTAGATATTGGTTCAATTTCCGGGAATTAGATCTATACAAATCTATTTCTCGATAAGGTGGTAAACCTGGTAGCTCTTCTGGGAATACATCTTCAATTCTTTATCATAGGGAATGCCCTTAATTTCATCATTTTTGGTTTCGTAAATCCACTACACTTGCTAAATATGCCCAGCCTTATGGTTGAGAAAATGTTTAGTTTTTAAGGCTGAAATTATTCTTGGGGTTGATTGTTGTATTAGAACTCTTAAACTTAAACTTGGTTCCTGTTGGAAAGATGAATATGACCTCTTTATTATGGCAATCTATGCTTGCATAGTTTGCTGCTAACCAGTCCATACCTAGTATTTTTGTCAAAATCACTTATGTCTAGGATGATAAGGGTAACCCCTAGTTTATGTCCTGATACTGACAATTCACAGTTTCTACTACTGAGTGGGCCAATATAGATACTCCGCCAGGAGTAGCTACGGATAGAATGTAGCCTAAGGACTTTGATGTTATTGAGCATGTTGTGCAAATGCTGTAGAGATGAATGAATGACTAGAGCCCGAATCAAATAAAGTAAAGGCATAATACCCGAGGATGGGTAATATTCAATTTTAGGGTTCTCCATGTATAATCTATAAGATCGTGGCCAAATTCAAATGCATAATCCACGCTTCTGTCCAAATCTCACTCTCTTCAGCTTTCTCGCTGGTTTGGCTCTCATGGCTCTCGCTCTCTCAGATTTCTTGCTGGTTTACTCTTGTGGCTCTTGCTCTCTCCAAATTTCTCACTGGTTCACTCTCGCTGAGAATCTTAACTCTCTCCAACTTCTAATTAATCCTCCCTGATTCTGCCCCCTAATTTATTATTTTTGGATAATTAATAAATTTCTTAATCTCACCCGCTTTTTAAGTGTTTCATGGTAGTGTACCTTTAATATGCTGCATAATTATGTTATTGTTATGTTGCATTACATGTTTAAAATACGTTTATCGACAAGGGACCCCATGCATTATGTTTGTTCACAACGATGAAATAACATTAAATTTTAATTAGATAAAGGTTGTGCTTCTAGGGCTAGCAGGGCATGTATGGTTGCACCTCTCTAGACCCAATTCTATGTCAATTTTATGCTAGGGACTAATAGGGTATGTATGGTTGCACCCCTCTAGCCTAATCTTACATTTATGCTAATGGTTGATGATGGATGCGACTCTGGCCCTACTGACTGCATGACCCACTAATCATCAGATGGGTTAGTTTCCGCTTAAGTCCTCATCTTCCTACCAGGGCGGAGAAATTTACGTTAGGAGCATAACCGACTATCACATGTTATTATATATTTTCGGTCCCAATCATGTGTTTTCAGGACATGTTGCATGTGATTGTGCATTTGGTCACTACCCTATGTGAGAACTACTTACTAAGTATATTATATACTCATCCTATTTTACAGACTTTGTATGTAAGGACAAACGCCTTATGTGTTACTTACACTAGATGCGCTACAAATGCTAATACAAACTATGAGTAATGGAAACACAACCTCGTCCACCACACCAATAACCAACGATACAAATGACTTGAAGATCATTCGAGAATTCAGGAAGTTCAATCCTTCAACATTTGATGGATCATCTGTGAATCCTATTATAGTAGAGAATTGGATAACAGAAATAGAAACTATTTTCTGCCATATGAAATCCTAGAAGAACAGAAAGTAAATTGTGCCACCTTCATGTTAAGAAGCGATGCAAAGTTCTGGTGGGAATCCACATAAAGAACAATCAAAGGTTCAGTCTCATGGCAGCAATTCAATCAGGCATTTTACAACAAGTATCTTCCTTTGACAGTGAGATATCAAAAGGAAATGGAATTTCTTAATCTTCGTTAAGAGAACATGTCGATGGTAGAGTATGAACGGATATTTGATCGCTTGTCCCATTTTATCCTTCGACTAGTGGACACAGAAGAGAAAAAGGTGGAAAGGTTTATTTGAGGATTAAGATAAGGCATTTTCAAGGCATTGTTATTGCTTTCCGACACAAAGAGTATGCTCTTGCCCTCGAGTCGGCATTACTCATGAAAGTAGATCTTGATGTCAAAACCTAAACTTTTGAACGAGGATTCATGCCAAATCGAAAAATGAAATTCACCCAACAAGGCTTCCAACATTCACAATGGCAAGCAAAAATTTCCCAAAGCACTCAGGGCGTACAGTCACAATAGAAGAGTCAAAGATTCACATATCCTAAGTGTAGAAATTGTGGAAAACACCATCAAGGGCAATGTCTATGGAACTTCGGGGTATGTTTCAACTGCGGCCAGACGGGTCACTATGCAAAGTCTTGCCTAAAGCTCATCAACCAAGTATCAACTGCCCAGACCACCCAGCCTACTAGTAACAAGGTTACCAAACAACAGAAAGGATGGGTGTTTGCTATTACACGTCAAGAGGCAGAGGATCAAGATGTAGTTGTTATAGGTACATTACCCATCCTCGGGTATTATGCCTTTACTTTATTTGATTCGGGCTCTAGTCATTCATTCATCTCTGCAGCATTTGCACAACATGCTCAATTAACATCAAAGCCCTTAGGCTACATTCTATCCGTAGCTACTCTTGGCGGAGTATCTATATTGGCCCACTCAGTAGTAGAAAACTGTGAATTGACAGTATCAGGACATAAACTAGGGGTTACCCTTATCATCCTAGATATAAGTGATTTTGACAAAATACTAGGTATGGACTGGTTAGCAGCAAACTATGCAAGCATAGATTGCCATAATAAAGAGGTCATATTCATCTTTCCAACAGGAACCAAGTTTAAGTTTAAGAGTTCTAATACACAATCAACCCCAAGAATAATTTCAGCCTTAAAAACTAAACATTTTCTCAACCATAGGGCTTGGGCATATTTAGCAAGTGTAGTGGATTTACGAAACCAAAATGATGAAATTAAGGGCATTCCTATAATAAGAGAATTTGAAGATGTATTCCCAGAAGAGCTACCAGGTTTACCACCTAGTCGAGAAATAGAATTTTGTATAGATCTAATTCCCGGAATTGAACCAATATCTAAAGCACCATATAGAATGGCACCTGTGGAATTAAAAGAACTCAAAATACAATTACAAGAAT
>NC_052351.1:27431617-27432805 GCF_009727055.1 Benincasa hispida | reverse complement strand
ATCTTGATAACTTCGTGATTGTATTTATAGATGATATTTTAGTCTATTCCAAGTCTGAGGCAGAACATGAAAAACATCTTAGGGACGTCCTTTCCATATTAAGAAATGAAAAGTTGTATGCCAAACTCTCCAAGTGTGAATTTTGGACACGACAAGTTGCCTACCATGGGCATATTGTAAAGCAAGAAGGAATATCTCAGTGGATCCTGCTAAGATCGAAACAGTTAGCAAGTGGCCTCGCCCAACAACAGCAGCGAAGTGCGAAGCTTCCTTAGATTAGCAGGATATTATAGACGATTTGTGAAGAATTTCTCAAGTATAGCATTACCCTTAACTAACCTCACCAAGAAGAATAATCCTTTTGTCTGGAACCAAGCATGTGAGCAAAGCTTCCAGGAACTAAAAGAAAGGTTGACCACAGCTCCTATTCTCACTATACCTGACGAATCAGGGGGTTTAACTATGTACAGTGACGCATCGAAGAAGGGGCTTGGTTGTGTATTGATGCAACACAGAAAGGTAATAGCATTTGCTTCAAGACAACTAAAATCTTATGAACAAAATTATCCCGTTCATGACTTGGAGTTAGCTATCGTAGTCTTTGCCTTAAAGATATAGAGACATTACTTATATGGGGAAAAGATCCAAATTTATACAGATCATAAAAGCCTTAAGTACTTCTTTGCCCAGAAAGAGTTAAATATGAGGCAACGAAGATGGTTATAATTAGTCAAAGATTATGATTGTGAGATTCTCTATCATCCAGGGAAAGCTAACATTGTTGCAGATGCTCTTAGCAGAAAGTCTGCTCATACAGCAGCCCTAAGTACCATCTCCAAACACATAATGGATGACCTTGAAAGAGCTGAGATCTCACTAATACCAGAAACCTTCACAACTCGAATAGCACAGTTAATTACAAGACCTGCATTAAGGCAAAGGATAATTGATGCACAACAAATAGATAAATACCTAAACAAATGTAATGACCCGACCCCTAGGACCTAGGTAAGGCCATTACTAAAATAAATGCATGAAAAGAATTTAAAACGACGCTCAGTCATTTGAAATAAATGCTAATTAAAAACAAGAGAAGTTCAAAAAACATTTATTAAATGCAATCGTTAAAAAACAATAATAGGGTACCCATAAATCATAAAGGTTAATAAATACATATGAAAAACAATT
>NC_052351.1:27423851-27431517 GCF_009727055.1 Benincasa hispida | reverse complement strand
AAAGAGGAGAGAATTGCCTGCTTAAAACCTAACTTAGAAATCTTGAATAAAACAAATAATGTTTATATATACATATCAACAACCAACAATCACAAACCAACTGGGTTTTCACAATTGGTTATGGCCATCCTAGTGAAGTAAAGTCTCTGTCATGAACGACATTATATAACGAGACTACAAAATAATATCGTGGTCGATCTTTATAACAAACTCCCTTTGTATAAGGACGCACGACCGCTCTCGATGTCCTCCACATTGAAATGATCAAAGGTATCAAACCATCTGTAGTAAGTTCACAGACACTGAGTGAATATTCTACAAGAGCGCGGCCAACATCTCGTAGCTGTACCACGGATCACAGGTTTCTTCACATTCGTCTAAGCATGAAGCTAAAACGAGTCGTTTTAACTACTGAAGCTCAAATGGCGAAGAAGAAACAGAGGCTTTGATATTTTTGGAAACTGCAACATTCGGCCTTATTTCGCTTAGTTTCTTACTCGATTTACAACCTAATTTCAACCCTAATGGACTCCAAAATAAATTACAGACTCTTGAATAACACATGTAAAACTCATCAAGAAAGAGCCAATTACAAATTAAAAATAGAAAAACTAAAGCAATATATAAAAAGCCAAACTAACGATACTCATATAAAGGTAATATGTAAGTTTCATATTCTCATATAAAATACACCGCCACATCAAATCCAAAAATTAAAGCTGAATTGAAGTGCTTATAGCTGCTGGCTGATACAGTTGTTGGCAGAGGTACCAATGTATAGGCGGAAAGAAACCAGGATCCTATACAGCACTCTATTGCATTAATTTTGGTATAAAAGAAAACATACTTGCAATAGAAAATAAATGGTTTCATGGCATACCTTTAAAGAACATCCTCTAAGCTTTGATTCAGCTGCAAATCTCCACAGAATCTTGTTGTAAACCACCCCAAGATCTACCCTATTATCCTTTTAGAGCTCAAGATTGAGTAGTGGGACTCAAAATAAGCTAGAATTAAGGGAATTTGGAGAAGCTCACAATAGCAACCAAGTAGAAGAACAACCTTCTTCTCTCAAAATTTTCTAAAAAATTTTGTTCGGTTACCATCACTTCAAAATACTCTAATTTCTTCAATATATTGCAGACATTCATGCAATGAAATTTGTTGCATGAGATGTAGCTCGTGCTTGGAGTTTGTGAAGAGTTAATGTGGGTTGTTGGTGAGCTAGTTGTAACGACCTGAGTTCAGGAAGGGTACATGAATGAACCGGGATCACATCTGAATGAGAGGGATCCTGAGGACATGAAAGTAAGGTTAATAAAGGCTTAAAAGAATTGAAAGTTACTGCCTATACCGACAAAGGAAAAAACAATTTTCCAATTTTTGTGTTTTTCTTTTTCTTTTTCAATTTTATCTAAATTGATTTCATAAATAAATTTTATTTAATAAAACTGAAAATATTATTAATTTTACAAAATTAATTTTATAAATTAATTTTCTTTAATAAAATTAATAAGTAATTATTTAAAATTTTTAAATAATTCTAATTAATTTAATATCAAATATTAAATTAATTTTTTTACACAATTCCATCTTCAAATATTTAAATCATATTTAAATATTATCTCTCTAAATTCATTTAATTCTAATTTGAACACTTCAAATTAACTTATCACGCTATTTTAGAGCTTATCTATTTACAAGCTTGTAGGGGAACTTCGCGGACCTACAGATCATGGGCTCCAACGATCTGAGATTAATCGGCTAAACTCATTAGACCGATCTAACCCCCATTCGTTAACTAATGGGTGATTCTACTAAAGCCCATAACTAAACTCCCCTCACTGTAGATATATTATGTTCACTCGATATAACCATGATTAGTAAATTAACCCTTCACAGATTGCTCGTAATAACGGTTGGGTCGAATCTTTGTTTTACGCCCGAAATTACCTCTTGTTCCTTAAGTTCCACTAATCCCCTAATAAACAATTGATTTGTGATCCAATCAACAAATTGAATCCCTCTCAAGCCAATGAGAAGATGATGCCTCTTGTTCAAGACCCAAAATCAGCACTTAAAGGGAACAACCTCTCTACTAACCCTAATCGGGTAGGAGTGAATTCCCATTTGCATCCTATGTTCCCAGGTTATTCATCTGGTCTTGAATCCCCAAAAAACGGCAAGCTTATTGAGCAGAGCAAAATTGGGGGGGGGGTTTTCCCCTACTTTCACCATTTGTAGATCCAGCATAATCCCAAATAAACAGAAGTTTCATAGTTAGCTCAGGATTAAGGTTAATTACCTAAGTCATCGCTTTTGAAATAGTCACTCTGAAACAGTAACAGCCGTTACTACAAAGTTAAGAGTGATCTGGTTTCCCGTGGTCCAATCTGCACAAACACTCCATTTGCAAACGGGACGCTACTCCGGAGTCTCCCTCATAGTCCCAACATGAACAATTATAGAATCACTTCGTTTTGTAGCACTTTACACCTTTGTAACAACTACAGAGTAGGTACGCATCCGTGTTAACAGAATAAGTACCCAACTTTTCATATAACCTCTGTAAGATCAATTTTTGACTATTATACTCGAAGACCTGATGAACTACTTGTTCATGATCCTCCATATATAAGTTCAAGTACTCATATAATAGTCAAGAGGACTTAGGTTTTATTGGATTTCTAAAACATATTCTTCAACACAACTGTATTGAATTCTCAGAATAAGTTCTTAATGTTTACAAACCACGAGTTTTAGGACATAAAACCCAACAAACTCCCACTTGGACTAAAACTCTAGTGGTAACTTATATATCCGATATATAAGACTGAGTTTCTGAGTTTTATAGAGAAATGCAATAAACTAGGGCATCCCATACCTTTGGTATCTCATACCCGATATTTCTCCCACTTGCCCTAAGTTATTTATTAAGCTCTGGTATGTCTAGTTTTACTAGATGATTCTTAAACACTTTAGACGAGAGAATCATTGTAAACATATTAGTGTACAATAGGCTTTTTATTAAACTATATGGGGAATGCATCTAATTCTCCATAATGGCCAGGAAGCACATTTTCCTCTCACTACATTGAGGTACTCTTAACTCTTTGATTAAGATGGTCTAACCTGCCTTAACAACTCTTGTTAACAGTCATATCTATAAATCTTAAAATTTTTATACTTCGATCTTTAGCTGTTTAAATATTTGAATATTTGCAAATGGCTTTTAACAACTTGTTTCTTAACAGAAGTTACTATGAGATAGAACAAATATATTTCCTGAAAATGAACATTTCATTCAAAAACAAAAATATGTACAAAAGCATCATAACAGAATTTAACAAAAACAGGTAATTTACATCTTCATCAACCATTTCTCTTACTAGATGAGCTGAGCAAACAGTCTCCAGGATCTAAGCAGCCTGTTTGTCTTTCTCTACTATCTTCTCTGGAAGATATTTAGGGCAATTTCTCTTTCACTGCCCTAGTTCGTTGCACTGGAAACATTTCCCTTTCTCTGTAGCGGGTTTCTTGCTTTTCTTGCCAGCAGGCTTCTTTTTCCCTTTCCCTTTGTCTTTCTTCGCTGGAATACTCTTAGTCTGTGAAGAGAAGGCAACTTCAGGCTTGGAGGAAATACCTCTCTTCTCAGCAGAAGCAACATTTACTTCTAGTACTGGTTCTAGACCCTTAGTTCTTAACATGGTTTGAAAAGCCTGCAGCTCATTAAGTAGAGTTTGTCAAGTTGTATTCGATTTTATTCATCAAGGCATTGGTACAAAATTGCAGAAAACTCTTCAGAAGGGATTCTAGAATAAAGTTGTTTTTGTTGTGGAGTCGCACTTAAATAGCAGCATACGTGATGCGTATGCTGGCTCCCTCTTACTCTCAATATTCTTCTTCAATCAAGACTTTTTTCTTCTTCATAATATCAGACATTAATTACTTCTATTCATACCTGAGTCATGTAAAGTCTTCTTCGATATTGGAACTTATATGGCAATTGCGAATAATAATGTTAACTTGAGAAGCTTTCTATCACCAGAGTTATGATAAGCTTAAAGTGATTTCCCTTTTATTGATCCACATCAATTTGAGCACGACCTCTGTTAATAGAAAAAGTCGCCCCCAGAATGATTAATGGCACATCTTTTGTGTGACCTCCAGTAGACTAATAAATGATGAGTTCTGCTGGTAGGGAATGAATTTAATCAATGGTGATGCAGCACTTCCATACATCCATCTTCGGCTCATTCATGAGATTGCATTAGTGCACCCGAATTGAGTTTTCTTTCGGTCCAGTTTTAGATATTTTAAACTGTTGCTGGCGATATAGTTGCCACGCACACGTATTAAGTTAGTCTGTCTAAGATGCTTATAAGGCATTAAATTTATCAAATGAATTAAGCTCACCAGAGGCTTTCACCCAGGGCTTATTCAATAAGCCCAGATAGTGTAAACAGTCCTTTTTCTAATGGAGAGGACGCAATAGCTAAAAAAAGCTCAATCCAAGGATCGCTCATCAGCTTGAGTGGATATATTTATGATTTTGTTAACTTTGAGTTAACGCCACCAGTGCAAACTTACCACGACTCCCCTTCTAGTTAGCCACTATTCTTCTGATACTTTGTTCGTAGGGCATGTCTATTTTCTCATTCGCTTTTCATCTGAAGGATAATACTTTATACATCATATTTGCTTAACATAAGATTTATTTGGAAACATTTGGTACTTAGCGTAAACTCTTTAGTTTTTTTTCTCCCTTAAGTTTCTCTATTGCGAGGAAATACTAGGCATGTTAAAATTGCACTTTAGTACTAC
The DNA here is from genome assembly GCF_009727055.1 of Benincasa hispida. NCBI lineage: Eukaryota > Viridiplantae > Streptophyta > Magnoliopsida > Cucurbitales > Cucurbitaceae > Benincasa > Benincasa hispida. The sequence continues at coordinate 27,426,693 of NC_052351.1, read as the reverse complement.
GTCATCAGTAGGCTTAGGTCGTTAATGCAAACTTCTGGAATTCTTAACCACTATATTTTTTTTTTTTTTTCCTCTCGTTTCTCTTAGACGTGTCAACCGCAACTTCAGTTCTGTCGCAATGGGCAGCTGTTGCCGACTAAGCTCCCATTCTAGTACATCTACCTACTTCTTCATAGTACTCAAAACTCTTCAGCAAAGTGTCACAACCTGACATTAGCGCTTCTTTTACCTGAATCCCCGCACCGGTTGCGTGGAAGTTCAGTTTTTGAAACATTAGCAGAAGCAATTGTGGATCTACCCTTCAAGGCTCACCCTGCAATTCTGGCCGCCATCTGTTAGATTACTAAATTAATGAAATGGATCGATGACCTGACTTATGAAGCAGCCATCTCGAATGTTTTCTCTATGTACCTTGCTGCAATAGGCTTTCTCAAGGAATAGTAGTGATTGGCGGTGGTTCTATTTGTTGAGTCTCTCACCCTTCGCTTTGATTTGATTGATCCTGACCGCTGTGTTGCGAGGGTAGAATCCTTGTGGCCCCTTCTTTCTGCTGCCACAGGTTTTAGAATTCTAATTAGTTTTGATTCTTCCAAGCAAAAATTGGGGGGTTTCTCCAACTCGGGGTTGTATGGTATTTCGAAAGGATTATTCTTTACAAATATAAAATTATGACTTGTTGGATATTTTGAGGCGCTAATCCCTCATAGCATGCCATCAGCGGGCAAAGTCGCACAAGAACTTGTGTGTTGAACTGGTTTGCGTTGATTTTGCCTGTTTTTGCGATGTTGTGAGGCTGCTGTGATCCGTAATTCCCTGGAGGAGTCATCAATAGCGATCAATTATTGGCTTTTGCAGTTGTAGACCAATAGTCACAAATTTCATAGTACACCCTATCATATTTAATGAGTCCATCTCATGGTCACACTCTCCTCTCTCATCGGAATCTTCATGTTCTTTACGGAGATGCGAATCAGAAGATATATCTTTAACGCCACGTAGATCAACCGATATTTATCAGCAACACTAGACGGCTTACCATTTAGTGCAGTCATGCGAAGCAAGGAATTCAAACCATGAATAAAAATAATTTCCTCTGGGAGAGCAGTTTTAGTTCAAATCTCATTTTTGTAATGACATTCCCTACCAAATTCGCTACAAACCTTTCGGGCCTCTAGGCGATTCGGGCATGTGAGTTCTGAGATTCGTCAATGTCTTGTGTCAAAAATTTTGTATATTAGTATTCTCATACGTCTGGATCTTGCGTATTGCGGTCTTAAGTGTAGTGTGGAATAAGTATTTCTTTTATCTTCACGAGTAACAAGATTTCTTTTATCAGTCTTTTTACCTATTTATTCCTGTTGCCCAAGATTACGTTGATCTTCTCCCAGCATCCTGATTGTATGAAATGTTCGTTGAACTGTCTTTTTCCCATATTTCTTTATTTTCGATAACATTCCTTCCTACTTTCGTATCCCCTTGTAGGCGTATCGACATGAGAGAAGATTTGGTGCAACATTAAGGTTAGATCAATTACGTTCTTTTTGATCTAGCAGTATTTAGTTTTTCTTTCGCTGTTATCCTTGCACCAAGGCTTCATATAATTTGTCCCCTTCACCTTTGTTCTTTCTCTCAGCTGAGATAATTATCGATCTGAATAGATAGAGTCGAGAGGGTAGCAATGTTCATGCGCGCTTGGAGGAAATACTCTCTCTCAGCAGAGCAACATTTTACTTCTAAGTACTGGGTCTCGTGTAGCACCCTTTAGTTCTTGACACTGGCATCTGGATAAAAGCCTGCCAGCTCATCTCCTATAGTATGACGCTTTATGATAAAGTTTATGTTCACTTTCGAATTATTTATTCCATTGGACAAAATGGCATCGTGTAAGCAAGATTACATTCTAGCCAGAAAAAGCAACTTCAGACAGGGATTAGTTTAAACTAAGAGACGCTCATCAGCTTACCTTTTCTTCTCATCGCTATTCATCAGAAGCGATGGCAGTTCACTGTGTTAGTGCCACATCTAACATGTGACATACATGTTATATATCATTGATCTATGCTTTCACGGGTGAATAAGTAGAGTCCCCTACTATTATCTGCGACTATTGTAAATCCTGTTATTTGGTGAACTAGCATTTTCTGGGTAGCAGTAGACGGCTGTCCAACTACATTACCCTCGAATACGCCACTTTAACTATATTGCATTTTGTGTTTGCAGTCTCTAACTCCATAATCCTCGTTTGTTTTTTTGTCTGCACAAGATATGCGCTTTCAAGAACAGGATTGGACGTAGATGAGATAAATCGCGGCATTCTAGGCTCTACATAATCATTCGCGATTCCTGTGATCCATCTATCTAGCTCTCCCAGAGGAAGTTTCGTTGCGCATGACATTTGAGTATTTTAGAGGCTAGGGATGGTAAGTGAAGCTTCACTTTTGTTTGTAAGTCGATCATAATCTGCCATAATTATGTGTCTTTTCGAGTGAGAGTTATCTGTGGTTATGTCTTCAAATTCGATGTTTCCAGGTTACATAGTTGTCCCCAATCAGTTTATCCAAAGCCAACAATTGTATAATAAAACTCATCAATTATGAAATTATTAGCAAATTTTATAAGTGAATTGCTTTATAAATCCAATCAAGTATATTTTTAGCAAAGTGTAAATGTACCATAATCTATTTTATTTGCAATGATTATAAGTGATTTAGAACAAATGCTTCCGTGAGGCAGTCAAGAATTCTTCACAAAAGCAAGACAGTTCTTGACCAAATAACTATCTCACAAGATAACTCATATTCTGATAGTTATTTAGCTATCATTTTTCGGTCAAGACAATTAC
>NC_052351.1:27378880-27423826 GCF_009727055.1 Benincasa hispida | reverse complement strand
TAACACTTAGTAAGACTTGTAAGTATAGACCCACCAGTTTCAGATCTTACAGAACGGTATGAGTATGCCTCCGAAATAGAAGACAATACTAAAGACAAAACTATAAGGCCCTATTCATTTTACTGAAGCCTGGGTTGTTCCGAATCCTATGTTACAACCCTCCGTAGGGATCGTCGCGGTTAATGACTAGCTAGTGCCACATAAAAACGACAGCAGGTATAACATAACAATCTCACAGTTCAAACTAATGGAGGAGACCATAGGACAATGTTGACACATTTCCTTCACCCACTTACTATGAACGACTTCCCCCATTCACCTTGTTATTGACCCATGCAAACACTTTCCGCATGGAGCAGTCGAGATAAAATCGATAAGAAGCCGAGCATGGATCTCACGGTGTAACTTTTGAGAACGTGAGAGCTAATAACTTTTATTCTCCCACTGAAGTGTTCTAAATGTTTGGGTATATTTATACTTAGATTCTTTTTGGCTAATAAAAATAACCCTAAGTCTATGTGGTTTATCCAAGTATTATAAATGGATTTAAATCTACGATGTCTAGGAGAAAAACCGTTTTTATTACCTCACACTACTCATGAATGCTCATAAAACCGGTTACCAACGCTCAATTATTTGGCTATAATCCCCTAAGTAGGAGGTGTTCTGTAGACCGTCAACTTAAATACCCCCAGCCTTCGATAGGTTTATATACTGGTTGAGTTTGTAACCCTAGTTTTATAAGTTTAACGATCTATTTTAACTATAAAAACAAGTGGTTAACCTAAGTGAGCATGCAACTATTCTTTGTTATGGATTTTAAACATCTAACCTAATTTTATAACAGCTTACAACATTTTAGATATGTTAATCATCCACGACAAAGAACAAAGCATTCAATATCTAATATCACTATTATATTAAACAAAAGAAACCCTAACATGCATACCATATATTATAACATTTTATAACATACTTTTAATGCATGTAGTATTGCTTCCTATGGTGGGATTTTAAATCTACATGGCATACTGTATGCACATACAAGATTTATTTAATGATAACATACATCACATGCATAAATAATTAAACACTAACTGATATGGCTTTGGTTTTGGCAAAACAACCAAACAAAACCTAATTATTACAAAATAGCTTCTAAACTGCTCCCGGACCGCTCGAACCACTCTAAAACGAACTCTTGTAGCTTGAATCGGACCCGACTCGTCTGAACCGAACTAGCCAAGTATAAACTAGACCAGCCAAGAATATTCAAAGCTGAACCAGATGAGACCACAAGAGAACTGGTCGAACCGGCTACTCTTGCCCATGTTTAACATCTCGCTAAGTCTCATCGTTTAGCAATGACGACCATCATCTTGCATTTTGTCTGATTGTTTAGTATTTGTTTGATCATTTAGTAAAGCTACACGAACATGTAATATTTTTCTTTTATTGCATAGTGTCATCGTTTAGTGTCGAAAGAGGCTACACGATCGCTTAGTGTCTAATACTATCGCCCAACTCCATTGTTTAGCATTGAAAATTTACTACACGATCGCTTAGCTCCATTGTCTAATGCATGAAGCCGATCTTTTAGCGCGCGCAAAAGTTAAACGATCACTAAATGCCATCGTATAGCATTAAACGCATCATCCAACTGCCGCACATAGGTAAGCGATTGCATAGTGCTATCACTTAGCAACTCGACGCATCACTTAGCTGCCGCATAGAGATAAACGATCGCGTTGTGCTATCGCTTAGCAACTCGACGTATTGCTTAGCTCCCGATCAAAGGTAAACGATCGTGGTAAGAGATTGCTCAGGGCTATCGTATAGCTCTTCATTGGATCGCTTAACTCCCACCTAAAGCTACCCGATCGTGTAATGCCATCGTATAGAAATACAATGCATTGCTTAACTCCAGCAGGTACACAATCGTCTAGCACACATCACCTCAACGATCAACGTGCAAAGCTATATGATCACTTAGCTTTTCTTCGCATTGTCTAACGCATGAAGCTAAGCGATCGTTTAGCTACTGAAGCTCAACGACGATAAGAACAGAGGCTTATTTTCTAGAACTGCAACTCGACCTCTTCGCTCGTTTCTTCGATTTACAGTCTAATTTCAACTCTAATGACTCCAGATAAATTATAGACTCTTGGAAACACATTAAAGCTCATCAAGCAAGAGCCAATTACAAATTTAAATAGAAAAATAAAGCAAAAATAAAAGCCAAAACTGAAAGAACCCTATCGGTATAGCAGTTTCATAATTCTCATATAAAACACCCACCAAACAAAAACTTAAACCAAATTGAATGCTGATAGATGCTCTGATACCAGTTATTGGAATGTATCAATGAACAGCGGAAGAAACTAGGATCTAAAAGCACTCTAATTCATTAATTTTGGTATATAAGAAAACATGTTTTAACAGAAATAAATGGGTTTCATGACATACCTTTGAAGACATCCTCTAAGCTTTGATTCAGCTACAAATCTCCACAGAATCTTGTTGTAGACCACCCCAAGATCTTCCCTACTACCCTCTTGGAGCTTAAGATTGAGTAGGACTCAAAATAAGCTAGAATTAAGGAAATTTGGAGAAGCTCACAACAACAACCAAGTAAAAGAACAACATTCTTCTCTAAAATTTTTCTAAAAAATTTTGTTCGGTTGCCATCACTTTAAAACACTCCAATTTCTTCAATATATTGCAGACATTCATGCATGCTGCATGAGATGCAACTCGTTCTTGGAGTTATGAAGAGTTAATGTGGGTTGTTGGTAAGCTATTAGAAGAAGACAAAGAAAAAAACAATTTTCCAATTTTTATGTTTTTGTGTTTTTCTTTTTCTTTTTCAATTTTATCTAAAATGATTTCATAAATTAATTTTATTTAATAAAATTGAAAATATTATTAATTTTACAAAATTAATTTCATAAATTAATTTTCTTTAATAAAATTAATAAATAGTTATTTAAACAATTTAAAATTCTAATTAATTTACTATCAAATATTAAATTATATTTTTTACACAATTCCATCTTCAAATATTTAAATCATATTTAAATATTATTTCTCCAAATTCATTTAATTCTAATTTGAACACTTCAAATTAACCTATCGCTATTCTAGAGCTTATCCATTTACGAGCTAGTAGGGGAACCTCGCGGACCTACAGATCATGGGCTCCAACGATCTGAGATTAATCGGCTAAACTCATTAGACCGATCTAACCCTCATTGGTTAACTAATGGGTGATTCAACTAAAGCCCATAGCTGAACTCCCCTCACTTTGGATATATTATGTCCACTCGGTATAACCATGATTAGTAAGTTAACCTCATTCACAGGTTGCTCGTAATAACGACTGGGTCGAATCTCTGTTGTACCTCCGAAATTACCTCTTGTTCCTTAAGTTCCACTGATCCCCTAATGAACAATTGATTTGTGATTGAATCAACAAATTAAATCCCTCTCAGGCCAATGAGAGGATGAGGCCTCTTGTTCAAGACCCAGAATCAACACTTATAGGGAACAACCTCTCTACTAACCCTAATCGGATAAAAGTGAATTCTCGCTTGCACCCTATGTTCCCAGTTATTCATCCGGTCTTATCTCCAAAACGGCAAGCTTATTGAGCAGAGGCAATTGGACTAGTCTCGCCATTTGTAGATCAAAGCATAATCTCAAATAAACAGGAGTTCATAGTTAGCTCAGGATTAAGGTTAAATTACCTAAGTCATCGCTTTGAAATAGTCACTCTTAAACAGTAAACAGCGTTATAAAGTAAGAGTGACTAGTTTCGTGGTCCAATCTTGCACAAAACTCATTTGCACACGATACTCTCACTCCTCATGTCCCAACATGAACAAATTATGATCACTTCGTTTGTAGCACTTTACAACTCTTTATAACAACTACAAGTAGGCTGCATCCGTGTTACCAGAATAAGGTACTCAACCTTATTCATATACTGTAGATCATTTTGACTATTTACTCGAACCTGATCGACTTGTATGTCTCCATATAAAGTTCAAATACTCATATAATAGTCAAGGGACTTAGATTTATTGGATTTCTAAAAACAATATATTCAACAACAACTTTATTGAATTCTCAGAATAAGTTCTTAATATTTACAAACCACGAGATTTAGGACATAAAACCTAACAAAAGAAATTGGGTCAGATCGAATTACAACACATGATGAAATAATCATAATTCTTATAAATGTAAGGTATGTTCTAGAACTCAAACGAAATCTAACTTCTCTGGGTGAATTAGATAGAGTAGGTTATTTCTAAAAATCTGAGAATGGAGTTTTGAAGGTTATCAAGGGTTCTTTGATTTAGTTGAAGGGGACCTTGAGGAACGACCTGTATGTGTTAGAGGGTATTGCAGTTTCAGGTAGTGCTGCTGTTGCATCTGGGAAAGAAACAGATACATCTATGTTATGGCATAAAAGATTAGCTCATGTGAGTGAAAGAAGTCTTCAAGCCCTTTCACAACAATGTTTTCTTGGAGGAGTTAAAGACATTGAACTCCCATTTTGTGAACATTGCATGATGGGAAAGTCTACCAGAGTGAAGTTTCGGAAAGGAAAGCATTCTACCAAAGGAATTTTAGATTATGTTCATTCAAATTTGTGGGGTCCTACAAAGGTACCTTCTATAGGAGGTTCAAGATACTTCATGTTGATCATCGATGATTTTTCAAGGAAGGTGTGGATGTATCCACTGAAACAGAAGGATAAAGCTTTTGGGAAATTTCTTGAATGGAAAAAGTAGGTTGAGAACCAAACAGGTAGGAAGGTAAAGTATTTGAGGATAGACAACGGTTTATAATTTTTAATCACAAATTTGATAAATTTCGCAAATCTTAGGGGATTATGAGGTATTTCACTGTTACGTACACTCCACAGAAGAATGATTTAGCTGAGAGGTTTAACAGAATAATTATGGAATGTACAAGATGTCTCTTGAAAAATGCTTCACTACCCTTGAAGTTTTGGGAGGAAGCTGCCCAAATGGGCTGTTATTTCATTAATAGGAGTCCGTCTTCCACTTTAGGCCTAAAGACTTCTTAGGAGATATGGACAGAAAAAGCTCCAGGTCTAAATCATCTCAGAGTGTTTGGATGTTCAACTTATGCTCATGTTAAGGAAGGGAAGTTGAATAAGAGGGTACTGAAATGTATGTTTATTGGCTATCCTCAGGGTGTTAAAGAATATAAACTTTGGTGCTTGGAAGAGGGCAGAAATAAATGTATTATCAGCAGAGATGTGATCTTTAATGAAGCAGAGATGCCATTTTGTGTCAAAGAGCAGTAGAAATAGCAGTCAATTGTTCAGGTTGAGGCAGGGGTTAGAATCAATTCTAAAACCCGATCATCAGTTAGTTCATGCGAATCCATTGATAAGTCATCTAGTTCTGATGGTAGACAGCCTCAACTGTAGAGGACTTTGATTGATGAGGGAGCTTTCGGTGAAGAAAATTCCATTAGCAGTGACCTATAGAACTGTCAGCTTACTCGTGACAGGTCTCAGCGAGTGAGACAGGCTCCTACGAGGTATGGCTATGCTGATTTAGTTGCTTATGCTCTTACTTGTGCAGCTGACAGTATTGAAGCAGAACCTCTTACTTTTGAGGAGGCAATTGTATCTGATTCGAAGGATCAATGGATCGATGCCATGGAAGCAGAGTTGTTCTCGATGTAGAAGAATCAGACAGTTATTGGTTCTGAAGCCTCCTAATCAGAAGCTCATTCAGTCAAAATGGATTTATAAAATCAAGTCAGGTATAGGAGGTGATAGTAAGCCTAGGTATAAGGCTAGACTTGTAGCCAAGGGTTACACTCAGAAGGATAAAGTTGACTTTAATGAGATCTTCTCTCCGGTGGTGTGGCATTCGTCCATTCGATTAATTTTATCTATTGTTGTTCACTTTGATATGTTTGTTGAACTGATGGACATCACCATAACTTTCGTTCATGGTGAATTGGAGGAAGTGATCTACATGGCTCAACCTAAGGGCTATGAGGTGAAAGGAGAGGAAAACATGGTTTGTCGTCTTCACAAATCCATCTATGGACTGAAGCAATCGCCGAGACAGTGGTATATCAGGTTTGACAACTTTATTCTGAAGCAGGGGTTCAACAAGAGCTCATATGATGCCTGCGTGTACTGGAAACTATATCAGAAAGGTACATATATTTATATACTTCTGTATGTAGATGATATGATCCTAATGTCTAAGGATTATTCTGAAACTTGTGATCTCAAAAAACAGTTGAGTAATGAATTTGAGATGAAAGATTTAGGTGAATTGAAGAGGATCTTATTCATGGATGTGAAAAAAGATAAGGAGAAAGGTTTGTTAACCATTTCGCAGAAGTACATAAACTGATTGAGAAGTATAATATATCTAGTTGTAAGGTCGTTTCGGCACCCTTAGCATCTCATTTTAGGCTTTCTTCGTCCTAGTATCTAGTCACTGAACAACAAAGGTTAGAGATGTCTAATATTCCCTATTGTAATGTTGTTGGAAGTATTATGTATTTGATGATTTGTACTATGCCTGACTTGAGATATGCTATGAGTATGATAACTAGGTTTATGTCAATTCTAGGGAAGAAGCATTGGAATGCAGTTAAATGGGTTCTTCGATATTTGAAGGTAGTGCTAGTGTATCGTTGTGTTTTAGCAGGGATTGTGATAAATTAACACTATTGGAAGGCTTCATAGATGAAGATTATGCTGCAGACCTTCACAAAAGAAGGTATCTATCAGGTCACATTTTTCATTTGTTTGGTAATATGGCAGTTGGAAGGTTGCTCTACAGTAAGTTGTTGCTTTGTCTAATACTGAGTCAGAGTATATTTTAGTGGGTGAATCTATGAAATAGGTAATGTGGTTGAAAATGATAGTTGGTGAGTTGTTCTCGCAGGAGCTCATTCATATCGTCCGTTGTGATAGCCAGATTGCTATTCATCTTATGAAGAATCCATCTTATCACGAATTGTCTAAGTATATCAATGTCAAATTTCAATTTATCAGAGAAGTTGTAGCCCAAAAAGATGTGGAACTGGTCAAGGTTCATAGAGTTGAGAATTTGTCAGATATGTTAACCAAGGTTCTTCCAGCCCATAGGTCTGTTAGATGGGCTCAATATTAAATCTGGATGATAGAGAGATTGGAGAATTAACTTGGTACTTAAATATTCTTGTTATGAGGGAGATTTGTAGAAAATAACAAGGAAACCCATCTTATTCTTTAGGGCTGAAGAAAATCGTGAAACACTTTTGGGTAGACAGGGAAAGTAGCCAACTTGAGAGATACACACCGTGAAAAAGAGAGAGGCGTCCAATGAGAGAGATGGTCGTTAGTGGCAGATTTTAGGCTGCGTGGGTTCTCGCCGGTCAGGACGCCCGACGGTGGGCCGCAATTCTAACATTGGTTTTTCGTCTGTCTGGCGTTGATGGCAAGGATCGACAGTAGTTTTCATCTATCTTCGTCCGATAGTTTTGTCAAGTCATCCGTCTCGCAGTGGTTTTGGATTGGTGTGGGTGTTCGCAGGTAATCCGTGTCAGGGGAAACATGGGTCTGCAGGCAGTGCGTCGGTTAGAGGAGGGCTACAGTGCGCTTGACGTGGGTTGGTTTTTCAGCGTGTTATTCTCGGTTTCAAAGGTGTGCAGATCTCTTGGTATCAGTGGATATCTAAATTACAGATTGGTGATTATTATTGATTATCTGTAATTGTAAAGTTCTTATTGCTCGTAATAAAATTGATTCAAGATGGTTCTCAAAGTGGATGTAGACCAAATTGGTCGAACCACTATATATCTTGGTGTTCGTTCTTTATTGCTTTTGATTTATTCTGTTAATTGTTTGTGAATTCTATTTGGCCATCTAAGTTAGGCTCAAAACTCTCATAAGTGGTATTAGAGCTCCATTCTATCCAAAAAGGGTGTGTGGTATTGTGCTGACATATTCTTTGTTCACACCCGCGAACAAAGATATAGGTCACGAAGGCGATTTGATAGGCACAAACTGATATGAGAGGAATGATACTGATGAACATAGCTGATTTGGTACCAGCGGCAGATCTATGGTAGTTCACAGTTGGATCTAGACGATTGGAAGGGAGGCGGTGCAGATCAGCATAGACCTGAGAATCTGGAATTGCACACGGCGAAGTTTCGCGATAGAGGCTTGTCGAAGAGAGAGGAATCGGAGGAAGGATTCAAAAGTGGAAGGTGAAGAAGGAACCGGGCTTATTTAGATGGATGAGTTATATATAAACTATCCAACTCTAATGAGGCCTCATATTATCTTATTTTCTCTTGAATAATGAAATTGATCTCTTCCTCTATACGTCCTCTAACTCTTTGACATACTCTTTCATTTGAATGAATGCATTGCTATTGGCATCCCGGTATGAGGAGGGTGTTAAAGAGGTGTCAACGTAGTTGAAATATCTTGATGCAACCCCTAATCTTACTATGTTTAATTTAGTATCTTGTTCAAAGAAAAAATTGATCTCTTCCTCTATCCGTTAATATAACTAACACACCGCTAGTTAACCATATAAATCTTTATGTCAATTTGATGACTATTTACTTACTTTCTTTGAATATCAATGGGTTTAAAATATAATCTTGCCTTTTGATTCCTGTTGTTTATACGTTTGTCATTCCACTTCCGATAGGTAAGTCTCGTTGAATAGTTTTGTTTTACTATTTTTGGACAAACATGCCATAAATATATTAATTTTATATATGTTAGGTTGTTGTTGTGATAATGATGTATTTATTATTATTATTTTATATATTTTTTTTTCCTTTCTTCCCCTCTTCTCTCCCCCACTTTGACAAATATATTTTTGTCTCATCGACTCAATTAGAAAATATAAAGTCAATATTATTAATGTCATGTCATTTTGAAAATAATTCGAAAAGATTTCCAATCAACCCTACGTATCACAAAAAATACCAAAAGTGTGGAATGAGATTCTGACGCTTAAAAAATGTGGAGTTTGAGAAAACTTGATGCCATGTGATAATCATTCGATTCAATTTGATAATCATTTATTTTTTTATTTTATTTTTTAAAATTAAACTTTAAACACAACTTTTTCTTTAATCTATTCCTTTATTATCTTATTTTTCACCCATGATTTAAAAAACCAAGTCAAATTTTGAGAACTAAAAAAAATAACGTTCAAAAAGTTATTTTTATTTTTGGAATTTGACTAAGAATTCAGTCAATCTACTCAAGTAAGATGGAAAAGTTGTAAGAAATGTTGATGGAATATGCTTAATTTTCAAAAACAAAACAAAATAACTAATTGGTTACCAAACGAGGCCTTCATTTTTTGTTTTTTGTTTTCGATTTTTTGTTTTTAAAAAATTAAATCTATTTTCTCTCTATTTCTTACAATGATTTGCATATTTGTTGTGTACGATGGTTAAATTCTCAGCCAAATTTAAAAAAACAATAACAAGTTTTTCAAATATACTTTTTTTAGTTTTCAATTTTTACTCATTTTTAAATCATTTGTAAAAAATAGATAACAAATGGAGAAATTTGGATGTCAAAATAATGTGTTGTAGACTTCATTTTCAAAAAAAAAAACAAAAAAACAAAATAATTGTCAAACGGGGCATTAATGATCCAAATGCAACAAAATTTAAACGATCAAAATTGTTTTTTTTCTTCTTAAGGTTAGCATGAGATTGTTATAACTTTCAAAATAATTCTTGCAATCAATTGCGACATGAAACAAAAATAGTGTTTTGATAAATTTTAATTTAACTAAAAAAACCGAAGTGTTTGATAAAATTAATACGAAATTGTTATAGAAACTTGAAAAGTGAATAGGCGTAAAAGAAATAATGTATTTTCAAGGAAGTTGAATTCAAAAGGTGGTAAGTTAGTAAATAATTGAAGTCTTAAGATTCTTCACTTTTTATTCCCACAAACGCAATCACAAATGGACCTCATTCTGAAACCCTCTTAGTTTATACAAACATATTTGTACTATATTTTATATCTTTTTTTTTAGATGTACATTAGTATATACTATGGTAAAGTTATATTGAACATTACAGGTTCCTATGGGAATAGAGCATACAAAGGAAACATTTACATCAAAAAAATTTTCAATATTTTGAAGTGTCGAGTTGAGGAATTGGTAATGGGTGGACATATGATCTTAACATTAGTTAGAAGAATAAGTGAAGATCCATCAAAATCTGGAGCTAATTATATTTGGGGGCTTTTAGATTTAGCTCTCAACACCATAGTTTCACTACAAGAATTTTAGGCTTTAATATCGGTTGGAAAAAGTGAAATCGGATGTATAATGTCGGTTTTGTTTTTTTTTTAAAAAAAAGAGAATCTTTAATGTCGATTTATAACCGACATTGTAGGGGTACTTAAACCGACATTAAAGACCCGCTGTCTCCAAATCTGTTGTTCGTCGGATCTGCTATTCGTTTCGTTCACGTGTCTCTAGATCTTGCCGCCGTCCATCGTGTGTCTCCAGGTCTTCTGCCGTCGTTCGCCAGATCTACCGCCGTCGTCGTTTGCCATTCGTTCCGGCGTCATTCATCATTCGTTCTACCACCATTCATCGTTCGTCGTTCGTTCCGCTGCCGGATCATGTGCGCTCGCCTAGCCATCAAACTCTTTTCGTTTGTACTTCTATCTGGGTTTCCGTCGCCATCTTCATTAGTCATCTACAGGTTTTTGTCCACTGTGCTACCGTCACCATTATGTTTCGTATGCTCTTTTTCCCTTATTGGGAGGTCCAAGCAGCCGGATTCATGTCCTTCTTCATTTGAGATCTTCTCGTTTGATCCCAAAACCACTTCTCTTTCATTATCTCCTCTAGTTTGATCCTCTCCTCTGTCTTTATTGCTCTCCTTCTTCTGTTTCTGTTTCACTAAAAATTGCGTAACTAAGGATACTTGAAAGTAGGTAGTAGGGTTTTTCAATTTTGTTTCTTGACCTAATTTTTTTGTTTGTAGACTGAATTTGCGTTTGAAGAATGCGATGGCGATCTTGTTAGTGTGCTGTTCATCCTAGTGGAAATGAAATTTTCTGTTCTACTACTCAAGGTGGATACAAGTAAGTTCAATTTTTAGGTATAAACATTTGACTCTATATATTTCGTGTATCTTGATTGGTAAACTATGATTTTTTTTTCCATATAGAAAACGCCATTCAAGTTCCTTGATAATGTACTTGCTAAATTTGATTGTGCAAATTAACTATTTGATTGTGGTTTTTTTATAATGTTTTGTTCAAAATTCTATACCGTATGTTGTATCTAGTTTTTAGATGGTGCTAAGCTCAAAGCTCTAGTCACTTATACAAAGTTAAAGAATCTTTTGTTGTTCCGTTTCTTGTTTTCCACCATTTTTGCTTATACTACTTGTTCATTTACAGGTATTATGATTGTTTCGCCGCTAGGATGTATTGTCCTGAGTCTTGTTCTTGTCAAATGTGCTTTAGCAACCCTGAGGATGTAAATATTGTTTTCCAGACCTTTCTATAATAATAGTTTTTCTATGTATTTTTCCTTCATGTCCAAGCAAGCACTCCATATTTCATCTATTGTTCTTGTTGGTTCTTGAATATATGTATTGGAAAAGTTTTATAGGGGAACGAGAATAATCAAAATGCTTGACATTTTAAGCCTCTATTTTGTTTGTTTGTTTGTTGAGAGGGAGAATGCTTTGGCATTATAAGAATTTAAAAGAATTGTGTCTGTTTCAAGAAAACTCCTACTTCCTTAGTTTCCTATAAATATAGGTTTAGTTCATATTGATTGAAGTTGCCTCACATTATGTATACTCCTAGTTATACTACTATTTATTGATAGTTTAGATTTGATTCAAGGTGCTTGAGTTTGTGGGTTGCACTATGGTAGTTTGTGGTTTATTCATGCACTAAGGCAGTTTTTGTGACAACTTTTGAGATTTGAAATACATTGTGAGCTAAATTTTCTTATTGATGTATGTGTTCTTGAATATTCATTTTTTTGGGAATTCTGATAGTTCTGTTGAGAACAAGTGGTTGTCAAATATTTTTAGGAGTGTGTTTCTTTGAACAGGTTCAAGGTAAATCTTGTGTTTTATTGTGGTAGCATCGTTATGCTGTCGAAAATTTTCCATCGTCTTCGTATTTCATATCTAGATAACCAAGCTTCTCTTCTTCAAGATCTTGAAAAAGAAGATTCTCTCATTTATTCAACTATTGAGTTTTCTTGTTTTGCAGGTGCAACAAAGGAGTAAAGATTTGGTATCACAACCTCTTTATGCTTTTTCTTGGGGAACTCTAGATTCAACACATTCACTACAAGAATTTTGCCTTGAATGTACCATTTATATACATTCCCAATAAATAGGGTTAGTTGAATATGAATTCTGATCACATTTTCACTTTCAATCATTTGTCTTAAACCTTTTTTGTTTGTGATCCTTTGAACAGCAGTGGTCAGACAAAAATGCCTATAACCAGACGCTGCTAAAGCTGGGGGGGTCTGTTTAAGAAGAATTATGAAAGGATTCATACTTATCAAGTGGAGAGGGACAGTGAACTCATAATGTTTGTATTACTTGTAATTTGTGTTTTCAATGGGTTGGATTATTGTATGGCCTTTTAAATTATAATTTTATAGCAGAATTTGAGAATTAAATATAATAGAATTGCAATCCATACATAAATAATATGTCATGGCCACAATGTTCGATGATGATGTGTCATGTTATACTTTTTAACTAAAAAAATGGATTTGGCAGGAATTTAAAAAAACGGACAATACTTGATAAAACAAATAGATTCTGGGCTTCAATATCGATTTAAAGGGCTTCATTTGATTCTTGGGCTTCAATTGCAACCGACATTAAAGGGCTTTAATGTCGGTTGCAACTGACATTAAAGACAGTGTTATTAAATTCCTTTAATGTCGGTTTAAAACCAATATTAAAGACAACCGACATTAAAGGGTTTTAATAACACTATCTTTAATGTTGGTTGTCAACCGACATTAAGGCCCAAAATTCTTCTAGTGTTTCTAACTAAATCATGTTTTAAAACTTCTTTACAAAGTACTAGCATGCATTAATTAAAACATGCTTCATATCTTCATTAACTAGCATGCGTTAGAAACATAAATACATGTGTTTGCTTAGAAATTTCTTGTCAAATAACTAACATGAGAATAAACTTCCATTTGAAACATGAATTTCTAAAAGCATTATAAAACACTTAGTCACTCATGGTTTTGGGCAATTCCTTTAAGGTTGATAAGCTTCCTCTATTGATGTCAATACTGTGGACAAGACAATAAACTCATTTCCTCCTTGACAGTCTCCAACGGCAACCTCCCTATGCATTGAGAAATGAATTTTCCTTTAGGTGTCAAGCTTACTATGCAACAATCCAACACAACATCAACGCACACCATGCGTCAATCGCATGTCCTAGGTGCTTCACCTACTGCACACCAACGCCTAAGCCTTCCCTTGGGCATTCAAGACACCTATGATCATCTACACAGTCCTCCGCATGGCTCAATGCACGCTAACACTTGCTACTATCTGTGTACGTGCATCCAACTTCAAGTTGTCTACTTGTTCAACTCAAGCAGCTGCCTGCTTGTTCGAAGAATTCTAGATTCAACTTACTCTTTAAATAACTCATTTACTAGGACTTTTCATAAGAAATTTTCTTTCTACAAACTTGTTCAAAATTATCCTAAAATACATACCTTAAAATTTAAGCTTTGAATTCCTTGTTGTTTGGCCAAAAATTTCAAATCTTCAACACTGGTTCTGAATTACCTAAGAGCTCAACCTTCTTGCAGTTTCTTCAAGTTCTAGCACGTTCTCTTTGAAGTTTTTCTTTCGACAACCCTACCTCAACAACTAGACTCTTACAGCTTTCAGGTGGCTTTAAAATCACCATGATAGCACAAATAATTTGCTCAAAACATGCTTTTAAAATAAGCCTTCCTTTTATACTTGAGATTGCCAGCCATGCATTGCTTATTAAGCTGCCACTTCAACTCTAAGTAGGAGTAAATCACAAAATTAGGATAGCTGGCCCCCTTAAACGGTGATTAATGTTGATTTCCTTCCTTTTCCTATCAATGCAAGTCCTTGTCTTCAACTAACTTCAAGGCATAACAGCCCCAACAACGTATGTCATCCAATTGACGCATGTCTTAGGACCAACGCTTGAACCAGAACACATTCCTTTGGCCGCATGCCTTAAGGCCATCGCTAACCTAAGACCAACACCTAGCTCAAGGTTGTTGCCTTGGCTTCCCTAGCTTAAAATTCCATTGCCTAGCATAAACAACACACCCTTGCCATCGCTTGGCTCCTTGGTCGCATGTCCTCTCGACCAACGCATGGCTCCAGCCTTAACATAAAGCTTCTTAGGCAGCACCATCGCCTCGCCTACATGCCTTGCCTTCCTGTTCACATACCTACTACTCAACGCATGCTCTGGCGTATTGATAACTTGTAGAAATACAAGCTATTATATCATTTTATTTAGATTATGCAGCAAAAAGAAGGAAAAACTGCATCAACAGTATAGAAATTGGCTTAGAAATATGAAAATTGTAAAGTGTTGTGAACACACCCACTAACCCCATTTCGATGGCGAAATGGAATGTCCAAGTCTTTGTTTTGCAGAAAAAAGGTCATTGCATGCGTTAATTGCTCGAGGACAAAATGAACAACATCCACACAGCATGCAGCAATCAATCAAGAACGAAAAAGATCAACGCAATTGCAGCGCATGCGACGATCGATCATGGATTCAAGTGATCAACACATTTCCACCGCATGCAGTAATTCAAAAAAACTACACCGCATGCGGTGATCGATCGAAGATGTGAAGAGCAACGCATTCCAAGGACTTCTGACGTGTACAACTTTCTGTTGTACGATTCCGACAGATTGATCGTGGAGCAGAGCGGACATTTCCATTACGCCATGGCAGGAATTATCAGAATTACAAAGTGGGACCACTAATACAGAGAGCCAAGGTCTATAAATAGCTTCCTCGAATTCATTGTTTTGGAGGCTGGTCTGAAGAGACAATACAAAGAAAATCCGGGAGAACGATGAGACAAGGCTGAAAGGTGAGTCTCTGAGCAAGAAATTCTTTCCATTCCCGAAGAAGAAGCTCTGTGCAAGAGATCACATCTACCTGGAAAGTAAGCTTGAGAGGGAAGCTTTCCACTTCATTTCATCCACACGTCGGCAAGCACAACGTCTCCGATTGGGATCTGTATCAAGATATTGACACTCTTTCCGTATTTTTTTTCTATTATTTCATTCATCTACTGTGTTCATCTTTCTTTAATCTTTCATTCGCGATATGTATCAAACGCTGATCGCTAGATTTAAATATCATTATCGTAATCATTATCAACTCTCTGTTCTTTTCCACACATTTATCATCCATTTTCTTCATCATGTATCATTAATCCCCTGGGAAAAGGGGAAGGATTAAGTGAGTGAGTTAATCTTTGTTAAGGTAATCAATCGGCTAAGTTTAGCTAAAGCATGCTCGACGAAATTTTCACCTGTTAGAGCAGAAGTGAAGATGTTATTCCGCCTTTCGAGAGAAGGTTGGAAGAATGCATTAACTAAAGCGAGAAGTATTTCCAGAGATGGAAACAATCTTGGGTTCAATACGTTCATCCCTATTTCACCATAGACATACGGGAACGCGGCCGATCACTGAAAGGTGTAAGCCAAGGGAAAGCGAAAATAGTTGCATCCTTAACGAGATTGACGAACTTGCGATGTCCTTTCCCTCAACTCATTCTTTTTTTGATTCATTCACAAGACTTTCCACCGCCTTCATTAGATTCTTTTGCACAACTTCACAGCCAGTCCTCACCCTGTATCATTAATAGTTTAGACATTTATTTTATCAACGCAATTTACTTTAACGCATTTTATTTACAACGCAATTTACTTTTCATCGCAATTTACATTTCTGTCAAACCAAATTCTTTATTCTTTATGATAAACCGGTCGCATTTACCACATTAGTATCACATCTAAACAACAACAATCCCCGTGTTCGACCTCAGGTCAATCTAAGAAACTTGCATTGGAATTATACTTGATTCCAACGCAAGAAAAGTTGTGACACACACTACATCATCGCATACTATGAAGCATATTATCATCATCACATACACTTGGAACGTAGTATCGCAACAATATCTTTATCGCAAACACTTGAGCGCATAGAGCATCATCATTTTCATTTATTAGCGCATAATAAAATATATTGATAAAAAGATAAAGATACATAAATCTCGTTTATCAAGCTTTTGGCACCGTTGCCGGGGACACGAACTTGAATCATTCATTCATCAGTAGTGCATAAGCGATATAGCAAATTATAAATTTTTAAATGTTATCAAGTTTTTGGCGTCGGACTTAACTGAGGTCAAGATGGTTCAGGGTTCAGGGGCATCGAGCTTTGCCGGGGATTGGTAACGTTTATTGTTGAATAGTTTTGTGGTATTTTGCAGGATAGATCTCTACTGTACTGTCTATTTATCACGTAGAGCAAGCTGACGATTTATGATACTGGGACTGATCCAAAATTCGAAGCCAAACCAGAGATCGAGCGTACTTTTCGCGCAAGAGCACGCCAGAACCAAATTAGGCGAAGGAGAAACATAGCGAATAATAATGATAGGCCCGAAGGGAATCAAGGGGTTAATTGGTCAATGCAAGACCCTGTTTTTCTTGCTGTCGACCGCAACATCTCAATGAGGAAGTATACGGCGCCGAATCTATATGACTTATTGCCCGGAAATTTAAGACCTATGGTTGAGGAGAATGCACACTTTGAGATCAAGCCGGTCATGCTTCAAATGATCCAAAATGCGGGGTAATTTGAGGTATGCAAGGTGAAGACCCGCACGCACATTTGACCAGCTTCGTGGAAATGTGCAACACTTTCTCCATTCCTGGCATTACTCTTGAGGGAATTAGATTATATCTTTCCGTACACACTGAGGGATGAGGCAAAGAGGTGGGCTCATTCACTAGAGCCAAATGAAATTACTATATGGAACCATTGGTAGAGTGGTTCATGAAGAAATTCTTCCCACCAACTGTCAACAGTAAGAAGATGGAGGAATGTGTTGAATTTTGAGCAGATGGAAAATGAGACTCTCAACACTTTTGGGTGCAATTCAGAAGATTGGTAAAGAACTGTCTGTATATCGGGATTTCATTGCATTATGATGGAGACCTTTTACAACAGCCTAGACCGATCAACTCAAGCTGTTGTTGATACTCCGCGGCAGGAGGATTTATGGACAAGACCTTATTGAAGCTAAATTCATCTTGGATCGCATTTTGCGAAACACAGATGACTGGATAGACAACGGGTATGAGGGAAGAAGCCTAAAGAGAAGAAGAACAGAAAATGCCATTGTACCAACTGATACAATGACAACATTGGTCGCACAAAATGGCCGCAGTGGACTCTCTCCTCCAGACGATGGCAATAACCAAGGACCCACTCTCAGGGTGCAGCACAAACCAATGCGCTGGCACAAGTGGTAGCAATCAGCTGTGCACAATGCAGAGGGTGTCATTCAGCAAATGTGCCGATCGAACCCGCAATCAGTGTATGCCATTTGGAATAACTCGTACAGCAACACATTATAATCAGGTTGGCGGAACCACTTTAACTTAGTTGGGGGGGGGGGGGAGGGGGTAACAACGATCAGGGAGGCTAGAGGAATTCATAGAACAACTCCGGGAATCGAGGAAATCCTCCAGCTTTTCACTAGGGTCTGAATCAGAGTCACTAATGGAAATCGCACAACCAACCTTCCATATCAGACATCTCTATAAATTCATCATCCTTGGAAGCCCTACTGAAGTAGTACATCGAGAAAAATGATGCGGTTATGTAATTGTAGGCGTCTTCCATAAGGAATTTGGATGTCCAAATAGGGCAATTGGCAGTCGAGCTTCGAAATAGAATACCGGGAACGCTGACAAGTAATTCAGAAGCTCCCGGATCTCATGGGAAGGAGTAATGTCAGTAGTGACATTGCGCAGGGAAGTCTAACCGCCTGCAGGGATGCAGATTGCGGTACTCTTGAAGAACTTTGTC
This sequence comes from Benincasa hispida, assembly GCF_009727055.1. Lineage (NCBI taxonomy): Eukaryota > Viridiplantae > Streptophyta > Magnoliopsida > Cucurbitales > Cucurbitaceae > Benincasa > Benincasa hispida. The sequence goes on along the minus strand of NC_052351.1, from coordinate 27,405,633 downwards.
TCAAGCAGCATCCCTAACATCTATCTTTATCGCTTTCGTTATCACTTTCTTTACAACTTTCTCTACTGCTTTCTTTATTGCGTTATTACTGCTTTCTTAAATTAGTCTTTATTGCTTTCTGAATTTACCTCTACTTCAATTCACGTTGGGTTAATTTCATGCTTTGTTGAATTTATTTACATTCCTGTCTTAGCATTGCATTGTTCCTAATTACAGTGAATGAATAGTAAAAAGAAAATGAACACTGCAACGTCTTACCAACTTAGTTTTGAGGATAACCATTGCGATGTTGATGAAACAAAAATAATAATAAAAAAAAACTTTAATAACATCTGGTATGCATTACGATGATCGGTGTATCTTGCGCTGATAGATACATTTTGCGTCCATCTTCCACAAATGCATTACATTGACGAATGAGTTGCGTGTGTGTGTACACTGTGCCCGCCCTCAGCAAAAATGCACTATGTCGAGGTAGTGTTGTGCTGATAGAAATACTGTGCACCCGTCCTCCAGAAATGCGTTTACGTTGAGGGGTGTGTTGCGCTAATGCATACGTTGTCCCTGTCCTCCACAACTATGCATTTGCGGTAACGGATGCATTGCGTTTATCCTTAACACTGCGCCTGTTCGAATAAAATAAAATGATAAAATATTTGCGAGAGAGTAGTAGAATTGTTTAAGCATCCGAGGGAATTATGACTTAGCAGACGAAAGGACTTCCTTTCTACTAAATCATAATGGGAGGGCACGGCGACAGGCTTTTTGAGAATATCGAAGTCTGCCACACAGAGATTGTGTTGGGCCCATTAAGGCCCAACCTATAAATCTACCTCCTTCAACCGAGGAGTTTATTTGAATCTCTCATGAAAAAAAACCCTAAAATTTTCTCTGCATACCATACCTTTCCGATCCCATTCCTCAAACCAAAATTTTCTTAACTCTTTCACTCAACTGAAACCATGGCCGGACAATCTTCAACTCATCTTCCCTACCATCTTCCCCTTCCCAAGCCCCCGTCACTGCACGGGAGGCGACATTCCTCGCTGCTAGCTGCCGCCTCGTCGCCCTACCCAAGCCTGCCTAAAGAATCGTCGGAAAACCACGACAAAAAACCTCTGTAGTTAAACCACTCACCATCCGAGAGGGGCCGAGCACGGAGAGTGCCCCTACCACCAGACCTGAGGTGGTGCTCCCAGTACCTTCGTCAGAAAGCGAACTGAAGAGAAGAGACGACAAAGAGGTATTTGGGAGCATTTTGAGTAATATGGAAAGAGAAGGGGGCTACCGGATGCTGGAGTTGTAAACCATACCCTACCTTCGGAGGAGAAAATGGCAGAAGCTTCGCAGAGAATGGCCTTGGCCACTGCGGATCCTAAGGAGACTATTCCAACTTACTCCAATGAGGGACCCATCAGAGCCGTTTTGGAGGTTGTAGGAGCAAAGAAGCAGCCGAGGACGATCGAAGGGAAGAAGAAGAATAAAAGCAAAGAAAAACAAGTGGAAGGAGATGAAGCTGCTCGGTTGAAGAAGGAGATGTGAGAAAAGAAGAAGAGTGAAAAGAAACAACGCAGGCAAGAAGAGAAGCACCTGAAGAAGGAAGAGAAAAGGAAGAGTGTAGAAAGCCTAGATTTTGACGGAGAATCAACCACCGCAAGGGTGGAAGAGGGGGTGTCAATGCAAGCCAAAGCATGAGCATAACCTCAAGTTTCATCACCGCATATCAGAATGGTTGCGACTGAAGACAGAGAAGATCCTGACATTACCCCTCTTATGCGGCGTTGCAAGGAGAATGCGCCACAAGGGTCAACAAGTGACCCATCATTTTTTCAACGCATAGCAGAAGAAGAGGAGAGAAGAAAAAGAGCGGCAGAGGAGAAGCAAGAAAAGATGTCACGTGCACGCCAAATCATCGCATCAGGCGATTTCACCAGGAAACTGCACAATAAAGACGTGTGTTGTGACAACGCAAGGGCAGCAGGAGAAAAAAGGAGAAAGCTTGAGGATGAGCAACACATTTTGCTTGTCTCGGAGCAGTTTGGGAGAGAAATGAGAGAAGAAGAAGAAGAAGAAGAAAAGAAGAAGGAGGAGGAGAAGGAAAAATGATGCAAAGCAAATGTGCAGCGCATAAGGGAACGCAAACAAAGAAAAAAATTCCGCCTTTCGTCCGCTCAAGACAAGGGCAAGGCTAAAGTTGAGAGCAGCGAGCTTGCGTCGACCAGGAGGCACCCATCAACAAAGAAAGAAAATGATGATATGATGATGGAGATGGGTTTCTTTCCTGCTTCAACGTCGTTACCAGATATGATCACGAGTGTTGTGTTGGAGCATAGGTGGGAGACTTTTTGCCAATGCCCATCCATCATTATTCCTGCGGTAGTGAGGGCCTTTTATCACGGCCGGCTCCTTGACACCGAAGATACGATGACCATAGAAGGGAGGGTAGTGTCGTTCAGTACAAAGACATCAATGAATTATACAAGTTGAAGAACATCCCAGAAGCACCGGGTAACAAGTTAATTGATAATCCTAAAAAAGAACACATGGAGGATGTGCTAAAGGTATTAACGCAACCGGGCACCAAGTAGTCTGTATCTTTAACAGGCATTAGGACCCTCACCTCCAATAAGCTGCTCCCAGAGGTGCGACTTTGGGTATATTTGGTGAAACAGTGGCTCATCCCAACAACGCATGAAAAAACAATCTCAAGGGATCAAGTCATGGCCACATACTATATCGCGCAAGGCATTTCGATTGATGTAGGCCAGATGATTGCAAAGCAGATTCGAGGCTTTGTTGGCCGTGTAAGAGGCGAATACTTCTTTTCGTGGACGATTTTGAGGCTGTGCCTCTCTGTGGGCGTAGGCATTGACGAAGAGCCCTTGCTTGAAGTTCACGACCTCATTCATATGAAGATCCTAAGAATGCTTCTCAAGGACTCCCCACATTGCCCCGAGCTTCAGGCCAAAAGGCCCCTCATAGATCTGAATGAGCCGCAACAACCCAAACCAAAAAAGTAGCGCCACAATGATAAGGGAAAGGAAAAAGTCCAAGAACAATCATCACAAGAGCAAACCCAACGACCCTTGGACCCTTTGCCTTTAATCATTTGCCCACTGAGCCCTTCAATTGAGCTCCTTTCCCCTCTTCCTGAACACTTCACCAACCTTCTTCTTGCTCTAGATTCAAACACCACATCTCTAGCAGCGTCTCCCCACCATCCATCTCCACCTCACTGTTCACCTCCATCGCTGCATGTTGATGACCCACACGATTTGGGAGTAGGCCCTTCTGCTCAACATCAAACCGATGTTGGTGAGACATCGACGACGCAACCCACCATCGCAACCCTTGTTGCTGACTTAGTAGAAATGCGTTCCCTCTTCTCTCATCAACTTAACTTCTTCCGCCAAGCAATAACGGAGTTGCAGGAGAGCAACGCAGTAATACAATGGTGCAATAGGCGATGGTTAATATTCAATGCAATATCTTTACCATCCGTCTGAACCAAAGACAGATGGCAGAATGCAACCTCATGTACTTCAACTTCTTAATAGCTTATTTACATGGTCCCATGGGGGCTCCGCATCTACAGCAACCTCTGCAGTTTCAAGATGCGCCTCAACCAGCTCCTCCACAACATCCTCCTCAAGATCCCCCATTGCAACTTTAAATTTGGGGTTTGCCACCTTCTCCGCAATTTTGCTATTTTTTTCTTTGTGGCCATTCATTCAATTCTTTTATATAGAAGTTATACCTTGTATTCTTTTGTACATGCTACAATTTTGTGTTGCAATGTTTATAATTCATTGTATACTTAGTCAAATTTTATACAACTGAGCAATTATTCTTTCCATATGTGTTAGCCTCTTTACTTTTATCATCCTTTGTCAATTATTTCGGTAATTCTTGTCTTTTCTTTTGCGTTGTTAATTGCGCTGCCATGATGAGTAGTATGCATACCCTTAGCAAAATTTCTTTATACATTGCATTTTCTGCCTAACACTTAGACAATTCATCGCAATAGCTCTGCTTTACCTTCTCTATTTCAAGACTCTGCTCAAACCTTCATTTCAAAATTTTGACTAAGTGATTTGTCTTTTCTGTCCAAAACAACGCAATGAGAACCTTGCGCATCTCTAAATTTGGGGGTGGGGAAGGTCTGAGCAGATGCGATCAAGCGGATGCGGTAATATCAGGTAAATGCGTTCATCAACATCGTAAAAAAAAAAAAAATCATAAAAACTCCACTGTCAGCGCAAGGGAAATCCCAACCTGATAAGAGTTAAGTTGTGAAAGGAACCTACTCGTAGTTGGATGTTCGCATGACACCTGTGGGAACAAGCCAAAACGAAGTTAGGTTTCTAGGATTGACGCAATAAAAACAAAAGAGAGAGAAAATAAGGATAAAAGAGACAACTCCTCTGACCAACAAAAGTAAAACTTGGCTGAGGATCAATAGTTGAAGTTGGGATTGGTACACAACCGAAGTTGGATGCTTGCATGACACCCATGAGAGCAAGCCGAAATGAAGGGTGTAACCATGATCAAAATTCTCTATACGATGACGCATACCAGGCCACCGCATAAAGATGCACTTCGTTGTTTTTGCAACAAGAGGTAAAACATTCTTCTCAAAACTTGAAGGGAACATTGGGTAGAGGTTTTTTTTAGATGAGAATAAAGTAGAGCATGTTGATGAATTGTTAAAGGATAGAAGGAACTTGCGGTTTTGAGTAATTTTGTAGAGGCGTAGCATTCAGAGTAGCCGATCGACGCAAAGTTAGGATGGGAGTTGAGTGAAATTTCCTTAGTCGAAGATATGATTGACGACAAGCATATATCTAAATTTGAAGGTGTGATAACTTGTAGAAATACAAGTTATTTATATCGTTTTATTTATATTATGCGGCAAAAAGAAGGAAAAATTGCGTCGATAGTATAGAAATTGGCTTAGAAATACGAATATTATAAAGTGTCGTGAACACTGTAACAGTAAATTTATATCTTTAAGCATGTGGACAAATATGAATGTGAATGAATGACCAAGTCCATTTCCCTGGCAATGGCGCTATAAACTTGTAACGGTAAATTTATATCTTTAAGCATGTGAACAAATATGAATGTGAATGAATGAACAAGTCCATGTCCCTGGCAATGGCACCATAAACTTAATGACATAGATTTATTCTCTTTATCTACTCTAACGCATGGCTTGTGGATGCATTGAATGATGTGCTAAATATGAGCTAAATTTCTTTGCGATAAAGAGAATTTCTGTGCGATACTACGTCTAAATATATGCATTTTTAATGATATGCCCGTAGTATGCAATGGAGTAATGCGTGTCATAGGTTTCCTTGTGCTGAAACCAAGCATAACTCCAACACAAGTTTCTCAAAATAATCTGAGGTTGAACATAGGGATTGTTTTCGTTAATGCGTTACTTTTGTGATACATGCGACCGGTTTAATAATGAATAAAGAATTAGGTTTATACAGGAATGTAAATTACGATGAAATAAAATTACGTTGATAAAATAAAATCCTAAACTAATATGATACAAGATACAAGATACATGATACACGATACTGAGTTCGAGAACTGATTGTGAAGTTGTACAAAGAATCTATGTATGTGATGGCAAGTCTTTATGAATGTAGCAGAAAGAGAAAGAATAAATAGTAAAAACATCGCAAGTTTGTCAATTGCGTTAAAGATGCAACTAAGGTTCCGCTTTCCCTTGGCGTACACCTCTCGGTGATCGGCCGCGTTCCCATTCTCTATGGTAAAATAGGGATGAACGTGATGAACGCAAGGTTGTTTCCATCTCTGGAAATACTTCTCGCTTTAGTTAACGCATTCTTCCAACCTTCTCTTGATAAGCGGAATAACATCTTCACTTCTGCTCTCACAGGTGAAGATGTCATCGAGCATGCTTTAGCTAAACTTAATTATTTCTTTAACGCAATTAACTCACTCACTTAATTCTTTCTATTTACCTAGTGAATTAGGAAAACATCATGGAGAAAATGGATTATGGATGAACAGAAATAGACAGAGAAATGACAATGGTAATTATCATAACATTTAATACTACGATTAAGCGTCTGATACATGGTGTAAATGAAAGATTAAGGGAGATGAATACAAATGATGAAATAGAGATTAGAAACAAATACAGAAAGAGTGTCAACGTCTTGACACAGATTCCGAACAGAGGTTTTTATTGCCGGCGTGTGGAAGTAATGGAGACGAGAGCTTCCCTCTCAGGCTTGCTCTTCTGGTAGAAATGACCTTGGCACAGAGCTTCAATGGCAGGGATTGGAAGGATTCCTTGCTCAGAGACTCACCTCTCGACCTTGTCTCGTGATTATCCCGGATCTACTCTGGACAGTCGCTTCAGACCAGTCTCTCTCTCAAAATCGATATATGCATGTCTCTATGTATTCATGTATATTTTTTAGTGAGTTTGCAGAAGCTATTTATAGGTGAAGCTTGGCTCTTTGACTTCGTGGTCCCCACTTTATGGTTATGGTAGCTTTTAAAATGGCAGAGTGAATATTTCTTCTGTTATGCAATCAATCCGTCAGAAATGCACAATTGAAAGTTGTACATTTTTCAGAATCCTCCGCAAATGCGTTGCTCTTTACATCTTCAATCAATTGCGCATGCGTTGTTGTTTTTTATTACCGCATGCGGTTGAATCTACGTTGATCGCTAAGCTCTTGATCGATTGTCGCATGTGTCGTCATTGCGTTGATCATCTCTTCATTCTTGAATGATGGGCACAATGCGACGTAGATGCGTTGTTTATTTTATCTTTGAGCCATGAACGCATGCGGTGTCTGATTTCCTGCAAAATAGAAATTGAAACACTTTATTCTACCATCGTAATGTTGTTAGTGCGTGTATTGATGACATTTTATAATTTTCGCATTTCTTAGCCAATTTTTATACTATCGATGCAACTTTTCTTTCAATTAACCACATTATCTAAATAAAACAATATTAATAACTTATATTTCTACAAGTTATCACACCCCTAAATTTAGATATATGCTTGTTCTCAAGCATATCTTTTACTAAGGTAATATTGCTCAATTCCTATCCTTATTTTGCGTCGATTGGCTGATCCGAATGCTCCACCTAGGCAACATTACTTAATAATGCAATTTCTTTCTATCCTTGATAATTCATAAACAGACCCTACTTTATTCTTTTATACAACAAATCTTTACTAAAAAATTCCTTTCTTGTTTTGAAAAGGATGTTTACTCTTCATGCAAAAACAACTTCGTGCGTCTGTATGCAGTCGTCTAGTTTTATTAGAGACTGTTGATTATGGTTACACCCTTCATTTTGGCTTGTTCCCACGGATGTCATGTGAACATCCAACTACGGTTGTGTGCCAATCTCAACTTCAACTCCTGATTTTTAGCTAAGTTTAATTTTTACTGGTCAGAGGAGTTGTTTCTTATATTTTTTTATTTTATCTCATTTTTTTCTTTTCATATTGCGTCATTCTTGGAAACCCACCTTCGTTTTGGCTTGCTCCCATGGGTGTCATGCGAACATCCAACTACGAGCAAGTTTCTTTCATGACTTAACTCTTATCAGGTTGGGATTTGATTTTCCCTTGCGCTGACATTGGAGTTTGACAATGAACGCATTTTTCTAATGACCGCATCCACTTGATCGCGTCTACTCAGACCTTCTCCACCCTCAAATTTAGAGATGCGCAAGGTCCTCATTGCGTTGTTTTGGACAGAATAGACAAAACACTTAGTCCAAATTTTGAAAAGAACGTTTAAGCAGAGTCTTAAAGGATAAAAGGTAAAGCAGTACTATTGCTACGAATTATCTAAGTGTTTGTCAGAAAATACAAAGTGTGGAAAATGTTTCTAAGGGTATGCACATAATTCATCATGGTAGCTCAATGAATATTGCAAAAGAAAAGATAAAGAACATCGCAATAATTGACAATGGATGATAAATAAAAGGCTAATGCATACGGAAACAATTGTTACTCAGTCGTATTAAAAATTGTCCAAGTATACAAAGAATTACAAATAACACAATACAAAATTTGAGCATGTACAAAGAATAAAGAAATAGCTTCTATACATAGAAATAATAAATGAAATAAAAATAAAAGAATGATCGCAAAAGAATTTGTAAATTTATTGAGGAGGATTTTGTAGAGGAAAACGAGAAGCTTCTTCAAAGTGCAAATGTTGCTGTAAGTGCGGAGGCACCATGGGACCATGGAGATAGGCTGTCAAGAAGTTGAAGTACTCATGGTTGCACTCTGTTACTTGTCTTTGGTTCAGGTAGATCGTATAGATATTGCATTGAATGTTGCTCCACACCTGCCTTGTCATCACAACACTGCGTTGCAACTCTTCTTGTCGCTCGTGTACCTCTGTTATTCTCTGGCAGAAATAATCATTTGATGAGAAAGAAGAGAAAGCATATCAGCAAGTTCAGCAGCTAAGGTGGCAATGGTGGGCTGCGCCTACGATGTTTCACCCTCAATGTTTTGGGGTTAGGCAGAAGTGCCTTCACCCAAATCAGGTGGGTCATCAACATGCGGCGGTGGTAGTGGAAAATTGCGGTGAAGATGAAGGGGAAGATGGGGCTACTGGATATGTGTTGAGTGAAGCAGGAGCAAGGAGAAGGTTGGTGAAATGTTCAGGGAGTGAGGAGAGGGGTTCTGTAGGAGGGCTTGGAGGGCGAACTACCAAAGGTAAAGGATCCATGTGGAAGGTCTGAATCTTCTCCATCATCAGTCGCAACCGTTCGTATTTGCATTGTTTCCTCCTTAGGTTGCATTGATTCTTTTTGTTGCGCTGACTCCCCCTTATCCACCCTTGCGGAGGTGGATTCTTTGTCAATTTTTGGGCTCTTAGCCCTCTTTCTCTTCTCCTCATTCTTCTTCAGGCGCATCTCCTCCCGCCTGTGTTCCCTCTTTTCACTCGTTTTTCTTTCTTTCTTTTTGATTGGATGGGCTTCTGATCTCCTTCAGCCCTCTTCTCCTTGATCTCCTTCTTCTTCTTCTTCTTCTCCTCAACCATTTCAGGCTACTTCTCCGCTATCGTTTCCTCCAAAGCAACCCTGATGGGTCCCTCATAGAATTCTGCGTGAGTAGTTTCCTTAGGATCTGAGACTGCCAGAGCGCTCCTTCTCGAAGCTTCCTTCTCCTCTTCCGAAGGTAGTGCGCTGCACATTTCTTTTTGAGTGTCAATGTCTTGCCCCCCTTCCTTCTCCATATTACTAAGTATGCTCCCAAACACCTCGCTATTGTCTCTTCTCTTTTCACTTTCAGAAGACAGTGTTGGGAGTGGGGCACTTTTTGTGCTCTGCCCCTCTTTAATGCGGAGTGGTCTGGCTGCTAAAGGCTTTTGCTGAGGTTTTCTGGCGACTCGAGGGATGGGTTTTGGTTGGTCAGCGAGATGGCAGCTTGCTGCGAGGAATGCCGCCTCTCTTGCAGTGATTTGGCCTTGTGAGGGTGATGAGGGTAAAGAGGATGGATGGGAAGACTGATCGGCCTTGGATGTACTGAGTGAAAAAGTTGGGAAAGTTCTTAGGGTTTTAGGAAGAAAACTCGGAAGTCTGTGTATGCAGAGGCGATTAGGGTTTTTGTTTGCAAAAGACTCAAATAGACGGCCTAAGAAGGAGGAGGCTGGAATTTATAGGTTGGGCCTTGATGGGCCCAACACAAACTCTGCGATGGCAGGCCTCGAGGTACTCAAAAAGAGAAGTACTCTATTTGCAACAAAAACCACTAGCACATTATTTAACAAGTGAGCTATTAGTATCAAAGGTGTGTAAAATTCCATACTCACTAGCACCATTAGATTATTTGATGATTTGCTTAGCACTTAGTAGATGGGCTATTTATAGGCCGACTTTAATATCTAATGCAAACTCCCACAATATGTGTGCTTGCAGTAAGACACGAAAGGCTTCCTATCATACTCCGATATAGACTCTCATCAACCTTTTCCTCATAAGCATCTTTATATAATTTGACATGTGTGGGAGTAGGAGTACGGTTGACACTAGCATTTTTTCAGGCCAAATTTATTCACAATAGCTTTGGTGTACTTACTTTGAGAAATGAAAATCCCATCTTTCATCTAATTTGAAATCCCAAGAAGTATGACAACTCACCATCCATTCTCATCTCGAACTCATTTTGCATTTGTTTTACCAAAAGATATACTAATTCCCATGACATTCCTCCAAAAACAATATCATTTACATAAAGTTGAGCAATCACAAAGTTTCCTTTTTGTTTCTTGAAAAACAGAGTTTTATCCACACATCCTCTCATATAACCATTGTTCACAAGAAAGTCAATCAATCTGTCATACCAAGCCCAAGAAGCTTGTTTTAAACCATACAACGCTTTTATGAGTTTGTACACATAATCCAGGTGTACAAGATCAGTAAAACCCTTAGGTTGTTTTACATACACCTCTTCATTCAAGTACCCATTCAAGAAGGCACTTTAACATCCATCTGATAACGTTTGAACTTTAAGAGACACGTGGTTCCCATCAATAGTCTAATAGCTTCCAATCGAGCAACGAGCGCAAAAGTTTCATCAAAGTCAATACCCTCAATTTGAGAGTAACCTTGAGCTACCAACCATGCTTTGTTTATAGTAACCACACCATTTGCATCAGTCTTAATTTTTAAAATTCACTTTGTTCCAATCACATTTGTAGATACAAGTCGAAGAACCAACTCCTAAACCTTATTCCGTTCAATCTGAAAAAATTCTTCTTACATTGCATTAACTCAACGTTCATCTTTGAGGGCTTCTGTAACATTCTTAGGTTACATCAGAGAAATAAAATAGATGTTCCCAATCATTTGCAAACAGTCCACCTTTTCCTTTTTCCTGGTGGATACTCTAGCCTCTAAATTCCCAATAATGTTACTTGAGCGATTATATACTCTGTTAAAAGGTTGCTTGGAACAGACTTGGTCGTCTTCACTTACAGAGGGTGCATTCTGATCAATATTCTCAGAGATGTCATGTGAAATGTCACTTTCATCAAGGAAGATGTGTTTCTCAATGACATTTTCACACTCATCATAGTCAGAAGGAGACACAGTATTCCCTTCATTTGAGTCATCTATAAAAACATTGACGGGTTATAGGACACACTTGGTGTGTTTGTTATATACTCTGTAAGCTCGACTATTTGCTGAATACCCAAGAAAGATCCTTTCATCACTTTTAGAATCTCATTTCTTTCTTTGATCACGTTCAATCAAAATGTAACAAGGGTTGTCAAATATATGAAGTACTTGACATTTGGTTATCTCCCCCGCCAAATTTCATAATTTGTGTAGTTTGTGTCAGGACGGAGGACAATTTTATTGTGAATATGACAAGCAGTACTAAGGGCTTCAGCCCAAAAATGATGAGGAAGACAACGTGCATGAAGTATAGCACGAGCTATCTCTTGTAAAGTGTGATTCTTCATTTCAACTACCCCATTTTGTTGCAAGGTGATGGGTGAAGAAAATTTATGATATTCCTACAGTTGCACGGAATCAGCAAATTTTGAATTTTCAAAATCGCGACCATGATCACTCTCTATACGAACAATATTGAGATATTTCTCTCTCTAAGTTAAAGACATATAGTCTTTAACACAGCAAAGTTATTTGACTTTTCCCTAATGAAACGAACCCAAGTGTATCGAGAAAAATCATCCACACATACCAAAACATAGCATTTTCCTCCAAGGCTTTCAACCTACATAGGCCTGATAGGGATGCAAGCACACGTATTGTAGTAATAAATCCTGAATGGGGTGTCGTTCTCAGGGACTGGATCTGGAGAATTTTTGGCTAGTTATTGTTATTTACGAGCTAATTTTATTTGGACAATTAACAAGTAAGGTTCGTTGTTGCAATTTAATTAAATCAGAAAGAAAAACCAACAATTTAATGAGATAATGAATCTAGGGTGTTGTTTCGTTATGAAATTCCAATCAACTATTAACAAATGAATCAATTGTTTAGATAAAATGAGCATAGGAGTCTATAGTCAAGATATTCTTTTACAAGCTCAATCCGATATAGCATAATTATACCAAATCGAATGTCTTCCTAATTGTTATAATCATATCGCATTATGTTCCTTTAATTTCAGCACCTATTATTCTCTATTCATTCTTATCCATTATTGAATAATAGATTAATCGCTCAGTTCCAGTCAAACTTCTGTTTCACGAGCAGAAAACTTAGCCCAACATATATTCGTTTAATGACCAATCAAACAAATGGATTCACATGGAGGAATTAAAGTTCAATCACCATACAATCAGTTCAAACGTCAATAGTCTAATCAAGTAAATTCATAGCAATAACAAAACCCTAGAATTGAGAGGTTTAGTTACTCATGTTCCTAAAAGAAAAAAGATAAAAATAGAAAATCATCATGGAGAACAAGAAAGATAGAGAAATAGATGATGTAATCTCCCTTCACTGTCGTTGTGACACGATCTCGATCTCTCGAAATTTCGTTGTTGAGTTCTGGATCAATCTTAGCAATGGCTTGATTCTCTAGATGGCTCTCTCTCAATCAGGTAAAAAATATCATAGAATGACCTCCCCCCTTCAACAGTGAAAGCAGACCTATTTTAAACCGAGTGCCCGTAGCGTAATTATGCTGCAAAGCAGTGTTGCCATGCTGCTTAATGAGATGAACACACACATCAATCTAGAGCATCGCTATGCTCTCCTGTATCATAGCTCTCAGATCTACAACGTAACGAGGAAGCATAGCTATGCTTCAGCCTTACGCTCCTCTGTTTTAGAACATAAAAATGGTTGATCTTGCTCATCCACTTCTCTTTGAATTGGATGGTCCTAGGGTCATTGTTTTTAGACATTTGCACCAATTTTTATCCAAAGAATCTTGACTTGCTCTGGTAACTTAACTTTCTAAAATTAATTAAATCAATCACGTCAAATCACATAAACCAGCGATATTAGTTCCAAATTCGAAGGTAAGAAAAGTACTTTTTAGGTGCTTTTTCACCATCCAAACATAAAGCTTTGCTAGGGAACAAGAAAAAAAAAAGAGAATTTAAACAAGTATGCAAATGACTCAAAACTCCATCATTCCAAACAAATACATTAGATCCATTAGCAGAAACATTTCAAGCACATCCTGTCATTAAGAGATTTCAAGGCTAAATCTTATTGTCCCTCACGTATGTGAGTGCAAACCATTTTATTTCATTTCTAATAATTTGACATAATTTTAAATGAATCTTTTTATTTTTTCCCCTACTCTATTTTAGTGAAACTTATCAGAATTTTCTTTATCATTCATTTAACAAAAGAATCACTAAGTTGACATTTATTCTTTCTGTCTTTTTTTTAGACAAAAGAACTTCTCATGACACAGTTCCTTCGTTTTGGCTTGCCCACATGGGTTTCATGAATGACACCCAACTATGAGCAATGTCTCAGTTGAAGTGCCTAAGGTTACTCACTACCTAAGCTATAACAGGAATGAGGAGTAATCTTCTTTTAGACTATTCCCATTCCTTTTCTATTTCATTTTACTTTATATTATTTCTTTCTACTTCTATTTTTTTTCCCACCAATCTAGTATCATAGCTAAACAATACATAAAGAAGTTTCTAACTCATTTTAGGACCTTTCAAGATGACAACCTGATTAATTCAAGTAAATGTATGCTTCATCATTAAAAACTAATTGAACAAACATTGCTCCATGCTCAAATATGCAAGGGTATCAAAAAGGGACTTAAAGAATACTTAAGTCAAGAGTATGTTATCCTATTTCCACAACATGTCATCTAATATACATATACAAAATAACTCACAGGCAATCTAGTCATCGCATACTCATCAAATTTACAATTAAGCACACATCATATTTTAGCACTCAAAATTAAAAAAAAGTATTCGAAATTCAGCCACTCAAAGATTAACATGCAGAAGACAATGATTCCTAATTAGCATGCATAGCAGGGTAAGCCAAACACAACAGTACAAAGTATGAGTACACCCGCCATCCAAAACTTAAGATTAAGCATTTTCCCTAATGAAAGAAAATTAAAATCAATCACACAACAGGAGAGTGATACAAGTGTGGGCATAAGCGAGGATCTACGAACTCTCGCTAGTGAGCTCATACTTGAATGTATATGAGAATAATCCTGCAAATCAATGAACCATACCATCATGAGAGTGCTCCTACTCAACTTATTCAAAATAAAAATAAAGAAAACAAAACAAAGAAAAATTGAAAACACTTGGGTTTCCTCCCAAGAAGCGCTAGTTTTAATGTCTCTAGTTAGACAGTGCTCACAAATCAAGTAAGATCCCAAGGTGGTTTAACTACTTCCAACATTGAAGCACCTAGAATTAACAATTCTCACCCACACAAACATTTATATAAATAATTAGTAGTATTGCAATAGCTAGTGTATTTATAGTTCCACTTTTCCTTGTCAATCAACTCAATATATCCTTTATGGACATAATCACGAAAATTCAAAGTACCATCTTTGCGAGATCTCGTAGGACTGACCACAACTTCTTTGACATGCTTCTCCAATGATTGTTTACACACCAACTTAGAATTAGGTTTTAAAGACATAATCACTATGAGTTTTAGCACATAGAAACATTCTTATTATCAATATACTCTTCTAATTTTTTTACACCCTAATTTAACATCAAATTTACTATCTACTCCATTTATCTTATGACAAGTATTTTCAAGATCAACAAATTTCAGAGATCGGAAGATGTTAAACTTTAACTCTTCATTATCTAGTCTTAGTGTGAGTGTACCTTCTTGGACATCAATCAAGGTCCTACAAATGGCCAAAAATGGTCGTCCCATGATGATCAGGACTTGCATGTCGAACTTCATGTCCAACACAACAAAATCCACGAGGGAAATAAACTTACCAACTTTAATTAACACGTCCCAACTATACCTCGAGGGTAAATAACCAAACAATCTGCTAGTTGAAGTGATATAGTCGTTTGCTACAATTCCTCTATATCCAACCTCTTGTACATAGATAATGGCATCAGATTTAGGCTCCCAAATAACAAAAGCCTTTACTTATCGTTAAATTTCTTATGGTACAAGGGATTGTGAAGCTCTTAGGGTCCTTCAATTTTTTAGGCAACTTCTTGTGAAGTATGGCACTGCATTCCTCAGTCAGGCTCACTATCTCATATTTTTCAAATTTCTTCTTCTTTGATAGCATATCCTTCATGAACTTTAGATAATTTGGCATCTGTTCCAAAGCATCGGTAAACAAAATATTTAATGTGAAGTGTTTTAAAAAATCTCTAAAAATTTGAAAAATTATTCGTCCAATTTCTTTTTTCTAAGACATTGGGGATAAGAGATGCTATTAGAAACAATAGGTAAGAGATCAGAACAACTCCCTAATTAGGTGGTACATGATGAAGGGAAAACCAATGAAGGTTTCTACAACAGAAAGCGGAGATCGTCCTAATTTTCATTTTTCCAGAAAATTCAAAATTACAGAACAAAAAAGAAAGAAGGATTATGCATTCTAAATTAACTTACAGCATGCTAATTTCTAAAGAAAAATGAGAGGAAAAACATTACCTTTGAAGAACACCTTCTTCAAGATATCCCATGAACGGATCTTGTTCTGGTCTTCCAAAAGCAACACCATCAAATGTATTTTCCTTAGTGTTTGAAATGGCAGAAGGTGTGGGTTCTGTCTTAGGGTTTGGAAGAGGGAATGAGATGGAGAGGAGGAAGAGAGGGAATTTTCTTCTCTATAAACTTTTTTCAGAGCACACGACCCACAAAGAGAATTGTCGAAGAAGATGAATCAGGACCATTCATTCTTCCACAACCCAGGTTATTGACTGAGAGAATGGGGGGAGGGAATTGTAACTCCCTCCCTTTAATTAATTTAAATTTAATTAATTATATACATATTAATATATTTATATCAACATATAATAATATATCCTATAGTTTTATATTGCATCAAATAATACAAAACCTATAGTTTTCTTTTCTCTCAACAATACATCGCATTTATTATAAATCAAATTTATATTAAATTCAATTATATGCATCTCATTCATATAATTAATATTTGAATCATATTCAAGTATTTAATTCCTCTCAACTTATTTATGGTATTTAATATAAAATCATATTTATATTAAATTTAATTACATGTATCTCATTCATATAATTAGTATCTGAATCAAATTCCTCTCATATTACCTTATATTTTAATGTATCAAAAAATTATAATAATTATATACATATATAATTAATTTAATTTATCATATATAATTAATTCCTCCAATTAAATTGAACACTTAAAATTAATCCAAAACTAATTCTCAATTAAATCCTTGTTGAGCTACAGAGGACCATATGGACCTGTAGATTGAAGCTCCAACGGTACTTGGATAATTAGTTAAACTCTTTAATTAAATTATTCAACATCCATTAATGTCGTCATTCTACTGAAAACCGACAGTTTCACTTTTCGCACTACAAATAAATTTCTGTGTCCATTGGATATAACCAATCAATAGTGCGACGACCCTTCACAAATTACTCGTAAGTATAGTTGGGCCAAAATTACCGTTTTGCCTCTATAGTTACATCTTAATGCTAAGTACCACTGATTTCTCTATATGAAGAATAAGTCATAGTCCAATTATGACCAAGTCCCTCTCAGGCCAGGAGAGGGTGTGGCCACTATGTTCAAGCCCAGAATCAACCCTTAATGGAGCAATTTATCTACTTGCTCCATAATCGTGGAAGGAGTGAATTTCGTCTTGTGTAGTTGTGTTCCCAACTCTCCAGTCAGATGAATATCCAAAATGGCAGGCTTATTGAGTTGATAATCTGGCCACTCTCACCCATACAAATCAAAGAACCGCCTTCATGAGTAGGAGTTCACAACTTACTCAGGATTCAGGTCATGTCACCTATGGTCATCCTAGTGAAATGTAAGTCTCTATTATTCACGGTGCTATATAATGAGACTAATCATTTCGTGGTTTGGTCTTATACAAACTCTTTGTATAGGATACCCCCACTCACATATCTCCACATGAATAATCAGGATCAGATCATTTGTAGCACTTTATAACACTTGTAACACATACAAAGAAAGCTGTATCTATAGTGTCACCAGGATAAGGTACCCAGCCTTATCCATCTACTACATACCATTTAGGTAATTATTTAAACAAGAGCGAGTTGTATGTCTTTACATACTTGTTTAAATTACATAAAATAACCTGGGATCTTAGTTGATTGGATTGAATGTATGCTTATAAAATAAAACTTATTTTCATAAAATAACACTTATTTTATTAGCAACAATATGTTTATACAAAGTTTACAAACTACGAGATTATAACAGATTTAGGACACCAATTCCAACATATGTACATCATCCACCTTCCCGTCAACACTTTTCTCAATACTTTCTTTTCTTTACTCTATCTCAAGTTCTGCAGCAACCTACTCTTCTTTATCATTCACCCTTGGAACAAATACATTCCTCCTACTTCTTAAGGTCATTGTTTTACATTCCTCTTTGGGGTTTTTCTCAATGCAGCTAGGGAAGTTTCCTTTTTGCATGTCATTCATTATAGTCGCCATCTAGCTAAGCTGCACTTCTGTGTTCTGGATGGCCTTCTCATGGCTTATTACAGTGCTCTTCAAGAAGTTTGTCCGACTCTTAGATTCCTTAATAAATTCCCCAAGTAATTCCTCTACAAATGGTTTTTTCTCAGAATGTGGTTGAGAAGCAAAGAAACCTAAAAGGCCTGCAAAACATTTTTGGTATTAGCATATGAAAAGTTCTCATGATTATGCAAACCTGAATAATAGTGGGTCGGTTGATGCGTCTAATATGAGGGAAATTGAGAAGACCGGTGTGATCCTTAGAAGTGATTGGTTTAATGCGCATAATTAGCTTGTTTAGAGTCAGATGTCTCCTACGATGGGTTTGTATTGAGAGCCGCCATTGAAGAAATTGACGGTTGGGTTCCTGCAGACAAATGACTAATCACATTAGTTAAGGAAGCCAATTGTGCTTTTAATGAATTTACCTCATCAAGCTCATAGATCCTTTCCACTCTGGATGTGGACCGTTCTGCTGGCCAATTGTAAATGGTTGCAACCATATCCTCAAGAAATGTTGGAACTACTTTGGTAGTCTTAGAGAAGACTGAACCACCTGCTGTAGTGTCTAATATAGATTTCATAGTGCTGGTCAGTTATGCGTTGTAAATGTGATGCGATTATAGTGTATGTTTGCGGTGATGAGTTATGCATTGCACATGCAAGTTTTCCTAGTAAAACCTTAGTATAAATATCTCTAGGTTTCCTAGTAAGTCTAGGGTCGAACACAGGGACTACTGAGTTACTATGCGATAGTAAATTTGATTCCTTTACGGTGGCAAAAACAAATAAGTTGGTTGGTGTTTTGTTTAAGTATATATCCTATGCGACGGATTCGGGTAAAGAATTGATGAAATCGAGAATTACAATGAGTATGCGATGAACAAGTTGAGAAGGGATTTAGCTAACACTTCCTAAGATTGCGTTCAAGTTATGCGATCATGCTACACACACACAACAGCCTGCCATCTCTCAATGCAAATGCCATAGTTCCTATTTCTAGGACGCAGCGATGTATACGATAATGTCGATAGGACTTATGTCTAAGCCTCTATTATTGTCTATGCAATGATGAATGATGGACACATAGACAAGGTGACCGCATACTATCATATCTTATTTCTAGGGGGCATGCGATGCGTAATAGCAAATAAAACTTATGTCTAAGTTTCTATCTCTTGCTTATGCGGTTCTAATCTGACTCTCTCAAGCCTAGATTCTAATCTGACTCTCTCAAGTCTAAATTCTTTCTTTAGACTACTCTTTCAAGTATCTCTAAAGAGTGAATGACACATACATAAGACAAGATGATTGCATAAAGTGTAAATCTTAGGTCATGCTAGCTAAGTACTTCTCCACCCATTCGAAAATTTAGCTACCCATGCGAAATGTCGAGAGATTGAACAGATGTTGAGATGAGAATTCCATCTTCTATAAATAAAGTGCAGAATAACAATGGAATATATGGATAGAAAGCCCGATAGCAATGTCTTGCTTCCTGTGGCTTTTTACACTGTCTTTTCACTGCAACTCTGCCTAGAAGAATATCCTTGCTTTCGCAAGTGTCGGCCCTCTCTCCTTTTATAGTGCTTCTTGGCAGTCTTTCGAGCTGTCTAGGAATGATCTCTTGGCGTCTTCTTCGCTTCGCTCGTTGATGCGTTATTTTATGATGTGGAAATGTGGATGAAATGTGATGGTGAAAATACGTTGAGCACTCAAGTTTCCTCAGCGGAATCCAAGTGTAAACTCCATTGAGTTTCCTGGTAAGTCTAGGGTCAAACTCAGGGACTTATAAAAATAGGTTGCGATGGTAATTTTTAGAAAACTTTGCTGTAACCGGTAACTCAATTAATTGTTGGTTTATTGTTGATTACGATAATGAAAAATAAACAAATGTGGCGGATTTGAGAAAAGTCGGATTTCGTGATAGATACACTGAGTTTTTGGATGAACGAGTTGAGAAAGTCCTTAGCTAGCGTTACTTGGGAATGCGTCAGATTATGTGATCATGCTACAACCATGCACAACAAGTCATTTTCCAATGCAAATCGATGCTCCTAAGTCTACAATGCATGTGTTGAATGCAAAAGTGTCGATAGAGCTTATTCTTAAGTCTCTACTCTTGTCCTATGCGATGATGCAAGATGCATAAAGGCAAGATGACCGCACATAATCATATCCTATCTCTAGGATGCATGCGATGAATTAATAGCAAACAGTGCTTATTCTTAAGCTCCTATCTCTTGATTATGCGTTCTAATCTGACTCTCTAGAGCCTAGATTCTAACCTGACTTTCCCAAGCCTAGATCCTGTCCTTAGGCTACCCTTCTGAGTATCTCTAATGAACGAATGAATCATACATAATAAAAGATAATCGCATAGAATGAAGATTCCCAGTTGTGCTAGCTAAATGCTTCTCAACCCATTCAACAGATTTAGTTACTCATGTGTAAATAACAGAGAGTAAACAGATATAGAGAAGGAAATTCCATCTTTATAAATGAGTTGAGTACAAAATAACAATGGAAGATAAAGGTATAGAGCCTGGTAGCAATTCCTTGCTGACCGAGGCTTTTACACTATCAATCTATATTCAGTTCAAAAGATATTCCTGCTTCCGCAGGAGTCAACCCTCTCTTTGTTCTTGAAGCTTCTAGCGCTCTCCCAAGCTTACCGGAACGATCTGCCGGCACAACCTCCTTCTCTCGCGTTTGCCTTAAAATAAAAGAAAATCTAAGAAGAAGGCTAAAGCTCCTAAGTTGGTGAATTTGTTAACTAGTGGAACCCTTTTTCTGAAGAATGGCTTTGGTACATATAGAGCTTCGGGGTGAAGGCGGCTTCTCTCTCATGATTGCACAGATGGGATGGCTTTAATTCCTTTACTGATGCGCCGAATATTTGTCACCAAAAAGCTGAATGTACTTGTTTATCGTTAGCGGCTGTCAGCTTAATTCGGATTCGACCGTCATCAGCTTTCTATCCCATCGCAATTAATTATGACTTTCACTCAGATGCGCCCACCAAGTTGCGACAATCCTTCTTGAGCAAATGTTTGCGAACACAATCACCGCAAAGTCTTTCGGTAATGCTGCGCTCGACCAATGATTTCTTATGATCGCAATTTTCGCCTTGTGTCAACGCATATTCTGCATAAAAATACAAAAATCAACTATTTCTATGTGATGAATGCATGCGACCGCAATATTATGAATTTGATGCTTTTTGGACGCAATCTAACATATTTTATCAACGCATGCCAGCATTGTTTAAGAACTTAACACTATGATAACGTGCATTTCTACCCGTTATCACACCCCCAAACTTAAACAAGCATAAGCTAAAGATTTCCTTTAGCAAGTCGACTGCAATGTTCTTTTCTTGGATTTCTCAAGGATACTTCGTTCACATCCTATATACCAAAGTTTTCTTAAGTCTTATTCAAGTCTCTTCTTAAAATATTTCTAAGACCTAGGGACTGCAAGTTTAACCTTCAAAAGTACTTTACTAAATTCTTGAACATCGCATGATTTATTTCAAAAAGAAAACTTTTCCACCGAGGTGTCAATTGATTTTTATCCTTGCATATTTCTTGACTTTATTATTTTTTTCTAACCTTGCGCTGATACAAGTGCCTTGCCTTCGTTTTGGCTTGCCCCCACGTGTGTCATGCGGACATCCAACTACGAGCAATGCGCTCTTCCTCAGACTAAACTCATATCTACTTGGCAGCGGAGTTGTGGTCATTTATTTATGCGTTGATCCAGGTGACTTACTTGTTGGATTTTATGTCCTAAAACTCCTAGTTTTTAATATCATATTCTTGTTCAATAAAGCAGTTATTGAAAATCTTTTGTAAATTTAAATTATATATTCATGAATCCAATAAACTAAGGTTCCGATGCTATTAAGTTTAAGTTTGAACTTTATGTAGTGACATAAATGTGGATCAAGTTCAAATATATATAGCCAAAATGGTCTATAGTATATGAATAAGGTTGGGCGCCTTATTTTGGGGACACTATGGATGCGGCCCATTTTGTAGTTAGTACAAACGATGTGATCCTAAACCGTTCATGTGGAGACATGTGGAGACATGAAAATTGGGGCATCCTATGTAAAGAGTTTACATAAGACTGAACCATGAAATAGTCACTTTTACGTTCTAAATATCGTTTAATGTATAAAACTGACTATTTCATTAATGATGACCTAGGTAACTTAATCTTAATCCTGAGCTAAGTGTGAACTTCTATTCACTCGGAATTATCCTTAGATCTGCATAGGTGAGGGCAGCTCATTATCACTGACCTAATAAGCCTCCCATTTCAGGGGTAAGATCAGGTAGATAGCTGGGAACATAGGGTTCAAGATGGAATTCAGTCCTACCCATTATAAGGATAGTAGATAGGTTGTTCTCTTTAGTATTGAATCTAGGTCTTGAACAAGCAACCCCACCCTCTCATTGGCCTGAGAGGGTTCGATTTATAGGTTGGACCTTAAACCAATTGTTCATTAGAGGATCAATGGAACTTAAGGTATAAGATGTAGTCTCAAGGGTAAAACGGTTTTTATGACCCAGCCGAGATTACGAACAACTTGTGAAGGATTAGCTTACTAATCATGGTTATATCAAATGGACACAAATATATTTATAGTGAGGGGAGTGTAACTACGGGACTATAGTGGAATGACCTGTTAGTTAACGAATG
The DNA here is from genome assembly GCF_009727055.1 of Benincasa hispida. Taxonomy (NCBI): domain Eukaryota; kingdom Viridiplantae; phylum Streptophyta; class Magnoliopsida; order Cucurbitales; family Cucurbitaceae; genus Benincasa; species Benincasa hispida. Next base: position 27,383,199 of record NC_052351.1, on the reverse strand, counting down.
TTGATTAGCTCCGTCTAAAGAGTTTAGTCAGCTAATCTCGAATCGTTGGAGCCCATGATCTATAGGTCTATTAGGTTCCCCTACTAGCTCATATGGAATAAACTTAGAACAGAATGATAGAATAATTCGAATTGTTCGAATTAAGTGAAGAGAGAGAAACCAACATGTGATATATTGATCGTTTTTTCAATTTAGAGATACAACTTTAATATTTAAATTTGATTTAAATATTAAGAATATGAATACGTTCATATTCGGAAGCTCGAAAATAATAGAAATGGTCAAAGATGTAAAAAGTCAAAGACTTGACATTTGACTTTAAAAAGTCAAACTTTGATTGCCCTTATATTCAAATGTGATTTGAATTTCAAGAAAATGAATGCGGATTCATGCTCGGGAGGTCAAAATTAGTCAACACGGAAAAATCATAAAAAGTCAAAATGTTGATTTTTTGGTCAATGTTTGACTTTGACCAAATGACTATTTTGCCCTTTGACTAAAGTTAGTGGGAAAATCCAAACTTTTGTTGGATAATTCCACTAACAAAATAGTGGGCTAGGTGTTGGCTTATAGTGGAGACATTAAGCCCACTTAGATAGTGGATTCTAAGTGTTGGGTTTTTGTGAAGTTTTTTGATGCAATTTTGCATGGCCCATTTCTATAAATATGGGCTTGTGTTTTTTGATTAAAAACTTTTGGAGATTTTGCACAATTCGTTTTGAAAATTGGGCTGAAAAAAACCAAACCCAACCCAATTTCACTATACTTTTTCCATTTCTTTTTCTCTCTCTCGGGTTTTTCTTCCATCGGGTCCCACAATCTAGTTCTAAGTCCAGAGAATAGTTGGTCAGCTCTTACGGTGGTCCGTTTGTGTTCGGGTGGAGATAGGTGAGTTTCGGGAGCTTCAAAGGTATTATTTCAAAATAACCCTAATTAATTCTTTTAATGTTTATTTTGGGAAATTAGAGTAAAATCGATTCTTATTTCCACTGCGCATGTCGATTTTTCCATCATTACTTTCGTTTTGGCTTACCCCCATGTGTGTCATGTGAACATCCAACTACGGGTAAGTGCCCTTCACAACTTAACTCTCCAACATGGGTTTCCCATTGCGTTGACAGTGGATTTGTTATTTTCCTCTTCTTTTTTTTTTTCTTTTTTTTTTCAAAATAGTAAGGTCGAAAATAAATACCTCACCCTAAATTTAAAATGCGGCAATGTCCTCATTGCCAAAAGATAGTCATGCGATGTTCTTAGAAAGTTTCGTAAAGAGAGTTTGAAAGAAAGCTAGCAAACCCCTAACTTCTAGAAATATGTCATGAGGTGACTATCTTAAAGTTAAGTTGACTCTAGAATATATGAAAGAAATATAAGCATATTTTTCATCATTGAAATCATAATTGGCAAAGAGACAGTATGTGGTAACTTACTAAATTTATCAATATTAAATGATTGTGGTAATCAAAGAGGATGTGATGATAAAACTTTTAAGACTAAAATGCGATGCGATAGCGCAAAATTTGAAATAAAGTGAAGGAAGAATACAACCCCCAAATTTGCGTTGTCATCCGCATTATATATTGATGCATCCTTCTTTGCGGCGATCTATCTTCTTTGGATTGCGGTGATGTAATAAGATAAGTTGCTTCTTCGTGAAACACCTCCACAATCCTATGCCTTGATCGTTGCATTAAAAACAGTGAGAGGGTCAAATAATTTTTAAACAAAACAAAATTGTTTTACCCCAATTTTTTTTTTTTTTTTTGAATGAAGTAGTAATAAGTAAAGTGCAAATAGATAAATGATGATTAAAGTGTCAAAGAATGAGAGTTCAAGAACCAAACAAAGGATATTCCGGGTTTTTCAGATCCATAGAGGTGTTTTCTGGCTGAAAATCAGCCCCGCAATATGCCTTAACTCGCTGTCCATTAACCTTAAATGTACGGCTTCCATCCTCAGTGATCAGCTCCACCGCACCATGTTGGAATATCTCTTTAATGATGAAGGNTCAGTGATCAGCTCCACCGCACCATGTTGGAATATCTCTTTAATGATGAAGGGTCCAGACCAGCGCGATTTTAATTTTCCCGGGAAGAGCTGTAGTCGTGAGTTGAATAGTAAGACCCTCTGCCCGACTTGGAGGTTCTTACCGCATATGTGTTTGTCGTGCCAGTGCTTGGTGCGCTCCTTGTAAATCTTTGCGTTCTCATATGCATTAATCCTCCATTCTTCTAGCTCGACCAGTTGCATTTTCACTGCTTCCCCTGCTTTCTTCAAATCAAAGTTTAACTTCTTTACCGCCCACAGTGCCTTATATTCCAGCTCCAGAGGTAAATGGAATTCCTTACCATATACCAACGCATATGGGGACATACCTATGGGTGTTTTAAATGCAGTCCGATATGCCCACAACGCATCGTCGAGCTTTGTTGCCCAATCTGTTCGTGAAGGACTTACTACCTTCTCGAGTATCAGCTTAATCTCTCGATTGGACTCCTCGGCCTGACCATTCGTCTACGGATGGTATACGGTTGCCACTTTGTGGAGAATGTTGTATTGTGCAGCAACTCCTTAACAATATGATTGACAAAGTGAGACCACTCATCACTTATTATGGCACGTGGGGTGCCAAAACGAGTAAAAATGTTTTTCTTCAGGAATTGAGAGACCACCGCCGAATCGCTTGCGGCGCATGCCATTCCCTCTACCTACTTGGCTATATAGTCGACGGCTAATAAAATATAATGTTTACCATTCGAGGGAGGGAATGGTCCCATGAAATCAATACCTCACATGTCGAACAACTCAAGCTCCAAGAGGATGTTCATCGCCATTGCATGTTTCCATGAAATGTTATCTGTGCGTTGGCACCGATCACACTTCCCAGCGTAGTCAGCTGCATCCTTAAACAATGTTTGCCAAAAGAATCCACTCTGTAAAACCTTGGCTGCGGTGCGCTGTCCTCCAAAGTGACCACCATATGGTGAGTCGTGATATTGCGATAATATGCATTGTTGAGTAGCATTTGGTATGCATAGTCGCAAAATCTGGTCTGCCCCCCTTTTGTATAGATTCGGCTCATCCCAGTAATAATATTGCATTCATGTTTGAGCTTCCTCTGTTGGTGGTAGGTATAATCTTCATGAAATTGTTTGCAAACCAGGTAGTTAACTATATCAGCATACCAAGGAAATTCTTCAATATGGAACAGCTGCTCATCCGAGAACACCGCACTCACCTCTGATTCATTGCGGTCAATTTCAGGGTCTTCCAATCTAGACAAGTGATCCGCAACTTGATTCTCCGTCCCCTTTCGATCAATTATTTCTATGTCAAATTCTTGAAGGAGGAGAACCCATCTGATCAACCTCGGCTTTGCGTCCTTCTTTGTCATTAAGTACTTTCTCACCGAATGATCCATATGGATGAATACCTTCGTTCCCAGTTGATATGCTTGAAATTTTTCCAACGCAAAAATTACCATAAGAAGCACTTTCTCTATGGTGGTATAATTGGTCTGATCAGGATTTAACGTCTTACTCGCATATGCGACGGGATGTAAGATTGTTTTTCTCTTCTGTGGCAAAGCTGCTCCCATTGCATACCCGCTTGCATCGCACATTATTTCAAAAAGAAGTGTCCAGTCAAGTGCAATTAACACGGGTGTGGTAATCAACACATTCTTCAAGATTCTGAATGCGTTGAGGCAATTGTCGTCAAAATCAAATTTTCTGTCAGCCTCCAACAACGCACTCAATGGTCGTGCTATTTTCGAGAAGTCTTTGACAAAGCGTCTGTAGAATCCAACGTGCCCCAAGAAACTTCATATAGCCTTCACGCTTGTTGGAGGTGGAAGTTTTTCAATTGCTTCTATTTTTGCTTTATCCACCTCCAACCCATCCTGAGAAACCTTATGCCCCAACACGTTGCCCTCCTTAACCATAAAATGGAATTTTTCCCAGTTAAGAGCCAGATTCGTCTCTTTGCATCTCTTTAGTATCTTCTCCAGGTTGGCTAGACAGACTTTATAGATGTTTCCATAAACAGAGAAGTTGTCCATAAAGATTTCAACAGAGTCCTCAAGATATTCTGAAAAGATAGCCATCATGCACCTTTGGAACGTGCTTGGCACATTGCAGAGGTCGAACGGCATGCGGCGAAAAGCAAAGGTCCCATATGGGCAGGTGAAAATGGTCTTGTCTTGGTCTTCTAGAGCTATCATCATTTCGGCACACACTACACGGGGCTAAACCACGTGCTATCTGCTATAGGATAAATAATGCTTGCATCTAACCATTTAATGACCTCATTTTTAACGA
>NC_052351.1:27354151-27376900 GCF_009727055.1 Benincasa hispida | reverse complement strand
CTACCGTATTGGTAGCGGTCTGTGAAGCGAGATTCAAACCATGATAAAAGATTTCCATCTGAAGGCAGTCTGGCAAACCATTTTGTGGACAGTCCCGGATCAACCTCTTAAACCTCACCCAGGCATTGCTGAGCGATTCGGCCATGTCTTGTTCAAAATTTGTTATGAGTTTCCTTCGTCCAGCGTTCTTAGTAGGCAAAAAATATTTTTTCATAAATTTCTCTACAACCTATTCCCATGAAGTGATATCTCCCGACAAGAGAATATGCCCATTTCCTTGCCTGATCACAAAGAGAAAATGGGAACAAAGTTAGTCGAACTTCTTCGGCAGAGATTTTTGGGAACACAAAAGTATTGTAGATTTCAATAAAGCTTCGGAGGTGGGCGTGCGGGTCCTCGCCACGCCATCCTCCGAATTGTCCTGCAGTCTGGATCATCTGCAGCATCACCGGTATCATTTTGAATCTGCTTCTATTGAGGGCAGGCTTCATGATTCCTGGAGGGAAATCATAGAGGTTTGGCGATGCATAGTCCTTAATGGGTCTATTGCGATCGTTAGCCAGAAGGATTGGATTCGCCATGATGTTGTTTTCGTTTGGTGCTCCGTTTCCAGGCTACTCTGTCATCTCTTCTTTGTCTAACTGTTGTTGTCGGCAGTCTCTTATCTTCTTCTGAATGTCCTCTCAATCTTCGGGTCGTAATTCGCCAGGGATTGAGAGTCTGCAAAGAAATCAGAAAAATTACCGTAAGCATACTATTTTGCCGAAGTCCCCGGCAACGGCGCCAAAAACATGATGCGTTATATTATGATGTGGAAATGTGGATGAAATGCGATGGTGAAAAATGTGTTGAGCACTTAAGTTTCCTCAGCGGAATCCAAGTGTAAACTCTACTGAGTTTCCTGGTAAGTCTAGGGTCGAACTCAGGGACTTATGAAAATAGGTTGCGATGGTAATTTTTAGAAAACATTGCGGTAACTGGTAACTCAATTAATTGTTGGTTGATTGTTGATTGCGATAATGAAAAATAAACAAATGCAGCGGATTTGAGAAAAGTCGGATTGTGTGATAGATACACTAAGTTTTCGAATGAACGGGTTGAGAAAGTCCTTAGCTAGCGTTACTTGGGAATGCGTCAGATTATGCGATCATGCTACATCCTTGCAAAGCAAGTCATTTTCCAATGCAAATGTGATGCTCCTAAGTCTACAATGCATGTGTTGAATGCAAAAGTATCCATAGAGCTTATTTCTAAGTCTCTAATCTCGTCCTATGCGATGATGCAAGATGATCGCACATAATCATATCTTATCTCTAGGATGCATGCGATGCGTTAATAGCAAACAGTGCTTATTCTTAAGCTCCTATCTCTTGATTATGCATTCTAATCTGACTCTCCCAAGCCTAGATCCTATCCTTAGACTACTCTCCTGAGTATCTCCAATGGACGAATGAAGCATACATAATATAAGATAATCACATAGAATGAAGATTCCCAGTTGTGCTAGCTAAATGCTTCTCAATCCATTCAACAGATTTAGCTACTCATGCGTAAATAACAGAGAGTGAACAGATATAGAGAAGGAAATTCCATCTTTATAAATGAGTTGAGTACAAAATAACAATGGAAGATAAATGTAGAGAGCCTAGTAGAACCTCCTTACTGACCGAGGCTTTTACATTGTCAATCTTTATTCGGTTCAAAACATATTCCTGCTTTCACAGGAGTTAGCCCTCTCTCTGTTATTAAAGCTTCCGACACTCTCTCAAGTTAACCATAACAATCTGTCGGCACAACCTCCTTTTCTCACGTTTGCCTTAAAATAAAAGAAAATCTAAGAACAAGGCTAAAGCTCCTATGTTGGTGAATTTGTTAACTGGTGGAACCCCTTTTCTGGAGGATGCCTTTGGTATATATAGAGCTTCAGGGTGAAGGTGGCTTCTCTCTCATGATTGCACAGATGGGATGGCTTTAATTCTCTAACTTATGTGTCGAATATTTGTCACCGAAAAGCTGAATGTAATTGTTATTGTTAGTGGCTGTCAGCTTAATTCAGATTCGACCGTCATCAGCTTTCTGTCCCATCGCGATTAATTATGCCTTTCACCCAGATGCGCCCACCAAGTTGCGGCAATCCTTCTTGAGCAAATGTTTGTGAACACAATCATCGCAAAGTCTTGCGGTAATGCTGCGCTCGACCAATGATTTTCTATGATCGCAATTTTCGTCTTGCGTCAACGCATATTCTGCATAAAAACATAAAAATCAACTGTTTCTATGCGATGAATGCATGCGACCGCAATATTATGAATTTGATGCTTTTTGGACGCAATTTAACATAGTTTATCAACGCAAGCCAGCATTATTTAAGAAGTTAGAACTATGATAATGTGCATTTCTGCCCGTTATCACTCGTCTCCATCTTCTAAGTATATGAATAACTATGAATAGACTAACGGCTATCTATTTTGTATATGATCTAACTTGTTAATCGTTTGACAATGGTGGCCTCTGGTATTTATAGAGCTCAAGGTGAAGAAGCTTTTCTCTCTAATGATTGCAATGATGGGCGGTCATTAAATCTCCTGCTCTGATGCGCTGATTAATGGTCACCGAAAAGTTGAGTGTACTTGCTACAGTGTGTCATTAATGGCTTGTCAACTAAATTCAGATTCGACCGTCATCAACTTTTCGTCCCATCATGATTTATTATGCTTTCACCTTGATGTGATGTCTTTATTCAGCCACCTTCTTGAGCAACTTCTCGCGAGCACATATGATTGCCTGACTTTGCGATCGCAATCTTTCAATGCGCACGGATGCCGAATTCCTTGGATCGCAATTTTACTTGCGCCAACGTATTTTTCCTGCACAAAATAAGTAAATTAGCTGCTTTTATGTGTTGGGCACATGTGATAACGGGCAGAAATGCACGTTATCATAGTGCCAAATCCTTAAACAATGTTGCATTGCATTGATGATATATGTTAAATTGCGTCTATTAAGCATAAATTCTATAACATTGCGGTCGCATGTGTCAATGCATTAGAGCAGTTGATCTTTATATTTTTGTGCAGAATAATGCGTTAACGCAATGCAACGAATGTGATCATGGAATACATTGGTCAAGCGCAACTTCACCGCAAGACTTTGCATTGATCGTGCTCACAAACATTCACCCATGAAGAATCACCGCAACATTGTAGGCGCATCTGGACGAAAGGACAATTAAGATCGATGGGATAGAAAGCTGACAGCAGTCGGATCCAAATTAAGTTGATAGCCGATAACGGTCACAATGTACATCCAGCTTTATCAGTGACTATTATTCGGCACATCAGTCAGGAATTAAAGCTATCCCATCTGTACCACCAGAAGAGAGAAGCCGCCTTTCACCTTTAATGCCCTATAAATACCAAGTGCATTCTTCAGAGAAGGGGTTAAGCAGTCGATTGCCTCACCACCATTACAAGTTCATACCTCTGTTCATAGTTTTCTTTTCCATTTTATGGTGGGGCAAGAGAAGAGTGGTGACGCCGGAGATTGTCCAAGGCAGATCGAGAGAGAACCTTGGGGCATAAGAGCAGAGAGCGGGCTGACTCTCACGAAAACGAGACTATCTTTAAAGCACGAGTAGAAACAGTGTAACGCTTGGTAGCAAGAAATTGCTCCAGGCTCTTTACAATACTTGCATTGTTATTCTATACTTCATCTTATATCTATTCAATGGAAGTTCTATTTCTACATCTACTCACTCTCTTAATATGCATGAGTAGCTAAACTAGTTGAATGGGTTGAGAGGAACTAAGCTGACATGATCTAGGAAGTTCATTGCTTACGATTGTCTTGTTTTATGTTGTACAAAATACCCCTTTAGAGTTACTCAAGAGAGAATCTAAAGAAAGAACCTAATGTCTCGAGAGAGCTAGGTTAGAATCTGGACTCGAAAGAGCAAGATTAGGCATGCATAAACAAGAGATAGGGACTTAGAGACAAGCTCTGTTTGTCAACTTGCATCGCATGCATCCTAGGAATAGAAATGATATTATGTGGTCGCATATTTGTGTGAATGTCATGTTGTCATTGCAGAAATAGAGATAGAGGTTTATGTGTAAACCCTGTAGACTTATTGCATATTTATCGCATAAGTTCTAGCCTTAGAAGCCGTGGCATTCACACCGAGAGATGGTTTACTATTATATGCATGTTGCATGATCGAAAGGCATGAACGCATCCTAGGGAGTGTTAGCCGAAACCCTTCTCAACCCGTTCACCACATACTCGTCGTATTTCCCGTTTACCAACTTTTTTCGAACTCTGTCGCATTCGTTATTATTCTTATTAACACTACAACAACCTAACACTTATTTATTCAACTGGTTACCGCAAGTTTTCATAAAAATCTCCAACGCGACTATTTTCACAAGTCCCTATGTTCGACCCTGGACTTACCAAGAAACTTAGAGGAATTTACCCTTGGATTCCTCTGGGGAAACTTGGAAAGACCATGGAAGGAGGAAGAAAGGACCAGAGTAGAACAACTTCCATCGCAGCTGAGCCTGAGATTGCGGCAACGCAAGAAGAAGAAAAGGTAAATGAAGCAGTAGAACATGAGGTTGTGTCAACCTCAAAGTCAAATGAAATGAGAACTGTGAAAGTTCAGTTACCACCCTTCCCTCAAAGGCTAAGGAAGAAGAAAACGAAGAGGTACAGTACCAACGCTTCCTGTCTATGCTAAAACAATTACATGTTAATATTCCTTTCAGTGAAACGATTGAGGAAATTCTTGCCTATGCCAAGTTTCTGAAGGACATGTAACTAAGAAGAGAGGCGTTGGAAAATTTTCCACGATGGCACTAACGCAAAGTTCCAAATCTATTATCCCACCGAAGATGAGCGATCCTGGGAGCTTCACTATCACTTGCTCCCTAGGAGGACTCTATATTGGGCAAGTCCTATGTAACTTGGGGACCAGTATAAATTTGATGTCGCTGCCAATCTTTCGATAATTAAATGTTGGGCAACTTACGCCCACATCCGTGACTCTCCAACTTGTCGATAGATCTCTGGTTCATCCAGAGGGTAAGGTGAAGGACGTGCTGATCACGATTGACAAATTTATTTTGCCAGCTGACTTCATCATCTTGGATTATGAGACCGAGAAAGATGTGCCCATCATTTTGGGGCGACCTTTCCTATCAACGGGTCGTGCTCAAATTGATGTACACAAAGGAGAAATCACTTTGAGCATAAATAGACAAGCTCAAATTTAACATAATTCGTGCCATGAAATTTCTTGATGAGGAAGACCTGCCAGATTCTAAAGATGACCTGAATTTGATTGAAGAAGAAAAGTCTAATGAAGAGTGTGAAAAAGAGGATGTCAACGCATCCGTAGTTGCCTACAACGCGATCGTAGCAAAAAAAAACAAAGTAGAAGGATTGATCGCAACGCAAGAAGAAGAGTTGAAAGAAGAAATAAAAATAATGCAACCTTCTCTCGTGGAACCACCAACACTTGAATTGAAAACCCTACCAACACATTTGAAGTATACATTCCTGGGGCAGAATGAGAAGCTGCCAGTGATAATTTCCTCCACATTTAACGAAGATTAAGAGAATGCGTTGATGAGTATTCTCAAGAAGCATGTGAAAGCAATCGGTTGGACGCTCGCTGATATCAGAGGAATTAACCCCGCGTACTGCATGCACCACATTTGTCTTGAGGATGATCACAAAGCAACTATTGAAAATCAACGCAGACTTAGCCCTGCGATAAAAGAGGTCGTCAAAAAGGAGATTATCAAGTGGCTGGATGTGGGCATTATCTATCCCATTGCAGATAGCATGTGGGTCAGCCCCGTGCAATGTGTGCTGAAGAGGGGAGGAATGACGATAGTCCCAAATGAGAACAATGAGTTAATACTGAAAAAGACCATCACTGGATGGCACATCTGCATAGACTATCATAAATTGAATGCGGCCACAAAGAAAGATCACTTCCCTTTTCCATTCATCGATCAAATGCTAGATAGATTAGCAGGGAACGATTTTTATTGCTTCTTGGATGGATATGCCGGGTATAATCAGATCATGAAAGCTCTTGAAAACCAAGACAATACCACATTTACCTGCCCATATGGGACATTTTCTTTTCACCGCATGCCGTTTGGCCTTTGCAATGCGCCAAGCACATTTCAGAGGTACATGATGGCGATCTTTTTAGATTATCTCGAGGACTCATTAGAAATATTTATGGATGACTTCTCCATTTATGGAAACACTTACGAATTTTGCCTGGCCAATTTAGAGAAAAATCTGAAAAGATGTGAAGAGACGAACCTGGTGCTCAATTGGGAAAAATGTCATTTCATGGTAAAGGAAGGAATAGTGTTGGGACACGAGGTCTTCTGGGAAGAGTTGGAGGTGGACAAAGCAAAGATTGACGCAATTGAAAAGCTTCCACCTCCAACCAACGTGAAGGTTGTGCAAAGCTTCTTAGGGCATGTCGGATTCTATAGACGATTCGTCAAGGACTTTTCTAAAATAGCAAGACCATTGAGTGCGTGTTAGAGGCAGACAGGAAGTTTGAATTTGACAACAATTGCCTCAACATATTCAAAATTTTAAAAGATGCGCTGATTACCGCACCCGTCTTGATTGCACCGGATTGGGCACTCCCATTCAAATTCATGTACGACGCAAGCGGGTATGCGATAGAAGCTATATTAGCACAAAAGAAGAAAACTATTTTGCACCCCATCGCATATGCGAGTAAAATTCTGAACTCTGCTCGACTTAATTATACCACCACTGAAAAAGAGCTCTTGACTGTGATTTTTGCATTGGAAAAATTCCGGGCATATCTATTGGGAACCAAGGTACTCATTCACACTGATCACTCGGCAATCAAATATTTGATGACAAAGAAGGACGCAAAGTCGAGGTTGATCAGATGGGTTCTCCTCCTTCAAGAATTTGATATCGAGATAATTGATCGGAAGGGGACAGAGAATCAAGTTGCGGATCACATTGTCCATATTAGAAAATCCTAAGATTGACCACAATGAATCTGAAGTAAGTGTTGTGTTCCCAGACGAGCAGCTGTTTCGCATAGAAGAACTTCCTTAGTATGTGGACATCGTAAATTATTTGGTCTATGAACAATTTCCTGAAGATTACACCTACCATCAACAGAAGAAGCTCAAGAATGAATGAAGACACTATTATTGGGATGAGCCGAATCTGTATAAAAGAGGTACAAACCAAATCATTCGATTATGCGTTCCAGATGCTGCTCAACAACGCACATTATCGCGCTGCCATGATTCGCCATATGGAGGGCACTTTGGAGGACAACATATTGCAACCAAAGTTTTACATAGTGGATTCTTCTGGCCTTCATTATTTAAGGATACTACTGACTACACAATGAAATGTGATCGGTGTCAACGCACCAGCAACATTTCATGGAAGAACGCAATGCCAATAAATACTATCTTGGAGTTGGAACTATTTGACGTATGGGGGATTGATTTCATGGGCCCATTTCTTCCTTCAAACGATAAGCACTATATTTTATTAGTCGTTGACTATGTCTCCAAGTGGGTAGAGGCAATTGCATGTGCCGCAAGTGATGCGGCAGTAGTCTCCCAGTTCCTTAAGAAAAATATTTTCATGCGTTTTGGCACTCCTTGTTCCATCATAAGTGATGAAGGTTCACACTTTGTCAACCACAATATAAAAGAGCTGCGGTGCAAGTACAATATCCTCCACAAAGTGACCACCGCACAAACAAATACAAATAGCCAAGTTGAAGTGTCCAATCAGGAAATTAAATTGATACTTGAGAAGGTAGTCAAACCTTCGTAGAAGGAATGGGCAATGAAGCTTGATGATGCGTTATGGGCATACCGAAACACATTTAAAACACCTATAGGTATGTCCCCTTATGTGTTGGTATTCGGCAACGTGTGTCACTTACCTTTGGAGCTGGAATATAAAGCATTGTGGGCGGTCAAGAAACTGAATTTCAATTTGAAGAAAGTAGGGGAAGCGCGAAAAGTGCAACTGGTCGAGCTAGAAGAGTGGAGGAACAACGCATATGAAAATGCGAAAATTTATAATGAGCGCACCAAGCACTGGCATGATCAACGCATATGCAATAAGAACCTCCAAGTCGGGCAAAAAGTCTTGCTTTTCAATTCATGTCCGTGACTCTTCTCGGGAAAGCTAAAGTCTCGTTGGTCCGGACCGTTCATTATCCGACATGTACTTCTGTATGGCACTGTGGAATTATCAAATAACGACGAAACCAACATATTCAAGGTTAATGGGCAGTGAGTAAAGGCATACCATAGAGAAGACTGGCATCGCCAAGTCGACTCCATGGAATTAAGAAACTTGAATGAAAAGGAAGTAGGTGGTCCCTAAGTTATCAGATGATCGCAATTTATCAGGGACGCAAAGTTTTGGAAAATCTCAAGTCTTCAGCTCTTTTCTCCACTACTCAGAATTATCCTTACTTTACTATCTTTTCATTTTTCACTTCTATTTCGGAAAAAAAAATGCCTTTTATTTTGTTTAAAATAATTTAACCCACTCTTTGTTTTCCTTACAACGATCGAGGCGCTAGATTGCAGAAATGTTACGTGAAGTAGCATTTATCTTATTCCATCACCGCAACCCAACGAAGAATGATCACCGCAAGATGGATGTGTCAACACAATGCGGGCAACAGCGCTAAATTTGGGAGTGTACTCTTCCTTATCCTTACTTCAAATTTTGCGCTATCACATTGCATATTACTTTTCAAAGTTTTATCACCACATCCTCCTTGACTACCGCAAACATATCACAAGTAGATAACTTTAGTAGTTTACTGCATGTATTCTTTGCCAAGTATGATTTCAATGATGAAAAATATGCTTCTATCTCTTTCGTATATACTAGAGTTCACGGTAAAATCCTTAGGATATTCACCTCATGGAAATATTTCTCGAAGTTAGGGGTTTGCTAGCTTTCTTTTCAAATTTTCTTTACAATGCATTCTATGACCATCGCATGACTTATTTTTAATTTTTTGGGCAATGAGGACATTGTCGTATTTTAAATTTGGGGTGGGGTATTGTTTCCGGACCTTGCTAAATATATATATATATATATATAATTGAAAACAACTCCACTGTCAATGCAATGGGAAACCCATATTGATAAGAGGTTAAGTTATGAAAGGCACTTACCCATAGTTGGATGTCCGCATGACATACGTGGGGGTGAGCCAAAACGAAAGTAAGTCACTAGGATCAACGCATAAATAAATGACCGCAACTCCACTACCAAGTTGGTATGATTTTAGTCTTAGAAAGAGTGCAGCGCTCGTAGTTGGATGTTCGCATGACACCATGGGGGCAAGCCAACGAAGGCAAGGCACTCGGATCGGTCAAGGTCAGAAAAAAATAACAATGAAGAAAAATTTTGAGCAAGGATAAATATTGACAGCTCGGTGGAAATTTTTTTTGAAATAAATCATGCGATGTTTCGAAATTCAATAAATTCCTTTTGAAAATTAAGCTTTACAATCCCTAAGTCTTAGAAGTATTTTAGGAAGAGATTTGAATAACACTTAAGGAAATTCTGGCATATAGGATTTGAACGAAGTTTCCTTCAGAAAATCTAGGGAAAGAACTTTTGCGCCTAACTTGCTAAAGGAAATCTTTACTTATGCTTGAGACAAGCATTGTTTAAATTTGGGGTGTGATAACGGTAGAAATGCACGTTGTCATAGTGCCAAATCCTTAACAATGTTGCATTGCGTTGATGATATATGTTAAATTGCGTCCATTAGCATAAATTCTATATAATGCGGTTGCATGCTTCAATGCATTAGAGCAGTTGATCTTTTATATTTTTGTTGTAGAATAATGCGTTAACGCAATGCAAAGAATGCGATCATAGGAATACATTGGTCGAGCGCAACTTCACCACAAGACTTTGCGTTGATCGTGCTCACAAATATTTACCAAGAAGAATCACCACAACATGGTGGGCGCATTGGGATGAAAGGACAATTAAGATCGATGGGACAGAAAGCTGACGACAGTCGGATCCAAATTAAGTCGACAGCATAACGGTCACAAAGTACATCCATCTTTATCGGTGACAATTATTCGGTGCATCAATCAGGAATTAAAGCTGTCCCATCTGTACAACCAGGAGAGAGAAGCCACCTTTCACCTTTGATGTCCTATAAATACCAAGTGCATTCTTCAGAGAAGGAGTTAAGCAGTCGATTACCTCACCACCATTACAAGTTCATACCTCTGTTCATAGTTTTCTTTTCCATTTTACAGCAGGGCAAGAGAAAAGTGGTGACGCTGGAGATTATCCAAGGCAGGTCGAGAGAGAACCTTGGGGCGTAAGAGCAGAGAGCGGGCTGACTTTCGCAAAAGCGAGACTATCTTTAGAGCACGAGTAGAAACAATGTAACGCCTGGTAGCAACCAGGCTCTTTACAATACTTGCACTGTAATTCTGTACTTCATCTTATATCTATTCAATGGAAGTTTTATTTCTACATCTGCTCACTCTCTTAATATGCATGAGTAGCTAAACTAGTTGAATGGGTTTAGAGGAACTAAGCTAACATGATCTAGGAAGTTCATTGCTTGCAATTGTCTTGTTTTATGTTGTGCAAAATACCCCTTTAGAGTTACTCGACAGAGAATCTAAAGAAAGAACCTAATGTCTCGAGAGAGCTAGGTTAGAATCTGGACTCGAAAGAGCAAGATTAGGCTTGCATAAACAAGAGATAGGGACTTAGAGATAAGCTCTATTTGTCAACTTGCATCGCATGCATCCTAGGAACAGGAATGATATTATGTGGTCGCATAATTGTGTGAATGTCATGTTGTCATTGCATAAATAGAGATAGAGATTTATGTGTAAACCCTGTAGACTTATCGCATATTTATCGCATGCGTTCTAGCCTTAGAAGCCGTGGCATTCACGCCGAGAGGTGGTTTACTATTGTATGCATGTTGCATGATTGCAAGGCATGAACGCATCCTAGGGAGTGTTAACCGAAACGCTTCTCAACCCGTTCACTGCATACTCATCGTATATCCCGTTTACCAACTCTTTTCGAACTCTGCCGCATTCGTTATTATTTTCATTAACGCAACAACAACCTAACACTTATTTATTCAACTGGTTACCGCAAGTTTTCATAAAAATCTCCAATGCAACTATTTTCACAAGTCCCTGTGTTCGACTATGGACTTACCAGGAAACTGAGAGGAATTTACACTTGGATTCCTCTGGGGAAACTTGAGTGCACAACGCAATCCACTAACACATATCATCCATAATTTCCACTTCATAAAATTCAAGCATCAGCATGCGATCGCAATTTTCTCGGTTTAGCACTTTTGGACATGATTTTGTATATTTTTTCCGTCGCATTCCCTCATTGTTTTACTTATTTTCGCTGTAATAACGTGTATTTCTATCCGTTATCAGTTAGTCCGTTGTAATGCAACTAGATTTAGAGCCAATCAGGATAACAATGTTGGGGATACTTCTGCAGTAATTTCTTATATCTCTCCCAAGCCTAAAAAAATTGCTCATCCTCTCTATATCTAAATGTCCCAATTTCAGTTCTCAACCTACTTGTCTTTGATAGCGGAAAAAATTTGCTGAGAAAGGCTTAAACCAGTTCATCCCAATTGGTTATGCTTTCTGGTTCAAGTGACTTCAACCAATATTTTGCCTTGTCCTGCAAAGAAAATGGAAACAATCTTCAACGAATAGCTTCCTTCTAGACTTCATTTAGTTTTACCATTTCGCAAATCTCTATGAAATCATGAATATGTTTATGCAAATCCTCATTTGGTGTTCCTTTGATAGCACCATCTTGTGCCATTTGAATTGAACCAGGCTTTAATTTGAAATTGTTTGCATCTTTTGAAAATTTCATGTTCCCAGGACGTGACATAGGAACAGCCGGCTGAAAATAATCTATAATGGTCCTCGCGTTGACTTGTTCTCCCATTGTTGCAAATTCAATTCTCAAATTCCTCTTGACTCTTCTTAATTTTCATTCAATTTCTGGATCCAAAGGCAAATTGTCAGATCGACGATTTCGTTGCAAATTTAGGGACGGATGGGGTTGTACATGAAATCATGCATTAGACATGGCTTAAGCTATGTGTTTACGCCCATGCGTCTAAGGTCATGCATCGGAATGAAAATGCGTTAATCTAGTATGCAATGACCACGCGTTCCTATCACAAGTTTTCTTATGCTCATGCTAAGTATAATGCAAACGTAAGTTTCTCGGGTAATCCGAGGTCAAACACAGGGATTTGTCACTCAATAATGTTTGTGAAGCAATGCATTTGAGGTGATGAATAAAAATAAAAAGAAGAAGTTTAATGGATTTATACACTACTCCTACTCCTATCTAAACAGATTGAGCAATAGAAGACTTGTGATGAGAATAGATAGATACACAACAACCATTAACGCATGGTGATGTTTATTATCATAAATTGCTCGAGTAATCCCAGCTTGTCACACTAACGCATTGCACACCTCTCGGTGGTCAGCTGCATGAATATATCTCTATAGTGCATGGTTGCGTCGAGCATAAGATTATGCCTATCTATAGGAACAATGCATACTTTGCTTTAGTGCGTTCCATCTCTTACCTTCTCGTGCAATTAAACGCGACTATTTAACTTATAGACAAGCAATGCAACAGCCCATAGACAAGCGCTACTATAGCCTTCCACTAAGCAAAGAGGATTAACTCACTATACTCGCACAACACACACCTCTCGGTGGGTTGTTACATGTGTCCTATCTCTAGGCTACACGATTAAGTATGCGATCGCCTTTGATAAATAAATGTTGAAGATAAACGATGATAGAGATAAAGATGATGAAGAAGATGGCATTGAAGGAATCAAGATAAAGATAATGAAGGACTTTGCGTCAAGGCTGCCAGTTGTGCCATGGAGGAATGGTGGAGATGTCTCTCTCGAGCTCTATCTCTGGCGAAAGCTCCAATCGTCACTCGGTCTGGTTTGTGGAGGTGAAGAATTCTCACTAAAAATCTTATTCAAGCTCTCATCTATGATCGCAAACCTCTGCCTAGAGGCAGAAATTTGGAAGTCTTGAAATGAAGGTCCAAAAGGCTATTTATAGAGTTTAAACGTTGACAGCTATCATGATTGCATTATGGCTCACTGCTGGTTTTTTCGCGGTATGGGCAATGTCACATCGTCTTATCTTGTTAATACTCCCAAGGTATGCATCCGAGCTTGATTCAGCTGAAGCATCTACGCATTCTACCCATCTTGCGATAGTTCTTCTATTATGGTTGTCACTTCGTTGTCGCAGTTTCCAATTGATCACTGCGTTCGCTTGATCACCGCAACTTCCATGCGATGGACGCATTCGATCATCGCATGCATTCGTCTATGCAATAGCTCGGGTTTCAGCGCATGCGTTTGTCTTTGCATTCGCCTGGCTTCAGCGCATGTGTTTGATTGTGAATGCTTATTTCCAACGCATGCATTTGATTCCTGCGATAGCTACAAAAATAGAAACTTTGGCACAGAGTAACGCATAATATTGGGTCAGTGAGGATTTAGGTACTAATCAATGCAACTTCACAAATTCTAAGTATTATCACTGTGTTTTCTACTTGTCAGCCCTCCAATTCTAAATAAAAGGGTCATAATAACTGGCATTTATGCCAATTATCAAAATACAACCCAAATTAAGACTAGCATTGTTTTCACAGTATTAAACAAAAATTATATTGTCAATCTCAATCCGAATGGGGTATCATCCTTAGGGATTGGATCTAGAGAATATTTTGCTAGCTATTGTTATTTAAGAGCTAATTTTATTTGGACAATCAACAAGTAAGGTTCATTGTTGCAATTTAATTAAATTAGAAAGCAAAACCAACAATTCAATGACATAATGGATCTAGGATGTTGTTTCACTATGAAATTCCAATCAATTGTTAACAAATTAATCAATTGTTTAAATCGAATGAGCCTAAAAGTCAATAATCGGGATATCCTTTTTCAAGCTCAATCTGTTCTAGCATAATTATACGAAATTGAATCTCTTTCTAATTGTTATAAGCATGTCGCATTATGCTCCTTCAATTTCAACACCTATTATTCTCTAATCATTCTCATGCATTATTGAATAATAGATTAATCTCTCAGTTCCAGCCAAACTTCTCTCTCACGGACAGAAAACTCGGCTCAATATAAATTCATTTAACGGCCAATCAAACAAATGGATTCACTTTGAGGAATTAAAGTTCAATCACCGTACAATCAGTTCAAACATCAATAGTCTAATGAAGTAAATTCATGATAATAACAACACCATAGAATTTAGAGGTTTAACTACTCATGTCCCTAAAACAAAAGATCTAAAATAGAAAATCATCATGAAGAACAAGAAAGATAGAGAAATAGATGATGTAATCTCCCTTCACCGTCATTATGCGATCTCGGTCTCTCAAACTGTCGTTGTTGAGTTCTGGATCAATCTCAGCTGGCTCTATCTCAAATAGGTCGTAAATCTCACAAAATGTCCTCCCCTCCTTCAGCAGTTGGTAGCAAACCTATTTTATAAGCAACGGTCGTAGCATAATAACGCTACAAAGCAGCGTTGCTACAAGGATATTGGTATATGTGATATATCAAATTTTAGCTCTCATGTCCTTAAGAATTCACACCTTGAGATCCATGCCTGGTTTCGTGTTTCCCTGGGTGCGGCCTCCTTTCAGAAAGTGTTTGTATGGGTCAATAACAAGGTGATGGGGGAAAGTGTTCATAGTAAGTGGGAAAGGGACGCGTGTCAACATATCATACGGTCTCCTCCATTAGGTTTCATCGTGAGATTCTTATGGTCCTCCTGTGTGTCATCCTAGAGCAACCATCCCTTCGGAGAGCTTAATCATAAGGGTCGGAACAATGTAAACTCTAGCAATGGATAGGGTTTCTTAAGTTAATCTTCAATAGTTATTTTTCCCTTCAGTAGCCTGTTGAAGAACTATGTGATCCGAGGGCTTGATCATAAGAGTCACACTTACGGGATGAATTAAGTTAGTTAATGAATCCTTGACCGAAACAACGGTAGCTAAAAACTATAGGAATTAAGGTTATTTTGGTGTTAGTGATTGGCTGAGATTCAATTCAGGGGAAAAGTAGCCGATCATCCTTCAGTGGTTGTTGCTTTAAACCTCTGAAGTATCGTTGTAGAAACAAAAATCAATAGTTTAGTTAGGGTTCTATGATTACATATGTTTTTTCTAAATAGATTGGATAATTAAGTAATGGGTTAATATGAATATAACTAATATGGTCAATTTATTGTTGTATGTTTCAGCATGTCTTCCATATCTTTGCTCAAAAATGAAAAATTAACCAGCAAAAATTATGCAACATGGAAATCTAACCTGAATATGATTTCTGGTTATTGATAATCTATGGTTTTTCTTGATAGAAGAATGTCCTCCAGTCCCCAGTCGAAATGCGTCCAAGCATTGAAGGATGTTTATGACCATTGGACAGAGGCCAATGATAAGGCCCGAGTCTACATCTTGAGAAGTCTATCTAACGTTCTTACCAAGAAGCATGAAGCCATGATGTCTGCACGTCAGATCGTGGAGTCCCTCTAGGAGATGTTTAGAGAATCGTCCATGCAGGTCTGGCACAAGGTCGTCAAGTACATTTCATTGTGCGCATGAAAGAAAGCCCATCAATGAGAGAACATGTTCTCGACCTGATGCTCCAGTTCAATGTCGCCAAAATGAATGGTGCGTTCATGACGGGCAGAGTTAGGTATCCTTTATTTTAGAATCTCTTCCGAAGAGTTTTCTTTAATTCTACAACAATGAGGTTATGAAAAAAAAAAAATACAATACAATTTTACTGCCCTTCTAAACAAGTTACAGACTTTTGAGTCCCTTATGAAAGGTAAGGGACTAGTAGAAGGAGAGGCAAATTTTGCCCATTCAAAAAAGTTCCATAAGGGTTCATCATTTGGAATTAAGTCTATTTCTTTAAGCTCTGGTTCTAAGAAGATCCAAAAAAAAAAAAAAAAAAAAAAAAAAAAGAGAAGGGGAAGGCTCCCACTACTGGGAAAAGTAAGGGCAAAGCTAAGATTGACAAGTGCAAATGCTTCCACTGTAATATGGATGATCACTAGAAAAGCAATTTTCCCAAGTACCTTGCTGAGAAGAAGAAAGAGAAGGAAAGTAAATATGATTTACTAGTCCTAGAAACCTTTTTAGTGGAAAATTACTATGATGTCTGGATACTTTAGCCACTAATCACATTTGTTCTTCTTCCAGTAGCTCGAAGAGGGTAAAATGACGCACAAGGTTGGAACAGGAAACGTCATTTCAGTTCATGTGGTGGGAGTTGCTAAGTTGTTTTTCGAAAATAGATTTTTTTTTTTACAAAACTTGTACATTGTTCCCAAAATGAAGAGGAACCTTGTTTCTATTTCCTGTTTAATTGAACAATCGTACCCTATTTCTTTTAATTCAAATGAAGTGTTCATTATGAAAAATGATGTGATTATTTGTTCAGCTAAATTAGAAGACAACTTATATGTGTTAAGACCAACTGAATCAAAAGCACTTTTAAATCATGAGATGTTTAAAACTACAAATACTCAAACAAAAAGGCGAAGAATTTCTTCAAGTAAGAATGATACTTATCTTTGACATTTGAGATTAGGCTACATAAATTTCGACAGGATCAGTAGATTGGTAAAGAATGGACTTCTAAGCAACTTGGAATATGATACATTACCTCCATGTGAATCTTGTCTCGAAGGTAAAATGACTAAAAGACCTTTTAGTCGAAAAGATTATAGAGCCAAAGAGCCCTTAGAACTCATACATTTGAATCTTTGTGGTCCAATGAATGTAAAAGCTAGAGGAGGGTACGAATACTTCATCTCTTTCATAGATGATTATCAAGGTATGGTTACTTATACCTAATGAAATATAAGTCTGAAGCCTTTGAAAAGTTCAAAGAGTATAAGGCTGAAGTTGAAAACCTATTAAGTAAAACAATTAAAACACTTCGATCTGATCAGAGTGGAGAGTACATGGATTTAGAATTCTAGGACTATATGATAGAACATGGAGTTTAATCCCAACTCTCAGCACCTAGTACACCTCAGTAGAAGAATGTATCAAAACGGAGAAATAGAACCTTATTAGATATAGTTCGTACTATGATGAGTTGTGCTCAATTGCCTAACTCGTTTTGGGGGTATGCAGTAGATATTGTAGTTCACATCATAAAAAATATTCCCTCGAAATGTGTTTCTGAAACACCTTTCGAGTTATAGAGGGAGCATAAATTGAGTTTTCCTTACTTCAGAATCTGCGGTTGTTCTGGACATGTGTTAGTGACAAATCCTAAGAAGTTGGAAACTCGTTCAAGACTATGCCAATTTGTTGGTTCCCTAAAGAAGCAAGAGGTGGTCTGTTCTATGACCCTCAAGAAAATAAAGTGTTTGTATCAACAAATGCTACACTTTTAGAGGAAGACCACATGAGAGATCATAAACCACAAAACAAAATGGTATTAAGTGAAGCTACTGAAGAATCAACAAGAGGGGTTGATGCAGTTGGTTCTTCATCAAGAGTTAATGAAGAAGCCAACACTTCAGATCAGTCTCGTCTTTCTCAATCGTTGAGAATGCCTCGACATAGTTGAAGGGATGTGACACAACCTGACCACTACTTGGGTTTAACTAAAACTCAGGTTGTCATACCAAATGATGGTGTTGAGGATGCACTATCCTATAAAGAGGCAATGAATGACGTAGAGAACGACCAATCGGTCAAAGCCATGGACCTTGAAATGAAGTCTATGTACTCCAATTCAGTATGGGATCTTGTAGATCCACCTGAAGGGGTAAAACTCATAAGGTGCAAATGGATTTATAAAAGAAAGAGAGATATAGCTGGAAAGATACAAACCTTCAAAGCTAGACATGTAGCAAAGGGTTATACCCAAAGGGAAGGGGTTGACTATGAGAAAACTTTTTTCCCTGTTGCTATGCTTAAGTCTATAAGAATTCTCTTTCCCATAGCCACATATTATGGCTATGAGATATGGCAAATGGATGTCAAAACTACTTTTCTAAATGGAATTTTTGAAGAGAATATCTTTATGTCTCAGTTCGAGGGGTTTATAGCCCGAGGTCAAGAGCAAAAATTTTTCAAGCTGAATCGGCCTCTATATGGATTGAAACAGGCATCCAGATCTTGGAACATTAGATTTGATACAACGATCAAATCTTTTGGTTTTGATCAAAACTTTGATGACCTTGTATTGAAAAGAAATCATCAACGATAAAGTAGTTTTTTTAGTACTTTATATGGATGATATCCTACTCCTTGGGAATGATGTAGGGTACCTTACTAACATTAAGAAATGGCTGGCAACCCAATTCCAAATGAGACATTCGAGAGAGGTGCAGTATGTACTTGGGCTCCAAATCATTAGGGATCGCAAGAATAAAAGGTTGCCTCTATCTCAAGTAACTTATGTCAACAAAATGTTGACTCGATATTCGATGCAGAACTCTAAGAAGGGTTTATTACCTTTCAGGCACGGAATTCACTTATCTAAGGAACAGTGTCTTAAGACACCTTAAAAAGTTGAGGATATGAGATGTATTCCCTATGCCTCAGCTACGAGTAGCTTAATGTATGCTATACTCTACACAAGGCTAGAATTTTGTTATGTAGTGGGAATAATCAGCAGGTATCAGTTCAATCCAGGGTTAGACCACTGGACTGTGGTTAAGAACATCCTCAAGTATCTTAGGAAACGTGGGACTATAAGCTGGTGTATGGAGCAAAGGATTTGATCCTTACGGGATACATCAACTCTGATATCCAAACTTACAAGGATTCTAGGAAATCCACGTCAAGATCAGTGTTTACCCTTAACGGGGGAGTTATAGCATGGTGTAGCATCAAGCAAGGAACTATTGCAAATTCCACTATGGAAGTTAAGTATGTAGCTGCTTGTGAAGCATCAAAGGAAGCAATTTTGCTCAAGATGTTTTTAAGCGATTTGGAAGTGGTTCCAAATATGAACTTACCTATCATCTTATATTATGACAATAGTGGGGTAGTAGCTAACTCTAAAGAACCATGCAGTCACAAACAAGGAAAGAATATTGAGAGGAAGTATAACCTAAAATAGAAGATTGTGCAAAGGGGAGATGTAATCGTAAAAAAGATTGTCTCATAGCACAAAATTGTTGATCCATTTACAAAGGCTCTCTCGGCTAAATTGTTCAAGAGTCAACTCAAAAATCTAGGTCTACGTGACATGTACATTATATAATCTAGGGCAAGTGGGAGATGTGTAATGGATATATGGATGCCCTAGTTTATTGTATTTATTTAGCATTATCCTACATTTTGGATTCTTATATTATGTACAACCCATTGACTAGAGTTTTAGTTTAAGTGGGATTTTGTTTGGTTTTATGTCCTAAAACTCGTAGATAGTAAATGTTATTAATTGACTATCATCATTAAAGAGTTATAGATGTTAATTCAATAAATGTTATTGTTTGTGTTGTTTGTTGATGACATGCAGAAATGCATGTCATCTTAGGCCTTTTACTTAGAATTATTAAGGTTGTTAGGCAGAATATGCGTCGATCATGATAGGAATTCACAAGAATATGAGCTTGCATCGATCAGCATGTCGAATCTCAGCTAACCCATTATTTTGCGTTAATTATGTGTTCAATGTTCTATCGTTGTAGCTAATGCAGGTAATGAACTCAAACCCAGAAACTGAACCACCACATAGACGACCGCATATGGAGAAAAACTCCATCGCAAAGACAAACGCATCGATCAACGCATGAATTTTGCGGTAATCAGCCGTATGCATCCATCGCATGGGAGTTGCGTTCATCAAGCGAATGCGGTCGTCATGTAGAGTTGCAGTATTAAGTGAATGCGGTCATTGAATGATTGCAGCTACGCGATAACGCAACTAATGGGATCAACGCAAGGTGGGTGGAATGAACACATCAATGCATCTATCTCGAGAAAATCCAAAGATGATATTGACATTTCACCTACCACGCTGTTAGTGGCAGAGGTTCAGAAAGGACGAACGCGTCGAATGTCAGACTCAGAGCAGTCCAATTAATGTTGTCGACAACCCAAGCTCTATAAATAGAGGCTGAAGAGCTGAAATTCAATCATCCAAGCAGGATCCTTAGATCTAAAGATTATCCCTCAACCGGGGATTTTCCCCGCGATCCAGACAAACGCGTGAGAAGACGGCTGAGAGTTCTTCACCTCCTTCATCCATTTCGAGTGACGACTGGAGCCTTCAACCGAGTTAGATCTCGAGAGAGTCAGCTCCTCCGCCCATCCATGGCACCACCGGCAGCCTTGATGCACATCCGCTGGGAGCAAATCTTTGCTTTCAGCCAGTCATTTCTTTTCCTTTCTTTTTCTATATTATATTGTATGACATTTGGAATTAAGGGATTAATACAATTGTTTTCAATACATTTCTCTGTTCCTTCGACTCCATCTCCTCTTCTTTGCTTAGCATCCTTACTTTCATTGCAGCACTTAGTGGGATTACTTGGGTATTGCATACTTAGTCATGTGGATTAGGAATATGAAACATGTAGCAACCCACCAAGAGGTGTGCATTGCGAGAGTGTGTGAGTAACCTTATTTTCTTAGTGTGAAGCTGTTGCAACGCCTGTCTATAGGCTAACACATTGTTTGTCTATGAGTGAAGTCAGCAATAGTCAACTACCTAGGATAGTAAGTGGTTGGACGCATTAAGCAAGGTATGCATTGTTCACTAGGGATAGTAACAATCTTTCGTCAACCAAGTTCATGCGTTTGTCTTGTCTTATGTTACGCCCAACACCCCTTTAGAGCTACTCGAGAGAGAGTCTAAAGAAAGAACCTAATGACTCGAGAGAGCTAGGTTAGAATCTAGACTCGAGAGAGCGAGATTAGATCGGCATAAGCAAGAGATAGGGACTTAGAGATAAGCTCTGTTTGTCAACACTGCATCGCATGCACCCTAGGAATAGGAATGATGATATGTGGTCGCCTTGTTTGTGTATCATCGCATAGACAAGAATTAGAGGCTTATGTGTAGGCCCTATAGACACCTCTGCACATACATCGCATGCGTTCTAGCATTAGAAGTCGTAGCATTCGCATCGAGAGGTGGTTTACTATTGTATGAGTGTTGTATGATCGCATTAGTTTGCGTTGACTAGGGTTGCCCTTGCGGTCAGGGTTGCAATGAAAAAATCTCCGCATTTTATCTACTTTCCCATCCATTTATTTCATGTCAAGGTTTGTCGCATCACATTCATGCATATTCTCATTGCGTTGTCTGTTAGATAGGAGTAGGAGTAGGATTAATGTAGAAATATCCCCCCATTCTTTTATTCAACTGTCGCATGCACAATCACCACAAACATATAGTAACAAGTCCCTGTGTTCGACCTCGGATTATCCGAGAAACTTTCATCCATGTTATACTTGGCGTGAACGCAAGAAAACTTGTGGCAGGACGCATGGTCATCGCATACATTTATTAACGCATTTTTCCTTCCAACGTATGACCATCGACGCATGACTATCAATGCATATCTTAGGAATATGCATCGCATACCACGTCCAAGGGAAGTTGGTTGTCGAGTAAAATTGACTTCCAATTTCCCGGCATCAAGTTGTTAACGGTAATTTTTGCGTTGTCTTCGGCAAAATAGTTGTTAATGGTAATTTTTGTGATTTCTTTGCAGAACTCTCAATCTCTAGCGAACTACGACCCGAAGATTGAGAGAACATTTCAAAGGAGACTACGAGACCACCAACAACAACCACAATCTGATAAAGAAGAGATGGCGGAGCAGCTTGGAGGTGGAGCACCAAATGATAATAATGTCATGGCGAATCTGATTCTGTTGGCAAACGATCGCAATAGGCCCATTAGGGACTATGCATTGCCAAACCTCTATGATTTCTCTTCGGGAATCATGAGGCCTTCCCTCGACGGAAGTAGATTTGAGATGAAACTGATAATGCTGTAGTTGATCCAGACTGTAGGTCAATTCGGAGGAAGGCATGGCGAGGATCTACATGCCCACCACCAAAGTTTTATTGAAATCTGCAATACTTTTGTGTTCCCGAACATCTCTACTGAAAAAGTTCGACTAACGTTGTTCCCATTTTCTCTCTGTGATCAGGCTAGGAAATGGGCTTATTCCCTCGAACCAGGAGAGATTACTTCTTGGGAGCAGGTAGTGGATAAATTCGTGAAAAAGTATTTTCCACCTACCGAGAATGCAAGATGAAGAAAGCTTATTACTAATTTTGAACAAGATATGGACGAATCGCTCAGCGACACTTGGGCAAGGTTTAAAAGGTTGGTCCGGGATTGTGCGCATAATGGGCTACCAGACTGCCTTCAAATGGAAATTTTCTATCACAGTTTGAATCCTGCTTCGTAGATCACTGCCAATGCGGCAACAGCTAGTGGTTTGCTTGACAAGACTTATGATGAGACGAAAAATATCCTGGATCGCAGCAAATGGCCCCTTTGGGATCTAAAGGCCATTCAACTATTCCTATCTTCTATAGGAGATTCCTAATTTTGGGCAAGCCTTGTAA
>NC_052351.1:27301115-27350584 GCF_009727055.1 Benincasa hispida | reverse complement strand
TGACTTGGGGGCCAGCATAAATTTGATGTTGCTGTCAATCTTTAGACAATTAAATGTGGGGTAACTCGTGCCCACATCAGTGACTCTCCAATTGGCTGACAGACCTCTAGTTCATCCAAAAGAAAAGGTGAAGGATGTGTTGATCACGATTGATAAATTTATTTTGCCAGCTGACTTCATCATTCTAGACTATGAGGCTGACAAAGATGTACCCATCATTTTGGGGCGACCATTCCTATCAATGGGTCGTGCTCAAATTGATGTGCACAAGGGAGAAATCACGCTGAGTATAAATGGACAGAAGCTCAAATTTAATATAATTTGTGCCACTAAATTCCCGGATGAAGAAGACCTACAAGATTCTGACAATGACCTGAATTTGATTGAAGAAGAAAAGTCTAATGAAGAGTGTGAAGAAGAGGATGCCAACGCATCCGTAGCTGCCTACAATGCGATCGTAGCAAAAACAAACAAAGAAGAAGAAATGATCGCAACGCAGGAAGAAAAGCCAAAACAAGAAAGAAAAACAATGCAACGTTCCCTCGTGGAACCACCAACACTTGAACTGAAGACCTTACCAATACATTTGAAATACGAATTTCTGGGGCAGAATGAGAAGCTGCAAGTGATAATTTTCTTTGCGCTCAACGAAGATCAAAAGAATGCATTGATGAGAATTCTCAAGAAACATGAGCAACCAATTGGTTGGACGCTCGCTGACATCAGAGGAATTAGCCCTACGTACTGCATGCACCACATTCGTCTTGAGGACGACCACAAAGCAACTATTGAAAATCAATGCAAACTTAACCCTGCGATGAAGAAGGTCGTCAAGAAGGAGATTATCAAATGGCTAGATGCGGGCATTATTTATCCCATTGCAGATAACACGTGGCTCAGCCCCGTGCAATGTGTGCCGAAGAAGGGTGGAATGACAGTAGTCCCAAATGAGAACAATGAATTAATACCGCAAAAAACCATCACTGAATGGCGCATATGTATGGACTACCACAAATTGAATGTGGCCACAAAGAAAGATCACTTCCCTTTGTCATTCATTGATCAAATGCTGGACAGATTAGTAGGGAACGATTTTTATTGCTTCTTGGATGGATATGTCAGGTACAATCAAATCATGATAGCTCCTGAAGACCAAGACAAGACCA
Organism: Benincasa hispida; assembly: GCF_009727055.1. Classification (NCBI taxonomy): domain Eukaryota; kingdom Viridiplantae; phylum Streptophyta; class Magnoliopsida; order Cucurbitales; family Cucurbitaceae; genus Benincasa; species Benincasa hispida. The sequence continues at coordinate 27,349,418 of NC_052351.1, read as the reverse complement.
CATTGACCTGCCCATATGGGACATTCACTTTTCGCCGCATACCGTTTGGCCTCTGCAATGCACCGAGCACGTTCCAGAGGTGCATGATGGCGATTTTTTCAGATTCTCTCGAGGACTCAATGGAAATATTTATGGATGACTTCTCCATTTATGGGAACACTTATGAAGTCTGCCTGGCCAATTTGGAGAAATTCTGAAAAGATATGAAGAGACGAACCTGGTGCTCAACTGGGAAAAATGTCACTTCATGGTGAAAGAGTGTATAGTGTTGGGACACAAAGTCTCCTGAGAAGGGTTGGAGGTAAACAAAGCAAAGATTGAAGTAATTGAAAAACTCCCACCTCCAACCAGCGTGAAGGCTATGCGAAGCTTCTTGGGGCATGTTGGATTCTATAGACGATTTGTTAAGGATTTTTCTAAGATAGCACGACCACTGAGTGCGTTGTTAAAGGCGGATAGGAAATTTGAGTATGACAACAATTGCCTCAATGCATTCAGATTATTAAAAGATGTGCTGATTACCACGCCTGTACTAATTGCGCCAGATTAAACAATGCCATTTGAAATCATGTGTGACGCAAGCGGGTACACGATGAGCGTTACATTAGTGCAAAAAAAGAAAACCATTTTGCACCCCATCGCGTGTGCGAGTAAAACTTTAAACCCTGCTCAAATAAATTATACCACCATTGAAAAAGAAATCCCTGTGATTTTTGCGTTGGAGAAATTCAGGGCATATCTGTTGGGATCAAATGTACTCATTCACACTGATCACTCAACAATCAAATATTTAATGAAAAAAAAAGACGCAAAGTCGAGATTGATCAGATGGGTTCTCCTCCTTCAAGAATTTGATATTGAAATAATTGATCGGAAGGGGACCGCAATCTTGAGGTTGACCGCAATGAATCTGAGGTGAGTGTCGTGTTCCCAGACGAGCAGCTGTTCCACATAGAAGAATTTCCCTGGTATGCGGACATGGTTAATTATTTGGTCTGTGAACAATTCCCGGAAGATTACACCTACCATCAACAGAGGAAGCTCAAGCATGAATGCAAACACTATTATTGGGATAAGTTGAATCTATATAGAAGGGGTGTAGACCAAATCATTCGATTATGCATACCATATGCTGCTCAACAACGCATATTGTCACAGTGCCACGATTCGGCATATGGAGGGTACTTTGGAGGGCAACGCACTGCAGCTAAAGTTTTGCAAAGTGGATTCTTTTGGGCTTCTTTATTTAAGGATGTTGCTGACTACGCAATGAAATATGATCGGTGTCAACGCACCGACAACATTTTATAGAAGAACGCAATGCCAATGAACACTATCTTGGAGCTAGAACTATTTGACGTCTGGGGTATTGATTTCATGGGAACATTCCCTCCTTCACATGACAAGCATTATATCTTATTGGCCATCGATTACGTTTCCAAGTGGGTAGAGGCAATTGCATGCGCCGCAAGTGATGCGGCGGTACTCTCCCAGTTCCTCAAGAAAAATATTTTCACTTGTTTTGGCACTCCTCGTGCCATCATAAGTGATGAAGGATCATACTTTGTCAATCACAATATAAAGGAGGTGCTGTGCAAATACAATATCCTCCACAAGGTGGCCACTGCATACCATCCGCAAACAAATGGCCAGGCTGAAGTGTCCAATCGTGAAATTAAATTGATACTTGAGAAGGTGGTAAAACCTTCGCAGAAAGATTGGGCGATGAAGCTTGATGATGCGTTGTGGGCATACCGGACCACATTTAAAACACCTATAGGTATGTCCCCCTATGCGTTGGTATTTGGCAAGGCATGTCATTTGCCTTTGGAGCTGGAGTATAAAGCATTGTGGGCAGTTAAGAAACTAAATTTTCATTTGAAGAAAGCAGGGGAAGCGCAAAAACTGCAGTTGGTCGAGCTAGAAGAATGGAGGGTCAACGCATATGAGAATGCGAAGATTTATAAAGAGCACACCAAGCGCTGGCATGATAAACGCATATGCGCTAGAAACCTCCAAATCGGGCAAAAGGTCTTACTCTTCAATTCGAGATTGTGGCTCTTCTCTGGAAAATTAAAATCGCGCTGGTCCGATCCCTTCATCAAAGCAATATTTCCATATGGCGCAGTGTAATTGATCACCGAGGATGGCAGTCGAACATCTAAAGTTAATGGACAACGGATCAAGGCATATTGCGGAGGAGATTTCCAGCCAGAAACAGTCTCCGTAAAGTTGAAAAACCCAGACTATCCCTTACTCAACTCTTGAACATTTAATTCTTCGTCACTTTACTATTATCTGTATTTCACTTATTTCCTTCTCTTAAAAAAAATACACTTGTTATTTTGTTTTAAAATCATTTGACCCTCTCTTTATCTGTTTACAAGGATTAAGGCACAGGATTGTGAAAAAGCAAATGATCTCACTCCATCACCGCAATCCACAGAAGCAAAGATTGCCGCAAGGATGGATGTATCAATACACAATGCGGACGACAACGCAAAATTTAGGGGTGTACTCTTCCTTATCTTTATTTCAAATTTTGCGCTATCACATTGCATTTCACTTTTCAAAGTTTTATCACCGCATCCTCCTTAATTACCGCAATCATTTGACAAATAGATAAATTTAGTAGTTCACCGCATGTTGTTTCTTTGCCAAGTATGATTTCAATGATGAAAAATATGCTTCCATGTCTTTCGTATATATCAGAATCAACTTAATCTTAAGATAGTCACCTTAGGAAATATTTCTAGAAGTTAGGGGTTTACTAGCATTCTTTCAAACTCTCTTCACAAGCATTCTATGACCATCACATGACCTATTTTAATTTCTTTTGGCAATGAGGACATTGCTGCATTTTAAATTTGGGGGTGAGGTATTTATTTTCGACCTTGCTATAAAAAATATATAATATATATATATATTTTAGAATAACAACTCCACTATCAACGCAGTGGGAAACCCATGTTGATAAGAGTTAAGTTGTGAAAGGCACTTACCCGTAGGTTGATGTCCGCATGACACACGTGAGGGCAAGCTAAAACGAAAGTAAATCACCAAGATCAACGTATAAATCAATGACTGCAACTCCACTACCAAATCGGTATGACTTTAGTCTAAGAAATAGTGCATTGCTCGTAGTTGGATGTTCGCATGACACACATGGGGGCAAGCCAAAACGAAGGCAAGGCACTCGGATCAGCGCAAGGTCAAAAAAATAGGAATAAAGAAAATTTTTGGTGCAAGGATAAATCATTTGACACCTCGGAGGAAAATTTTCTTTTTGAAATAAATCATGTGATGTTCCGAAATTTAGTAAAGTCCTTTTGAAAGTTAAGCTTGCAATTCCTGAGTCTTAGAAATATTTTAAGAAGAGACTTGAATAAGACTTAAGGAAATTTTGGCATATAGGATTTGAACGAAGTATCCTTGAGAAATCTAGGGAAAGAAAACTTTGCGGTTAACTTGCTAAAGGAATCTTTACCTTATGCTTGAGGACAAGCATTGTTTAAATTTGGAGGTGTGATAACGGGCAGAAATGCATGTTATCATAGTACTAAGTTCTTAAACAATGTTGGATTTCGTTGATGAAATATGTTAAATTACATCCATTAAGCATAAATTCTATAATATTGCGGTCGCATGCGTCCAAAGCATTAGAGCAGTTGATCTTTACATTTTTGTGCAGAATATGCGTTAACGCAGTGCAAAGATTGCGATCATAGGAATACATTGGTTGAGTGCAACTTCACCGCTCGCAAAAATTCGCCCAAGAAGAATCACCGCAACTTGGTCAGCGCAACATGGTGGGCGCATCCGGGTGAAAGGATAATTAAGACCGATGGGATAGAAAACTGACGGTAGTCGGATCCAAATTAAGTTGACAGCCGATAATGGTCACGAAGTACATTCAGCTTTATCGGTGACAATTATCCGACGCATCAGTTAGGAATTAAAGCTATCCCATTTGTACAATCAGGAGAGAGAAGCCGCCTTTCACCATGAAAATTCTATAAATACCAAGTGCATTCTTCAGAGAAGGGGTTAAGCAGTCGATTATTTCATCACTTTACAAGTTCACATCTCTGTTCATAGTTTTCTTTCATTTTAAGGCGGACGAGAGGAAGAAGGTGTGCCAGTAGATCATTCTGGTAAGCTTAGGAAAGCACCGAAAGCTCCAAGACAGAGATAGGGCCGACGCCTGCGGAAGTGGGAACATTTATAGATCAGAATAGAGATTCAGTGTAGAAAGCCTCGGTCAGCAAGGAATTGCTACCAGGCTCTCTACCTTTACTTTCCATTGTCATTTTGTACTCAACTCAATTATAAGAATGGAATGTCTTTCTCTATATTTGTTCACTATCTGTTATTTATGCATGAGTAGCTAAATTAGTTGAATGGGTTGAGAAATAGTTAGCTAGCATAACGAGGGAATCTTCATCTTTGCGATTATCTTGTTTATATATGCTTCATTCGTCTATTAGAGATACTTGGGAGGGTAGTCTAAAAACAGGATCTAGGCTTGGGATGGTCAGGTCAGAATCTAGGTTTGGAAGAACCAGATTAGAATGCATAACTGGGAGATAGGTGCTTGGGAATGAGCACTATTTGTTATTAACGCATCACATGCATCTTAGCAAAAAGATATGGATGTATGCAGTCACCTTGCTATCATGCATTTTGCATCAACCAATAACTTGTAGAAATACAAGTTATTTATACTGTTTTATTTAGATATTGCGGCCAAAAGAAATGAAAGTTGCGTCAATTGTATAGAAATTGGCTAGCAAGAATTATAAACTGTCGACAATACACCCACTAACATCATTACGATGGTAGAAAAGGATATTTCAAGTCTATTTTGCAGGAAATCAAGTCACTGCATGCGTTCATGGCTCAAGATAAAAAGAACAATGCATCTACGTCGCATTGCACCCATCATTCAGGAATGAATAGACGATCAACGCAATGATGACACATGCATCAATCGATCAAGAGCTTTGCGATCAAAGCAACTTCACCCGCATGCGGTAATCAAAAACAACACCGCATGCGGGAAAACAATCGAAGATGTGAAGACCAACGTAAATGCGGAGAATTCTGACGCGTGTACAACTGACCGTTGTGCATTTCGAACGGGATTGATTACGTAACAGAAGGAATATTCACTCCACCATTTCTGGAGCTGCCTTAACAATAAAATGGGGACCACAAGTCAGAGAGTCAAAGTTTAGCCTATAAATAGCTCCGGCCATTCCATTGAAAAATGATGCTTGAATACAGAGAAAAGTGTATATATTGATCTGAGAGAGAGACTTGTTAAGCAACTAATCAGAGTAGATCCGGGAAGAATTAAGAGACAAGGTTGAGAGGTGAGTCTCCGGGCAAAGAATCCTTTCGATCCCCGCCGTCGAAGCTCTGTACGAAGGTCACCTCTACCAGACAAGCAAGCCTAAAAGGGAAGCTCTTCTGTTCATCCATTCCACACACCGGCAAGCAAAACCTCCATTGAGATCTGTGTCAAGACGTTGACACTCTTCTGTATTTGTTTCTATCTCTTCATCATCACTTGTACTCATCTTGTTAATCTCTATCATTCACACCATGTATCAGACGCTTAATCTTAGTATTGAATGTTATGAGTATTTCCATTATCATTTCTCTGTCTATTTCCGTTCACCCATAATTCATTTTCTCCATGACGTTTTCTCAATCCCATGGGTAATTAGCAAAAATTAAACAAGTAAATTAATTGCGTTAAGGAAATAATTAAGTTTAGTCAAGGCATGCTAGACGACATCTTCACCTGTGAGAGCAGAAGTGAAGATGCCATTCCGCCTATCGAGAGAGGGTTGGAAGAATGTGTTAACTAAAGCAAGAAGTACTTCTAGAGATGGAAGCAACCTTGCGTTCATCCATGTTTCACCATAGAGATATGGGAATACGGCCGATCACCGAGAGGTGTACACCAAGGGAAAATGAAACCTTAGTTACATCTTTAACGCAATTAACAAACTTGCGACATCTGTACTAATTATTCTTTCTCCTTCTGATTCATCCATAAAGACTTGCCATCGCATACCACGATCCTTTGTATAAACTTCACACTCAGTCTCGAACTCAGTATCATGTATATCATGTATCTTGTATCTTGCATCACATCAGCTTAGGTTTATTTTCATCGCAATTTATTTTATTAACGCAAGTTTAGTTTATTTGAACAATTTTACTTTACCGCAATTTACTTTCCTGTACAAACACACAATCTTTATTAATTGTAAAAACTGGTCGCATATATCACAAATGTAACACATTAACAACAACAATCCCTTTGTTCGATCTTGGATTACTCTGAGAAACTTGTGTTGGAATTATACTTGGTTTCAATGCAAGGAAACTTGTGACAACGCATTACTCTATAGCATACTACAAGCATATAGTTAACAACGCATATATATAGAAGTAGTATCGCATAAAATGTGCATGAGCAATAACACAGCATAAGATTACATTTTGCGTTACAAGTTTATGGCAACATGAGCTTGTAGAGCATCATCATGCATGCACATTACACACTCATCAATTATCAAGTCACCAAGTTTATGGTGTCATTGTCGGGGATTGGTAACGGTTATTGTTGAGTACGTTTGTGATATTTTGCAGGACAAATCTCTTTGTACTGGCTGTTTATCGCGGAGAGCAGTCTAACGGTTTATGAGTACTGGAACTGATCCAGAATGCGAGGCTGACCCTGAGATGGCCAACATGGCAGATAATAAAAATGATAATGTAGCATCCGAAGTAAATCAAGGGGTGGGAAGGCAGCGCAAGATCCTATTTTTCTTACGGCTGACGACAACATCCCAATGAGAAACTACGCAACGCCCAATCTATATGATTTTTTGCCCAAATTTCAAGGCTGATAATTGAGGAGAACGCAAAGATTCAAGATTCAGAGATTAAACTGGTCATGCCTCAAATGATTCAGAATGCGGGGCAGTTCGGTGGTCTGCAATGTGAGGACCCACATGCCCATTAACCAGTTTTCGTCGAGATGTGCGGTAATTCTCTATACCTACCGTTACCCCAGAAGTATTAGACTATACCTCTTCCCTTACACCTTGAGGGATGAGGCTAAAAGATGGGCTCATTCACTGAGCAATATGAAATAACTTCCTAGGATCAGTTGGTGAACAGATGAAGAAGTTCTTCCCTCCAGCAGTCAACGCAAGAAGACGAAAGGACGTGCTGAACTTTGAGCAGATGTATTACGAGACCCTTAACACCGCCTAGGTGCGATTCAGAAGATTGGTGAAGAATTGTCTGCATATTGGGATACTGATTGCATCCTGATGGAAACATTCTATAATGGCCTGAACAGATCAACGCAGGTTGTTCCTGATGCCTCCGTGGCAGGAGGTTTTATGAATAAAACATACAGTGAGGCCAAAGTCATCCTTGACCGCATCTCGTGGAATATGGATGATTGGGTTGATGACGGGTACGAGGAAGAGGCTCTGAGAGAAGAAGAAATGATACTGCCATTGTGCCTGGAGAGACAATGACAACTTTGGACGCACAGATGGCCGCAGTAACCTCTATCCTCCAGTGATGGCGTTTAATCAAGGTGCCCCTTCCCAAGGATCAGCGCAAACCAATGTTGTAACAACCCAAATTTGTACGCATACAGGAAATTAAATGTCAAATATTAAGCAGGACGAAATTTTATTTAAAGGGTGGAAATTTAGAATGAAAAAAAAAATTTATTCATTATCCAAAAATAATGAATAAGGAGCAGAATCAGGGAGATTTAATTAGAAGTTGGACGCTAGCTAATTCAGAAGACAACGGGCAGTAGATAACTTTTTTGGTTGGGCACTGCTCATTGGAAGAATTGGAGGTGAATTAATTGCCCAGATACTCTTAAAATTTGAAAGAGTTAAAAAGGGTAAGTGGAATCAACAAGCAGTGAAGGCAACCACACGTGAAAATAGTGAGATTGGAGAGACAGTGGAGAGAGCAGGAGAGCGGGAGCGGGAGTGGGAGCGGGAGCGGAGCGGGAGGGGAGCGGGAGCGGAGCGAGACGGAGCGAGAGCGCGGAGCGAGAGCGAGAGCGAGACCAGTGAGAGCGAGAGCGTGACTAGCGAAGCGAGAGCGAGAGTCGCGAGAGCCAAACCAGCGAGAAAGATGGGGAGAGCAAGATTCTGAGAACAAAGAGAGCGAGATTTGGACAGAAGCGGGATTATGCGTTGAATTTGGCCACGATCTTATAGATTATACATAGAAAAACACTAAAATTGAATACAAACAAAGAATGATGACGTAAGGGCAAACGTTATCCAAGAATTTTAAACCCTAAGTAATTTTAAAGAAGCCACATGTATGATGATTTGTCACACTTAGAAGAGCTCAAAACTACTATAAATAAGACCCTTTGCCTGAAGATTTAACCCATTCTCAAACAAATCTCAGTAACAAAGAATCATGTGAAAGAGTAAGTGTTAGAGAGGAAGTTCTGTGAGGTTAAAAGAGAAAAGCTCAGGTAAGGTGCTGCCCAAATTTCTGCCCAAATTTCCTTCTAGTTTAAAAAGGGAAAGCTCTACTGATCAAATCATAAAGAATAATAAGGAATAACTAGATCACAGTAAGTAGTTTATCTCACCCTTTCTTTAAATGTTCTATGGTATTGTACCTTTATTATGTTGCATGGTTATGTTATTTGTTATATTGCATTACATGTTTAAAACACATTTCTCTACAAGGGACCCCATGCATTATGTTTGTTCACGATTACGTTAAAATCAAGTTTTAATTAGGTGTAAGTTATGCTTCCAGTCTAATCTTACGTTTATGTTAATGGTTGATGTTAGATGGGACTCTGGCTCTATTGACTGCATGACCCGCTAATCATCAGATGGGTTAGTTTCCGCTTAAGTCCTCATCTTCTTATCAGGGCGGAGAAATTTATGCTTCTAGGGTTGGTAGGGCATGTATGGTTGCACCCCTCCAGGCCTAATCTTACGTTATGTTTACACTAGGGACTAGCAAGGTATGTATGGTTGCACCCCTCTAGTCCAATATTACGTTTATGCTAATGGTTGATGTTGGATGTGACTCTGGCCCTACTGACTGCATGACCCGCTAATCATCAGATGGGTTAGTTTTCGCGTAGGTTCTCATCTTTCTATCAGGGAGGAGAGATTTATGTTGGAAGCATAACCGACCACCACATGTTATTATACGTTTTCGGTCCCAACCATATGTTTTCATGACATGTTGCTTGTGATTGTGCATTTGGTCACTACCCAATGTGAGAACTACTTACTGGGTATATTATATACTCATCCTATATTTTTACAGACTTTGTAGGTAAGGACATAGCGTAGATGGCAGAATTGGACGTCGCTCAAATGGCCAACCATCAAACTCATTATTATAGGCATATGCATTTTGTACCACCACGCTAATGTTTTATGGATCCTGGTGTTTTGATAAATAAACTTTTTTTTTCTATCTAATTAATAAAATTTAGATATGTTCTTTGAAATTTTCACCAGAACTCATCTCATGATAGAAAAGTCTATGTATGCATGTCGTAGCGATCGGATCATAATGTGTAAGGATCCGGTCGTTACAAATGCACTGATACAAGTGGCTGCAATCAGTTGCGTCAATTGTGGAGGAAGCCATGCGGTGGAAATGTGCCCATCAAACCTCCAGCAAGTATGCGCTATCTAGAACAATCCATACAATAACATGTATAATCCTGGTTGGAGGAATCTTCGGTTGGGGAGGGAATCATAACCAAGGTGGGTCAAGTAACAATCAGAATAGTAACTCCGGGAATCGAGGAAACCCTCAATCTTTTCACCAAAACCAGAATCAAGGGCAACAGAGACAACCGCAAGATCAACCATCCTCTTCTAACACCTCTAGTAATTCATTAGAGTCCCTGCTCAAGCAATACGTGGATAAAAATGATGCGGTGATATAGGCACGGGCGTCTTCAATCAAAAACTTAGAGATTCAAGTAGGGCAGCTGGCATCCGAGCTACGTAATAGAACACCTGGAACGTTGCCAAGCAATTCTGAAGCCCCTATATCTCACAAGAAGGAGCAATGTCCCTGAAGACATTGGGCAGGCAAGCTGGATCGCCTGCGGAGGTGTGGATTGCATTCATTAGGAGAAAATTGTCTTCCGGTCCATATCTCATTTATTGCTTCATTCAATGTGTTTTTAATGCTTTATGAATTTATTTTCTTTCATTTAATTCACTTGCATTTATTTCTGTGCTCTCTCTAATTTTCTCACTTTTCTGTATTAAATGCATTATTCTTAAAACTTGGTGAATGATTGTGTATTAAGAAGAGAATTAATACCGCAAGGTCCTTGTGACTTGCATTGTTGAAAAAAATAAATAATAATAACAAAAATAATAAAACAATCAACATCCGGTACGCATTGCGATGATGGGTGCATCTTGTACCAACAAGATACACTTTGCGTTCATCCAACTCAAATGCATTACGCTGAGGGGTGTGTTACGCTCATATGTGTTCTTTGCCCGGCCTTAGCGAAAATGCATTATGTTGAGGTAGTGTTGCGCTGGTAGAAATACCGTGCGCCCGTCCTCCAGAAATGCATTGAGTTAAGGGGTGTGTTGCGAGGTTACATGCATTACTGCCCATCCTCTGCAAAAATGCATTTGCGTTGATGAATTCATTCAATTGATTCTTAACCTTGCGCCCATCCGAATAAAATATCAAAGAAAATTCTTTTTGCAAATTGAGAAGTCTAATCGCTTCAGCTTCCAAGGACATGATGTATCTACAGACGAAAGGACGTACGACTCTGCAAATACATAAATGAGAGGAGCATGGCGACAGGCCTTTTGAGGAACTCAAAGCCTGCCACCACAGAATCCGCGTTGGGCCCATCAAGGGACGATAAGGAACGCAGATTCTGCGGTGGCAAGCCTCGAGTTCCTCAAAAGACTTGTCGCCACGCTTCAGGCCCAGCCTATAAATTCTGTACTCTTCGTCTTAGGTCATTTACTTGCTTCATTTTGCAAACAGAAACCCTAGAGCCTTTGCATACCAGACTTTCTTCCTTCCCAAAACCGTAAAGAATTTACCAGTGTTCTTACTCCGACATCCATGGCAGACCAGTCTTCCCAACCATCTTCTTCACCCTCATCACCCTTCAAAGCCCAACTCACTGCACGAGAGGCGGCATTCCTTACAGCAAGTCGTTGTCTCTCCACCCAGCCACAAACCATCCTCGAATCAATAGAAAACCTCGGCGAAAGCCTGTAGCAGCCATACCACTCCAGTTCAAAAGGGGGCAGAGTTTAGAGAGCACCCCACACCCAACGTTTTTCTCTGAAATTGAAAAGAAAAGAAGGGATGATAAGGAAGTGTTTGGGAGTATACTCAGCAACATGGAGAAAGAAGGAGGACTGCTCGAAGCTGGGGTTGTAAACCAGCCACTGCCTTCAGAGGAGAAGATGGAGGAAGCATCAAGGAGAAGCGCTCTGGCAGTCTTGGATCCTAAGGAAACTGCTAACGCAGAATCCTATGAGGGACCCATCAGGGTCGCTTTGGAGGAAGTGGCGGCGGAGAGGCAGCCTGAAGTGGCTAAAGAGAAGAAGAAGAAGAAGAAAAAAGAAGAAGATCAAAGAGAAGAGGGCTGAAGGAGATGAGGAATCCCATCCAATCAAGAAGAAGGAAATGAGGATGGATGAGAAGAAGGAATGCAGGCGGGAGAAGAGGGACCTGAAGAAGGAGGAAAAGAGGAGAAAGAGGGCTGAGAGCCCAGAACTGGATGGAGAATCCACCTCCGTAAGGGGGGATAAGGGGGAATCAGCGCAACTGAGATAAATCAACGCAACCCGAGGAGGAAACAATGCAAGTAAGATTGGTTGCAACTGACGATGGAGAAGATGCAAACATCACCCCTTTGACACGGCGTCGCAAGGAGAATGCGCCACAAGGGTAAACAATTAACCCATCAATTTTGATAGATGCGTTATAAGAGCAGGAGAGGAAAAGAAAGAATGAGGAAGAGAAGCACGAGAAAATGTTGTGAGCACAGCTAATAATCCAGAAGGTAGTCAAAGAAGAAAATTACAAGATGAGGAGGCACGCCGCAACAATGAGTTTTCGACAGAAGAAGAAAGGAAAAGGCTCGAAGAGGAACAGCGCATTTTGCTGGCCTCCGAGAAGTTTGGAAAAGAATTTAAAGAAGAAGTGATAGAAGAGGAAGAAGAAGAAAGGAAGAAGAAGGAAGAAGAATGAAGAAGTAGAAAGGAAGACGAAAGAGGAGAAGAAGAAGAAGTGTCAAGCAAACGTTCAATGCCTAAGAGAGAAGAAGGTCAAGGAACTTGCTGAACGGGAGAATGAGGAACAACGAAAGGAGAGGGAAAGGAAACAAAAGCAAAAATCCCGCCTTGCGTTGACCAAACAAAAGGGCAAAGTAGTTGTAGAGAGCAGGGAGCCCGCATTGGCTAAGGGGCGTCCATCGAAGAAGAGAGAAAATGATGATATGCTGATGGAGATGGCATTTTTCCCCACACCAACGCCACTACCGAATCTGATTACAAGCGTTATAGTAGAGCATGGTTGGGAAACATTTTGCCAGTGCCTAGCCATCGTCATTCCAAAGGTAGTGCGAGACTTCGGATGGCTACATGGCACCAAGGATGTGGTGACCATAAAAGAGGAAATGGTGTCTTTCAACGCAAAGGACATCAATGAATTATACTTGATGAAGGGCAACCCAGATGCACTGGGAAATAAAATCATTGACACAACCAGGCACTAAGTGGACGGTTTCACTAAAAGGCATTAGAACTCTGGCGTCCAAGACACTGCTTCCCAACGCGCGGCTTTGGGTATATTTGGTAAAACGGCGACTCATCTCAACTTCCCATGACAAAAAAATTTCAAGGGATTGAGTCATGGTCGCATATTGCATTGCGTGTGGCATTCCAATCAATGTGGGCCAGTTGATCGCAAGACAAATTCAAGGTTTTATGGGGCACATAAGAGGTCAGTATTTCTTCCCATTGACGGTTTCAAGTTTATGCCTATCATTGGGTGTAGGTATTGATGAAGAGCCAATGCCAGAAATTCATGGCCTCATAAACGTCAAGATTTTGAGGTTTCTCCTCTAAGATTCCCCACACTGCCCCGAGATCCCATTGAAGAGGCCCGTCATTGATTTAAATGCGCCACAGCAACCCAAGCCAAAGAAACAGCGCAAAGATGACAAAGGAAAGGGGAAAGTCCAAGACTCACCAATGCAAGAACTAGAACCCTTGGACCCTTTGCCTTTGACACTCTTCTGTATTTGTTTCTATCTCTTTATCATCACTTGTACTCATCTTCTTAATCTCTATCATTCACACCATGTATCAGACGCTTAATCTTAGTATTGAATGTTATGATTATTTCCATTATCATTTCTCTGTCTATTTTCGTTCACCCATAATTCATTTTCTCCATGATGTTTTCTTAATCCCATGGGTAATTAGCAAGAATTAAACAAGTAAATTAATTGCGTTAAGGAAATAATTACGTTTAGTCAAGGCATGCTAGACGACATCTTCACCTGTGAGAGCAGAAGTGAAGATGCCATTCTGCCTATCGAGAGAGGATTGGAAGAATGCGTTAACTAAAGCAAGAAGTACTTCTAAAGATGGAAGCAACCTTGCGCTCACCACATTCATCCCTGTTTCACAATAGATATGGGAACACGGCCGATCGCCAAGAGGTGTACGCCAAGGGAAAACAGAACCTTAGTTACATCTTTAATGCAATTAACAAACTTGCGACATTTGTAATAATTATTCTTTCTCCTTCTGATTCATCCATAAAGACTTGCCATCGCATACCACGATCCTTTGTATAAAGCTCACACTTAATATCATGTATATCATGTATCTTGTATCTTGCATCACATTAGCTTAGGTTTATTTTCATCACAATGTATTTTATTAATGCAACTTTAGTTTATTTGCACAATTTTACTTTACTGCAATTTACTTTCCTGTACAAACACACAATCTTTATTAATTGTAAAAACCGGTCTCATATATCACAAATGTAACACATTAACGACAACAATCCCTTTGTTCGACCTTGGATTACTCTGAGAAACTTGCGTTGGAATTATACTTGGTTTCAACGCAAGGAAACTTGTGACAACGCATTACTCTATAGCATACTACAAGCATATAGTTAACAACGCATATATCTAGAAGTATTATCGTATAAAATGTGCATTAGCAATAGCACAGCATAAGATTACATTTTGTGTTACAAGTTTATGGCAACATGAGCTTGTAGAGCATCATCATGCATGCACATTACACATTCACCAATCTCCATTCATCATCAACGCATAGGACAAGAGTAGAGACTTAGGGGTAAGCTCTATGGACATTTTGCATTCAACACATGCGTCCTAGACTTAGGAGCATCGCATTTACATTGGGAAATGACTTGCTGTGCATGGTTGTAACATGATCGTAAAGTTTGACGCATTCCCAAGTAACCCGTTCATCGCATACTCATTGCATCTATCAATGCAACTATCTTTCTTAAATCCGCCGCCTTTATTTACTTCTTTTTCATCAACGCAACAACACACCCACACTTTATTTATTTACTTGGTTACCACAAAGTTTTCATAAACATTATCAACCCAACTATTTTCACAAGTTCTTGTGTTCAACCCTGGACTTACCAGGAAACTCAAAGGAATTTACACTTGAATTCTGCTTGGGAAACTTGAGTGCACAACGCAATCCATCAACGCATATCATCCATATTTCCATTACATAAAACAAAGCACCATTTGTTTATTTTGTCTTAATAACCCTAAATCCAATAAACTAAACATCCAAGGCTATCTTATGAGTCTTGAAATGTATGTGGAGACATACAAGGATCGAGTTTAAGATACAGCCTAAATGGCCTATAGTATAGGGATAAGGCTAGGTACCTTATCTTGGTAACGTTATGGATACAACCCACCTTGTATTTGATATGAATTTAATGATCCAAATTGTTTGTGTAGGTGATACGCGAGTGGGGGTATCCTATTGATAACGGGTAGAAATGCATGTCATCTTAGGCCTTTTACTTAGAATTATGAGGGTTGTTAAGTAAAATATGCGGAGAATATGTTAGAAATTCATGAGAAAAATTTGTTTGCGTCAATCAGCACTAAGAATCTCGGCTAACCCACTATTATGTGTTATTATGAGTTCAATTGTCTATCTTTGTAGCTAAAGCAAGAAGCGGGCGCAGACACGGAAGCCAGGCTATCGCAAGGACGACAGCATGTGGAGAATCTCTCCATCGCAGAAACGAACACATGCATTCAATGCATGGATGTTGCGGTCATCAGCCGCATGCGTCCATCACATAGAAGTTGTGGTCATCAAGCGAATGCGGTCATCTCATAGAATTTTCAGTCATCAAACGAATGCGATCATCACAAAGAGATTGCGGCTACATAATGATAACCATAATAGAGGGATGAATGCAAGGTTGGTGAAATGCAAGGATGAACGCATACATTGGGATTATCAAAAGATGATGTTGACATTTCACCTACCACACTGTTAGCAGCAGAGATGCAGAAAATGACCATCATGTCGCGAGTGTAAGATTCAGAGCAGGTCCATTAATGTTTTTGGCGATCAAGCTATATAAATAGAAGCCAATGAGCAGAATTTCAAATCATCCAAGGTTTTCCATCCAAGTTTCTACCTTGGGGTGGATCCTTGTGATCCAAACGAAAGCGTGGGAAGAAAGCTTGAGAGTTCTTCGCCTCCTTCATCCATTCCGAGTGATGACCGGAGCCTGCACCGGAGTTAGAGCTCGAGAGAGTCTGCTCCACCGCCCATCCATGGCACCACCGATAGCCTTAACACACATCTGCTGGAAGCAAGACATTGCTTCCAGCTAGCTTTCCCATTTCTCTTCTTTCCTTATATTGCATTGTGATCAATGCATTTTCTATATTTTCTTATATTGCTTAAGGAATTAATACATTTTGTGATCAATGCATTTTCTATATTTTCCTTCGACTACATCTCCATCTTCATTTACTTAGCATCCTTAACTTTCATTGCATCACTTAGTGAGACTGTTAGAGTATCGCATACTTAATCATGCAGCATAGAAATATGAAGCATGTAGTAAACCACCGGGAGGTGTGCGTTGCGTGAGTGTTGTGATAAAACCTTATTTGTTTAGTGTAAAGCTGTAGCAACGCTTGTCTATAAACGGACGCAATGCTTGTCTATGAGTAAAGTTAGCAACAACTAATTGCCCGGGAGGGTAAATGGCTAGTCGCATTAAGCAATGTAAGCAAGTGTTCACTAGAGATAGGAATAATCTTACATCAGCCAGGTTTATGCAATTAACTTGTCTTATGAGCGCATCATTCATCATTTAGGCATAATTAGGAGAGTAGTCTAAAAACCAAATCTAAGAATCGAGAGAGCGGATTGGAACGCATAAGCAAGAATTGGAAACTTAGAGACAAACTCTGTTTGCTATAACACAGCGTATGCACCCCACGGATAGGATATTGCATGCATCCAGAAGTAGGATACAGTGGTATGTGGTCATCACGCTTATGTGTGAGAGCACATGAGCGGGTTATGGAGGCTTAGAAATAGGCTTCTCAACACTATCGCATATACATCGCATGCATCCTAGATTAGGCACAAGTGTATGTAGCATGATCACATAGCTTGCGTTGGCTAGGGTTGCCCTTGCGGTCAAGCTTAGGGTTGCGATGAAGACATCTTCACCATTTTATCTATCTTTCCATGCATTTTACTATGCGTCAACAGTTGTCGTGTCTCTACATTTCATACATATTCCTACTGCTTTGTCTGTTAGTTAGGAGTAAGAGTAGTTTATAGCTTACAACCCCCATCATTCTTTTATTCATCCGCCGCAAACACATCATCGTATACATTTAGCTACAAGTCCCTTAATTCGACCTTGGATCACTCGAGAAACTTGCGTTCACATTATACTTGGCGCGAGCATAAGAAAACTTGTGACAGGAACGCATGGTCAATGCATCTAAGAGTAACGCATATTTTTAGTCCAATGCATGGCCACCAACGCATGAGTATAAACATATAACCTAAGACATGCATCGCATATTGCGTTCACCTTAATTTTCGTCATCACCTATGCAATGAGTTTGCACAAGACTGAACTACGAAATAGTAACCATTAGATGTAACACTTGTTAACTAGTTAAGTTCCTATTTCAATAGTATGACCTAGGTAACTTAGTCTTAATCCTGAGTATATTATGAACTGTTCATGAGGGATTGTCCTTTAATTTGTATGGGTGAGGGGGCCAATTTGCCGACTCAATATGCCTACCATTTTGGGGACAAGACCAGGTGGGGAGCTGGGAACATAATAATACAAGATGGAATTCTCTCCTTCCCATCTGAAGGGTAAGTAGATGAATGTTTCCTCAAGTGGTGTCTACAAGACTGAACAAAGGGTCCTACCCTCTCATTGGCTTCATAGAGGTTTCTATTTATTGGTTAGACCATAAACAGGTTGTTCATTAGAGGAACACTGGTACTTAAGGAGTCAGAAGTAACCCAAGCGTATAATGATAATTTAATCTAGTTGGAGTTACGAACACTCGTGAAGGACTAACTTGCTATTATTAGCCTATATCCGTGAACATAGAAATATATCTGTAGTGAGAAGAGTACAACTGTGGAACTTTAGGAGTGCATCCACAGTTAACGAATATTGATTAATTTCATTAATAAGTTTAGCCAATTAATCTCATATCGTTGGAGCTTCTGATCTATAGGTCCACCAGATCCCCTTGTTAGCTTAATAGAGGATATTTAAGAGGAATGATTTGAATTGTTCAAATTAATTTGAGGAAACTATATATTAATGTGATTAATATATAATTGATTATGGATATGATCTATAATTCAAATTAAATTGGAAAGTAATATTTGAATAAGATTCAAATAATTAATTCAAGTAAATTAGATTCATAAAGGATTAATTAATAGAGAGATATTGCACATAAATATATGATATTTATGATATATATATATACACACACACATTAAACTGGATTTAATGTATAAATAATTATTTAATTAATGTGCAAATTAAATTAAATAAATTTTATTTAAATTGTGCTAATTAATTAAATAAGTGTTATTTAATTAAATGGGATAATTAATGTTAGAAATGTCCTAAAACTCGTAGTTCGTAAATGTTAACATATTCTATTTATCAGTAAAAGTATTATTGAATATTTTATTCAATAAATTGTTATTGATATTGCATCTATTATAAAAATCTAATAAACGAATCCATGACTATAATATGAATACTTTAACTTTATGTTGAGACATAAAAGTGGATCAAGTTTTGGTATATAGCCAAAATGGTCTATAAGTATATGGGTGAGATTGGGTACCTTATCCTAGTGACACTACTGGATACAGCCCACCTTGTATACTGGTACAAATGATGTGATCCCAAAATCATTCATGTGAAGACATGCAAGTGGAGGCATTCTATGCAATGAGTTTGAATAAGACCTCACCTCGAAATAGTCACTTTTATTTATAACGACCATTACTGTTAAAGCTGACTACTTCAAATTTAATGACCTAAGGTAACTCAATCTTAATCATGAGTTAACTATGAACTCCTGTTTATTTGGGATTATCATTTGATCTGCATAGGTGAGAGTAGTCCAACAACACTACTCAATAAACATCCCATTTTGGGGATAAGACTGGATCGATAGTTGGGGACATAGCTCGGCAAGATGGAATTTACTCCTACCTGACTTAAGATTAGCAGATTGGTTGTTCTCTTAAGTACTAATTCCTGGTCTTGAACAATAAGGTCTCGCCCTCTCGTGATCAAGAGGATCATGGTTTATTAGTTGGACTATAAGCCAAATTGTTCAAATAGAGGATCAGTAGGAGCTCAAGAAGCAAGTTGTGTTTATAGGGGTAAAACGGTAATTTTGACTTAGCTGTAAATACGAACAACTTGTGAATGATTGACTTACTGATTATGGTTAAAGTGGACAAAAATATATCTACGATGAGAAGAGTGCAACTATTGGGCTATAGTGGTGTGTCTCGGTAGTTAACGAATATTGATTAATTTGGTCTAAAGCGTTTAACCAATTAATCTTAAATCGTTGGAGCTGATGATTTGTATGTGGTGGTGAGAAATTAGAAGTCAACTCTACTCGATAGCTAAAATCCCTTGGACACGGTATGCGATACATGTTCCTAAGATATGCGTTGATAGTCATGCATCGATGGTCATGTGTTGGAATGAATATGCGCCAACGAATGTATGTGATGACCATGCGTCCTGTCACAAGTTTTCTTGCGCTCACGCCAAGTATAACGCGATTGCAAGTTTCTTGGGTAATCCGAGGTCGAACACAGGGACTTGTAGCTATATGAATGCGGTGGTGTGCATGCGGCGGTTAAATAAAAGAATGGAAAGGAGGTTGCTAAGTTAATCCTACTCCTACTCCTATCTAACAGACAACGTAATGAGAATATGCATGAAAGGTAGAGATACGAAAACCTTGACATGAAATAAATGTATAGGAAAGTAGATAAAATGCAGAGATGATTTCATTGCAACCCTTAAGAGTGACAGCAAGGGCAACCTTAGTCAACGCAAGCCATTCGATCATGCAACACATATACTATAGTAAACCACCTCTCAGTGCGAATGCTACGGCTTCTAATGCTAGAACGCATGCGATATATGCGATAAGTCTATAGGACCTATACATAAGCCTCTATTCTTATTTATGCGATGACAAAATGACACACACACAAATAAGGCAACCACATAATATCATTCCCATCTCTAGGATGCATGCGATACAGGTTGACAAACAAAGCTTTTCTCTAAGTCCCTATCTCTTTCTTATGTCGATCTAATCTCACTCTTTCGAGTCTAGATTCTAACCTAGCTCTCTCGAGTCATTAGGTTCTTTCTTTAGACTCTCTCTCGAGTAGCTCTAAAGGGCTGTTGGGCACAACATAAAACAAGACAAACACATAAACTTGGTTGATGCAAGATTATTCCTATCTCTAGTGAACAATGCATACATTGCTTACTGCGACCAACCACTTACCCTCTCGGGCAGTTGATTGTAGCTGACTTTACTTATAGACTAGCAATGCGTTAGCCTATAGATAGGCATTGCAGTAACTTCACACTAAGCAAATAAGATTACTCACACGCTCGCGCAATGCACACCTCTCGGTGGGTTGCTACATGCTTCATATCCCTATTCCACATGACTAAGTATGCGATACCCAAGCAATCCCACTAAGTGTTGCAATGAAAGTAAAGATGCTAAGCAAAGAAGATGGAGATGGAGTTGAAGGAGACAGAGAAATGCATTAAAAACAAGTTGTATTAATTCCTTAATCACAAAATTGCATACAGTAGAATATGAGAAAAGAAAGAGAAATGACATGACCGGCTGAAAATAAAGGCTTGCTTCAAGTGGATGGGCGTCAAGGCTGCCAATGGTGCCATGGATAGGCAGAGGAGCTGACTCTCTCGAGATCTAGCTCCGGTCGAAGGCTCCGGTCATCACTCGGAATGGATGAAGGAGGTGAAGAACTCTCAGCCATCTTCTCACGCAATTTGTCTGGATCACGAGGAAAATCCCCGGTTCACAATGATCATCCCCGGATAACTTGAATTTCTGCTCATCGGCTTCTATTTATAGAGCTTGGGTTGCCAACGGCAATAATTGGACTACTCTGAGTCTGATATTCGGCGCGTTAGTCCTTTCTGAACCTCTGTCACTAACGGCGTGGTAGATGAAATGTCAACATCATCTTTTGGTTTTTCTTGAGGTAGATGCATTGATGCATTCATTCCACCAACCTTGCATTGATCCCATTAGAATGCTTGCCGCATAGCCGCAATCATTCAATGACCGCATTCGCTTAATACCTTAACTCTACATGATGACCGCAATCGCTTGACGAGCGCAACTCCCATGCGATGGATGCCTACGACTGATTACCGCAACATCCATGCGTTGATCAATGTTGTTGCCTTTGCGATGGAGAGTTTCTCTGCATGCGGTCGTCTATGCGGAGGTCCAGTTTCCGCGTTTGCGTCCATTTCCAATTTTAGCTACAAAAATAAAACATTAAATGCATAATAATGCAAAATAACTGGTTAGCTGAGATTCAACATGTTGATCGACGCAAGCTCATTTTCTCGTGAATTCCTAGCACAATTGTCGCATATTCTGCTTAACAATCTTCATAATTCTAAGTAAAAGGCCTAAGATGACATGCATTTCTACATGTCAACAGTAGGTCCATAAGGTCCCTCTACTAGCTCATAAAATTATATTTTGGATAAGTGAATTGAGTAGATTTGAGATGTTCAAATTAGAAATTAGGGTTTTGAATTTCCAGCGTTCAAATTTGATTAGAGTTTTATTTAATTGTATTTGATATAATTAAAACATTTAATTATGCTGAAATTAAACGAAATTTGAGAGTTAAAAAATATTTAAATAATGATTTAAATATTTGATGAGGTGAAATATAATATTTAATATTTGATATTAAATTAAATTAATTAAATTAGTTTAATTAATTATCCAATTTAATGAAATTCAATTTTGAAATTTGTGTTCAAAATTGGCAATTTGATTAATTGAAATTTTAGATTTTTTGAAAATTTAAAATTATAAAACTCAACTTAAAATTTTAATTTCAAAAATAAATTTTAATTAAGTTTATTGAAATCAAATTTTATTTTAAAAATTGGATTAAAGATTAGAAAGTGGGAAAATCAAATTTTGGATTTTACCACTCACTAATTCACCTCATGCCACTTTAATTTCAATGGAAATTGAAGTGGCATAAGCTTTTGATCCTAAAATGCATGGTCGTGCACTTTAAACTGAAGTATTTGACTTCAATTGAACCTCCATGCAATCTGAAAAATAGCAGAAACTCTGCTGGTTTTTCATCTAAAAAAACCCCTCTTTTCCTTAATCAATTGCCCTCAATTCAGTATTTCCACTACGCAATATAAGGCTGAGGATAGTAGAGAAGATCCTCTTGGTGGTCTACTAAAAGATTGAAGGACAAATTCGTGGAAATCAATTAGAATTTGAAGGGTTTTCATCAAAGCTAATATACTCATGAAACCCTTTTCTGAAAATTATTTTAATGTATGCTTTTAAACTCAAATTAAGTGTAATTAGAGTGCTTATAATTCTGATTTCTTCCACTGCATGTTAGTCTACTCTATCAGTTAATTAAATAAAGTGTTATTTAATTAATTGTGAAAAAAGAAAAATATGAAAATGATTAGGAAAAGGTTTTGACCATTCTTTATATAAAGACCTCTCTATTGCTCCTTTGGGAGATAGAAACACACACAACACACAACTGTATGATTAATTTATTACTATTTGTAAAATATAATGTAGCCAAATGTTGTAGACGTGTTAGAATCAGATCAACACTTTGACATACAACTCCTCAACTAACTTCACTTTCATTCTTTCCTCTTTATTCACATTTCACAATTCACCGTTCCCAATCAATATGAAGGAACTCATGTTATAAAGATCCTTGAGTGGAAACAGATCGTCCAAATTCCATTTTTTTGTTATTGAAAACTAAATTTACAGTAAACATACAAGATATGCATTCATAAACAACTTACAACATGTTTTTAACAAAGAAAAAAGGTTTCAACAGATATCACCTTTGAAAAACCTTTCTTCGTGTATATCCCTCGAACGGTCACGAGCCTCGAACTCAGAAAAAACTTCTTCAAGAACTTCACAAACCAAACGAAGACACTACCACAGTGAACCTTCGGTATTCTCAGGGTGAGAACCCAGGAGTGGTGGGCTCTAACTATTTTGGTTTGAAGGGTTTGTTTGAGTTTGGAGGAGGAAGAAGATTGGAGAAACATAGAACGTTGCTGTGAAATTCTATCATATAGCTATCTCTTATATCGTGTAGGTATTATGTCGTGTAGGAAGAAGAATTAGAAAACTTATTTTTCTATTATTCCTTCTTTCCACAAAACCCAATAACCACCCATTAAGGTTGTTGGAGAGAAAATAGGGAGTTATTATTCAAAATAATAATAAAATAATATAAATAAATATGATAACTAATTTATCAAATTACATTTATATTAAACTATATGTTATATCAAATATAACATATAACCTATAGTTTTAATATTGTATTATATACAATATAAACTATAGTTTCTTTTCTCTATTTTATGGCATTTAATATAAATCATATTTATATTAAATTTAACAATTATAAATCACATTTATAGAAAATATATTTGAATCTCATTCAAATATTTATTTCCTCCAAATCAACTATAATGTATCAAATACATTATAACAATTATATCATATATAATTAAATTTCTTCTTATTAATTTGAACAATTCAAATTAACCCAAAAATTGATTCTCAACTAAATGCTTTTGACCTACCAAGGGGACCTTATGGACCTATAGCTTGAAGCTCTAATGGTATATGAATAATTAATTAAACTCTTTAATTACATTATCCACCATCCGTTAACTATCGGACATTCCACTAAAGACCGACAGTTGCATTCTTCGCACTACAGGTATATTTTTATGTCCATTGGATATAACAAATCAACCATACGATGACCCTTCAAAAATTGCTCGTAAGTATAGTTGGGCCAAATTACTATTTTCCTCTATATTTACATTTAACTCCTTAAGTACCATTGATCCCTCTAATGAACAATAAATCATAGTCCCACTATAACTAAACTCCTCAAGGGCCAGAAGAGAGTGTGATGTCACATTGTTTAAGAACCAAAATCAGTCCTTAAGGGAGAAATTTATCTACTTACCCTTACTTTGGGGAAGGAATGAATTCCATCTTGTGTAGTTGTGTTCCCAACTCCCCAATCAGACGAATTCTCAAAATGGTAGGCTTGTTGGGTCAGCGATCTAGCCACTCTCACCCATACAAATCAAAGGATCGCCCTCATAGGCAGAAGTTCACATCTCACTAAGGATTTAAGTCATGTTACCTATGGTCATCCTAGTGAAATGAAAGTCTCTATTATGAACGGTGTTATATAATGAGACTAAACATTTCATGGTCCGGTCTTATACAAACTCCTTTGTATAGAATACCCCCGCTCGCATGTCTAATACATGAATTATCAGGATCAGATCATTTGTAGTACTTTACAACAATTGTAACACCTACAAAGCGAGCCATACTCGTAGTGTCACAAGGATAAGGTACCCAGCCTTATCCATATACTATAGACCATTTAGGTTATCACTTAAACATGATTCATCTGTATGTCTCCACATACATGTTTAAGTTACAACGATAACCTTGGATCTTAGTTTATTAGTTTATGGTTAATGCAACTAAAATATCACATATTTTATAGACAAAGTGAATAAAAAATATCATATATTATTTGTTGGGATTGGTGTACTAATTCTCCTGGAGTCTCGTTGTTTCGTAAAGATACAAATTGTTTAATGAATAAAATAATTGTTATTTAATTCTAGCATCATATCTAATGAACAAAGCTCTTTGGTTATCTGATGTGAACTTAAGCAATGTGATATACAAATGGATCATGCCTTAAGTGATAACTTAAATAGGTCTGTAGTATAAGGATTAAGGTGGGATACCTGATCCTGGTGACACTATGGATACGGGCCGCTTTGTAGAGGTTTGCAAGTGTTGTAAAATACTATAAATGGTAGATTCTAACCATTCATGTGGAGACGTGCGAGTGGGGGTGTCCTATACAAAGAGTTTGTATAAGACCGAGACCACGAGATGACTAGACTCTATATATAACGCTATTGATACTAGAGACTTGCATCTCACCTAAACGACCATAGGTGACACAACCTCAATCCTGATTGCTTTGGGAACTTCTACCTTTGAGGGTGGTTCTTTGATTAGTATGGGTGAGAGTGGCCAGATTTCCAACTCAACATGCCTACCTTTTTAGGGACTTGTCTGATCTGGGACCTGGGAACTCAATCCACAAGATGGAATTCACTCCTTTCCCGAAGTAGGGAAAAGTAGAGAGATTGTTCCCTTAAGGGCTGATTCCGATGCTTGAACATAGTGGCCACAACTTCTCTTTGGAAGAGAGGACTCAGTCATAGTAGGACTATGACTTATGTTCATTAGAGGGATCAGTGGTACTTAAGGAGACAGATGTAACTACAGGGGCATAACGGTTATTGGCCCAGCTGTATTTATGAGTGATCTATGAAGGGTTGTCGCACTGCTAATTGGTTAAGATGGACACATAATATATCTGTGGTAAGGAGATTTCAGCTGTCGATCTTTAGTGGAGTGTGTGGTAGTTAACGGATGGTGGATCCTGTGACTAAAGAGTTTCGTCAGTTATTCATGTACCATTGGAACTTCGAGCTACAGGTCCATAAGGTTCCCTTGGTAGCTCAATGGATTCAGTTGAGGATCAGTTCTTAGTGTTGATTTGAAATGTTCAAATTGACAAAAGGTATATATGATATAATCGGTATGATGTATGAGATACATCTATTTGAGGACTGATGTAAATGAGATTTACATTAAGTACCATGGAATAGAAAAAGAATTGTTGTTTATATGTTTCAGAGATTAAATATTAAAACTATAGATTATAAATATAGTATGATAAGTTGTTTATCATTTATATTTATAATAATATTAATTATTGGATAATTAATTCTTTTTCTTTAATAACCAATGAAGTGGGTGGTTATTGAATTTTCATGGTAACCGTGAGATAAAAGGAAAATGGTTTTCCTAATTTTAGTAACTGTTGAAAAGTTTTATAAAAGTTTTTTGAGATTTCTCTTTTGCAAAAAGGGATCTCACAGAGTTGTCAAGTAAATGTAGATTTACTAAACAACAGCTTGGGCGAGCTAAACGATCGTGCAGTGGTAAGATAAACGATTGTACAGTATTTACCAAACGATCGCATAGCTTTTGCTAGACGATCGCTTGCCCAAAGGAAACGATCGTGTAGTGTCTGTAGGCAACAGACCGACCTAAACGATGAGCTAAACAATCGCTTAGCTTTTGCTAGACGATCGCATAGGTTTAGCTAAACGATTGGGCATTGACCTATACGATAGGTCTCCGCCATATCCCACTTGCCCAGTCGTGTACACGATCGGTGTTTCCTCCTTCGTCTACCTCATTCCAAGTCCGAACAGAGCGCACCCTCTAGATTCTCACACCAAGAATACTAAGGTAACCTTCTTGGTGGTGTCTTACTCAACTCGACACCGTCGAGGTTCTATGGAGGTCGTTCGTGCTGTTGCTAAGGAGTTTGTGGCCGAGGCAACCGTTGAGGACGAGCGCGAAGTGTTTGTGCTGTGTTGCGGTCATGTATATCGAGCGTTCGAGGTTATTGTTGTTCGAGCGGTCGTGTGCAAAAAAGCGTGGAGATGCATCTTCAAATGTTCGTAAAGTTTTCCCTTTGTGCATTTGTAGTTATTCATGTTGTAATTTCTGTCTTAATTGTATAACTGCTTGTTTCTGTTCGACTGTTAATGTAATGTTCATTCATGATTGTGATTTGGAATAATCTTTGTTTCGCTGCTCATGGAAATCTCGAGTCCGATTTCCTTAAATTAGTATCAGAGCTCAGCGATCGTGTACTTCAGGCTTCATCACTTAGTAAAGGTACACGATCGTGTTGTAACAGCTAAATGATTATTTAGTTTTTTCTAGACGATCGTATAGTAAATGCTAAACGATCGTTTAGCTCTGGGAGCTCTGGTAAAGTGACGCTTAGTACACGATCGTGTTGTAAGAGCAAAGCATTTATTTTATCGTGTAGACGATCGTGGGGTGCTTAGTACACGATGGTTGTAAAAGTGACGCTTTGCCCGAGCAGTTCAAGACTCGGTTCACCTGTTTGAACCGGAGACTGCTTGTCTTTGTAATAGTTGGCTTTATTTTTGTGATTTTAAGGCAATTTTTCCCGGTTCATCAACATTGGTTGTTTATACATGTGATGTATGGTACTTATATGCCAAAGTGTTTGTCATATGGTTAAACCCACCTTAGGTTGTGCAATTATTCATGCATCATGTATTATAAATGTTATAATATTGCATGAAGAAATTAATTGAAAGCATGCGCATGCATCATGAAATATAAGAGTTATATTTTGCTTGCAGTGAGCATTCACATGCATCATCCTTTTATTATAAATGTTATAGTCTAAGGGTGAATGGAAGCATGTTTTGCTTGTTTCATTGTTGTTTTGTATAAGTGTTATATAAAAGAAGTAGCAATAAATGGACAATGCATTGAGCATGACACTTAGGTTGCTTATAAGCATCATGAATTCCTTGCATGTGTTAGCTTAGCACTGTGGTGTTGATTTCCATTAATAAGTGTTATAAAGGAAATTAGATCTAAAATCAATCATTCAGAGTTGCATGCGAACTTAGGGTGAACTAGATTAATCGGTTTTAAAATTGGATTGAGATAGACCTAAGTTCAAGTAGTTCTAAAGAGTTTAGTAACCTAGATTAATCTTTTAAATTCGGTTTAATAGGATTACATTGGTTGGAATAAAAGATTAAATTTTTTGTAAACCTATCTATAAGGGACCTTTTGTCTAAGGCGGGTTCTGGCTAGGCTGGGGTTCTTAAGTTGACGGAAACATAACACCCCTACCTGGACCTACCTGGAAAGGTGAATTAGATATATTTTCAACAAGCATGCAACAATTTAGTCAAAAACTCCGTTAAAGAATTTAATGGATGATGATCAAAAGTTGTTTCACTTTCCAAGGTAAAAGTTACTCTTGGACAAACCTAAGAGTCACTTAGTTAAAATCCTTAGCCGTGTTTTTCCTAAGTAAGCTAAACCCTAGGTTATAAAATACTCAGTGGGAGGAAGAGGCGTATCAGATATGTCTATGATTCCACTCACGTTTCTAACTGTATGTTCACATCGTTAGATTCATGCTTAGCCTTGTAGTGCCTTAGGAGCATCCCCCTTCGGATGGTGTTTGCATGAGTCAATATCAAGGTCAACGGGGAGATTTTTTATAGTAAGTGGGTGAAGGGTGTGTGTCAACACATCCTATGGTCTCTGTTATTGGTTCACACCGTGAGATCATTCTGTACTGTCTCATGTTGCCTTTGTGCATCCCCTTTCGGATGGGTTTTGTGAAGTTGGTCAATATCAAGGTGAACTCCTGAAATGGATACGGTCGCTTTAGGTTTTGCCCCAATCGGATTTTTTCCCTTCGGATTGGCCTTTTGGGACGGACCTCTAGGGCTTAAAATGGCAGGTCACACTTACGGGAGATTGTTAAGTAAGTCAATGATCTCTTGCCAAATCAATGATGAATAGTTGTTATAGGAGCAAGAGTTGTTTTGGTATTAATGACTAGTTGAGAACTTCTCAATTCAGAGGAGGGATAACTGACCTCCCTTCGGTGGTTTTTGTCCTAAACCTTTGAAGTGTCATTGCAAAACTAGATGTCACACGGGGTTCATATTAGTTTTGCTACAACCTTATTGGATGTTGTTTTGTTTTACAACGGATATTTGCTTAAAACCTAACGTAGGTCAATGTGTTTTTCCTTTCAGCAACTCGTTAGTATTTCCATCTAAAGTTTTTAAAATGACCGATTATATACAGTGGAAAGAATCATGTGAAATGAATTTCGTGGTAAATGACCTCGATTCCACTACTCTCCAAAAGAGGAGACAAGACAGTAAATATGATTTATTAGTCTTGGAGACGTGTTTGGTGGAGAATGATGATTCTTCTTGGATCCTTGATTCAGTTGCTACCAGTCATGTCAGTTTCTCTTACTAAGGATTCAGTTCCTGGCAAACGTTGCCATAGGGAAAGATGACTCTTCAAGTCGGTACTAATGAGGTTGTTTCAGCTGTTGCTATAGGCAGGCTGAAGTTATTTGTTAACAAGAAACGTTATCTGTTACTGGATAATGTTTTTGTAGTTCCTCATATTAAGAGGAACTTACGGTTTCTTGTCTCATTGAACAAGGCTATACCGTCTCCTTTTCTGAGAATAAAGTGTTTATTTTCAAGAATGGAATGGAGATTGGTTCTGGTTCAATAGAAAATAACTTATATGTACTAAAGTCGTTAGTCATAAAAGACTTTTTTAACACTGAAATGTTCAGTACGACAACAATAGCTAAAAGACCAAAGGTTTCTCCAAAGGAAAATGCCCATCTTTGACATCTTAGGTTAGGTCACATCAAGATTAATAGGATTGAGAAGTTGGTGAAAAGTGGACTTCTAAAGAGTTTAGAAGAAAACTCCTTGTCGGTATGTGAATCATGCCTTGAAGGCAAGATGACCAAACGACCTTTTACGGGAAAAGGTTACAGAGCCAAGGAAGCCTTAGAGCTTGTACATTCAGACCTCTGTGGTCCAATGAATGTTAAAGCTCGAGGTGAATTGAAATATTTCATCTCTTTCATAGATGATTATTTCAAGGTTTTGGGTATCTTCTTCCTAATGCAAGTAAGTCTAAAGCCTTGACCAAGTTCAAGGAGTATAAGGCTGAGAGTTGAAAAATTGTTAGGTAAGAAGATAAAAACACTACGATCTGATCTTGTGGTGGAGAGTATATGGACTCCAATTCCAGAGAAACTATATGATAGAACATGGGATTGCGCCCCAACTCTCGGCCCCTGGTACACCTCAGTAGAATGGTGTATCAGAAAAGAGAAACAGAACCTAGTTGGACATGGTTCGGTCTATGATGAGTTATGCTCATCTTCCAGACTCGTTTTGGGGTTATGCAATGTATATTGCATGTTATATCCTGAACAATGTTCCCTCGAAGAATTTGGAACCACGTTCGAAGGTTTGCCTCTTTGTGGGCTACCCCAAGGAAACAATAGGAGGATACTTCTATGTTCCAAGTGAAAACAAAGTCTTTGTTTCCACTAATGCTATCTTCTTGGAAGAAGATCATATGAGAGATCATAAGCCACGAAGTGAGCTCGTTTTATGTGAGATCTCTAGTGAGACTGAGACTTCTGAGGGTTCAACAAGAGTTGTTGAACAGGCCGACAGATCAACAAGAGTTGTTGAGGTCGAGATGTCTAGTCAACCAGCTCAAGAGTTGAGACTGCCTCGACGTAGTGGAAGGGTTATAAACCCACCAGATCGCTACATGGGTTTGACTGAAGCCCATATCACCATTACGAATGATGGGGTCGAGGATCCATTGTCTTTTAAGAAAGCAATGGAGGATGTTGACAAAGATGAATGGGTTAAGGCCATGAACCAGGAAATGGAGTCTATGTACTTCAATAATGTCTGGGAGCTTATTGATCCACCTGATGGGGTAAAAGCTATTAGGTTCAAGTGGATCTATAAGCAAAAGAGAGGTGTAGATGGAAAGATGCAAACCTTTAAGGCTAGGCTCATGGCAAAGGGTTATACCCAGGTTGAGGGAGTTGACTATGAGGAAACTTTCTTGCTTATTGTCATGCTTCAGTCTATTAGGATTCTCCTGTCCATAGCCACATTTTATGATTATGAAATATGGAAAATGGATGTCAAGACTGCCTTTCTGAATGGTAATCTTTAGGAGACCATCTATATGACTCAACCAGAGGGGTTCGTAGTTCCAGGTCAAGAGCAAAGAGTTTGCAAGCTTAATAGGTTCATTTATGGGCTGAAACAAGCATCTAGATCTTGGAACATCAGATTTGACACTACTGTCAAATCGTTTGGCTTTGACCAGAATGTTAATGAGCCTTATGTTTACAAGATGATCATCAGCAGCTCAGTAGCTTTCCTGGTACTGTATGTGGATGATATCCTATTCATTGGGAATGACGTAGGATATCTGACTGACATTAAGAGATGGTTAAATGCCCAGTTCCAAATGAAAGATTTGGGTGAAGCACAGTATGTTCTCGGGATCTAGATCATTCAGGATCGCAAGAAAAAATGGTTAGCCCTGTCTCAGGCATCGTACAATGATCAAATGTTGATCAGGTACAGAATGCAGGATTCCAAGAGGGGTTTGTTACCTTTCAGGCATGGAATCGTTCTGTCAAAGGATCAATGTCCTAAGAAACCTCAAGAGTTTGAGGAGATGAGACGGATTCCCTATGCTTCTACTGTAGGAAGCTTGATGTATGCAATGTTATGTACCAGACCCAACATTTGCTATGCAGTAGAGATTGTCAGTCAGTATCAGTCTAATTCAGGATTTGATCACTAGACGGCAATCAAGACGATCCTCAAGTATCTTTGAAGAATGAGGGGCTACATGCTTGTGTATGGAGATAAGGATCTGATCCTTACAGGATACACGAACTCTGACTTTCAGACCGATCAAGATCCTCGCAAATCGACATCGAGGTCAGTGTTTACTCTGAATGGAGGGGCTATAGTTTGACGAAGCATTAATCAAGGATGCATCGTAGACTCCACTATAGAAGCTGAATACGTAGCGGCTTGTGAAACAGCTAAAGAAGCTGTTTGGTTGAGGAAGTTCCTTACAGATTTGGAAGTTGTTCCAAACATGGATTTGCCTATCACTTTTTGTTGTGATAACAGCGTGGCTGTGGAAAATTCAAAGGAGCCTCGAAGTTATCGTCGAGGTAAGCACATAGAACGGAAGTATCACTTAATCAGGGAGATTGTACGTTGTAGTGATGTGATAGTCGAGCAGATCGCATCGGAGCACAACGTTGCTGAACCTTTTACAAAGGCCCTCACGACTAAAGTGTTCGAGGGTCACCTGGAGAGTCTGGGTCTGCGGGATATGCGGCATCTTGTCTAGGGAAAGTGGGAGATGATATTGGGGTATGCCGTAGTTATTGTATATTGTACATTTTTATATTGTATTGTACATTAGTCTTCCGAGTCATTAGGACAAGTGGGAGATTGTTGGGATTGGTGTCCTAATTCTCCTAGAGTCTCATTGTTTTGTAAAGATGTACATTGTTCAATGAATAAAATAAGTGTTATATAATTCTGGCATTTACTCATATCCAATAAACAAAGCTCATTGGTTATCTTATGTGAACTTAAGCATGTATATGTGATATACAAGTGGATCATGCCTTAAGTGATAACCTAAATCGGTATGTAGTACAAGGATTAAGGTGGGATACCTGACACTACGGATACGGCCCACTTTGTAGAGGTTTACAAGTATTGTAAACTACTACAAATGGTTTATCTTGACCATTCATGTGGAGACGTGGAGCGAGGGTGTCCTATACAAAGAGTTTATATAAGACCTGGACCACGAGATGACTAGACTCTGTATATAACGCCATTGATACTAGAGACTTGCATCTCACCTAAATGACCATAAGTGACACGATCTAAATCCTGAGTGTTTTGTGAACTCCTGCCTTTGAGGGTGGTTCTTTGATTAGTATGGGTGAGAGTGGCCAAATTGCCAACTCAACATCCTACCTATCAAGTCGTTTGGCTTTGACCAGAACGTTGATGAGCCTTGTGTTTACAAGAAGATCATCAATAGCTCAGTAGCTTTCCTGGTACTGTATGTGGATAATATCTTACTCATTGGGAATGATGTAGGGTATCTGACTAACATTAATAGTTGGCTAGCTACCCAGTTCCAAATGATAGATTTTGGTGAGGCAAAGTATGTTCTTAGGATCCAGACCA
Source organism: Benincasa hispida (assembly GCF_009727055.1). Classification (NCBI taxonomy): domain Eukaryota; kingdom Viridiplantae; phylum Streptophyta; class Magnoliopsida; order Cucurbitales; family Cucurbitaceae; genus Benincasa; species Benincasa hispida. The sequence continues at coordinate 27,316,619 of NC_052351.1, read as the reverse complement.
TTCGGGATCGCAAGAACAAACGGTTAGCCCTATCTCAAGCATCATACATTGATCAATATTGATCAGGTACAGGATGCAGGATTTCAAGAGGGGTTTGTTACCCTTCAGGCATGGAATCGTTTTGTCTAAGGATTAATGTCCTAAGACACCTTAAGAAGTTAAAGAGATGAGATAGATTCCCTATGCTTCTGTTGTAGGAAGCTTGATGTATGCAATGTTGTGTACCAGACCCGACATTTGCTATGCAATAGGGATTGTCAATCAGTATCAGTCCAATCCAGGATTTGATCACTGGACGACGGTCAAGACGATCCTCAAGTATCTTCGGAGAACGAGGGACTACATGCTTGTGTATGGAGATAAGGATCTTATCCTTACAGGATACACGAACTCTGACTTTCAGACCGATCAAGATTCTCGCAAATTGACATCGAGGTCAATGTTTACTCAGAATGGAAGGGCTGTAATCTGGCGAAGCATCAAGCAAGGATGCATCATGGACTCCACTATGGAAGCCGAATACGTAGTCGCTTGTGAAGCAGCTAAACAGGCTGTTTGACTGAGGAAGTTCCTTTCAGATTTGGGAGTTGTTCCAAATATGGATTTGCCTATCACACTGTATTGTGATAACAGCGGGGCTATGGCAAATTCGAAGGAGCCTTGGAGTCATCGTCGAGGTAAGCATAAAGAACGAAAATATCACCTAATCAGAGAGATTGTGCATCGCGGTGATGTGATAGTTACGAATATTGCATCGGAGCACAACGTTGTTGATTCCTTTACAAAGGCGCTCACGACTAAAGTGTTCGAGGGTCACCTGGAGAGTCTGGGTCTGTGAGACATGCGACATCTTGTCTAGGGCAAGTGGGAGATGATACTGGGTATGCTCTAATTTATTGTATATTGTACATTTTTATATTGTATTGTGCATTAGTCTCTCGAGTCATTAGAACAACTGGAAGATTGTTGGGATTGGTGTCCTAATTCTCCCGGAGTCTCGTTGTTTTGTAAAGATACACATTGTTTAATGAATAAAATAATTTTTATTTAATTCTAGCATATATTCATATCCAATAAACAAAGCTCCTTGGTTATCTTATGTGAACTTAAGCATGTATATGTGGTATACAAGTGGATTATGCCTTAAGTGATAACCTAAATAGGTCTGTAGTATAAGGATTAAGGTAGGATACCTGATCCTGGTGACACTACGGACATGGCCTGCTTTGTAAAGGTTTGCAAGTGTTGTAAACTACTACAGATGGTATATCCAAACCATTCATGTGGAGACGTGTAAGTGAGGGTGCCTATACAAAGAGTTTGTATAAGACCGAGACCATGAGATGACTAGACTCTATATATAACGCCATTTATACTAGAGACTTGCATCTCACCTAAATTACCATAGGTCACATGACCTCAATCTTAAGTGTTTTAGGAACTCCTGCCTTTGAGGGCAGTCCTTTGATTTGTATGGGTGAGAGTGGCTAGATTTCCAACTCAACATACCTACCTTTTTAAGGACTTATTTGATCTGGGAGTTGGGAACTCAATCCACAAGTTGGAATTCACTCCTTTCCCGAAGTAGAGATAAGTACAAAGATTGCTCCCTTAAGGGCTGATTCCGGTGCTTGAACATAGTGGCCACAGCTTCTCTTTGGAAGAGAGGACTCAGTCATAGTAGGACTATGAGTTATGTTCATTAGAGGGATCAGTGGTACATAAGGAGACAGATGTAACTACAAGGGCATAAGGGTTATTGGCCCAGCTGATTTACGAGCAATCGGTGAAGGGTTATCGTACGGCTGATTGATTAAGATGGACATATAATATATCTGTGGTAAGGAGAGTTCAGTTATCGATCTTTAATGGAGTGCCTAGCAGTTAACGGATGGTGGATCTCGTGACTAAAGAGTTTAGTCAATTATTCACGTACCGTTGGAGCTTCGAGCTACAGGTCCATAAGGTCCCATTAGTAGCTCAATGGATTCAATTGAGGATCAGTTCTTGGTGTTGATTTGAAATGTTCAAATTGACCAGAGGTATTTTGATTATATATGATATAATCGATATGATGTATGAGATACATCTAATGGAGGATTGATGTCAATGAGATTTACATTAAGTACCATGGAATAGAAAAAGAACTATGGTTTATATGTTTCATGAAATGAAATATTAAAACTATAGGTTATAAATATAGTATGATAAGTTGGTTATCATTTATATTTATAATAATATTAATTATTGGATAATTAATTATTTTTCTTTAATAACCAATTGAGTGGATGGTTATTGGATTTTCATGGTGGATAAAAGGAAAATAGTTTTCCCAATTTTAGTAACTATTGAAAAGTTTTATAAAATGTTTTTTAAGATTTCTCTCTCGCAAAAAGGGATCTCACAGAGTTGTCAAGTAAATGTAGATTTACTAAACGACAGCTTGGGCGAGCTAAACTATCATGCAGTGGTAAGATAAATGATCGTACAATATTTACCAAACAATCACATAGCTTGTACTAGACGATCGCTTGCCCAAAGTAAACAATCATGTAGTGTCTGTAGGTGACAGACCGACCTAAACGATGAGTTAAACGATCACATAGCTTTTGCTAGACAATTGCATAGCTTTAGCTAAACGATTGGGCATCGACCTATATGATAGGTATCTACCATCTCCCACTTGCCCAGTCGTGTACACGATCGGTGTTTCCTTCTTTGTCTGCCTCATTCCAAGTCCTAACAGAGCCCACCCTCTGGATTCTTACACTGAGAATACTAAGGTAACCTTCTTGGTGGTGTCTTACTCAACTCGACACCCTCAAGGTTCTGTGGAAGCCGTTCGTGCTGTTGCTGAGGAGTTCGTGGCCGAGGTGACCGTTGAGGACAAGAGCGAAGTGTTCATGCTATGTTGGGGCGGTCGTGTAGATCGAGCGTTCGAGATTGCTGTTGTTCGAGCGGTCGTGCGCAATGAAGCGTGAAAGATGCATCTTCAAATGTTCGTAGAGTTTTCCGTTGTGCAATTTGATAGTTATTCGTGCTGTATTTCTGTATTAATTGCGTAAACCACTTGTTTCTGCTCGATTGTAAATGTAATGTTCGTTCATGATTGTGATTGGAATAATCTTTTTCCGCGCTAATGGAAACCTCGAGTCCAATTTTTGTCATTATTAATCACGGTAAGAGTTTGTTCATACAAAGTTTACAACTATAGGACCCTACGAATTAGTGCATCAACCTCAACAATCTCCCACTTGTCGTAAGGCTAGTGGGGTGTACAAGATAATAAAATACAATTACACAAAACAATAAACTAGGGCGTAACACGCCTAGTAGAAGATCTCTCACATGCCCTAGTCCAACCGTGGTCTGTCCCATAGACCCCTACTCTGCAAGTGATGCTCAAACACTGTAGCCGTGAGGACCTTCATAAATGGATCAGCAACGTTGTGCTCCGAAGCTATCTTCGTGACAATCATGTCCCTTTGATGCACAATCTCTCAGATGAGATGATACTTCCGTTCTATGTGCTTGTCGCTCTTATGACTCCTAGGCTCTCGGGAATTAACAACAATACCACCATTATCACAATAAAGTGTGATGGGCTTTGATATGTCTGGAACAACTTCCAAATCAGTCAGAAATTTTCTGAGCCAAACGGCCTCTTTAGTAGCTTCACACATTGTTACATACTTAGCCTCCATGGTGGAGTCCGCAATGCACCCCTGCTTGATGGTTCGCTATACTACTATCCCTCCATTAAGAGTGAAAATTGATCTTGATGTGGATTTCCTAGAATTTCTATCAATCTGAAAATCAAAGTCTGTTATCCCATAAGGATCAAATCCTTAGAACAATACACAAACATGTAGTCCCTCGTTCTTTGTAGACACTTAATGATGTTCTTAATGACTATCCAGTGATCTAATCCTGGATTAGGCTGATATCTACTGACTATCCCCACTGCATAGCAGATGTCAGGTCTAGTACATAACATCGCATACATCAAACTTCCCACAACAGATGCATAGGGAACCCCTCTCATATCCTCAACCTCTTGAGGTGTCTTAGGACACTATTCCTTAGACAAAGTAACTCCATGTCTGAAAGGCAATAGGCCCCTCTTGGAGTTCTGCATCGAATACTTGATGAGCATTTTGTCAATATACGATGCCTAGGACAGTACTAGCATTTTGTTCTTTTGATCACGAAAGATCTTAATATCCATAACAAACTGAGCCTCTCCCAAATCTTTCATTTGGAATTAGGTCACTCACCAGTTCTTAATTGTAGTCAATAAACCTACAACATTCCCAATGAGTAGGATATCATCTACATACAACACTAAGAAAACTAATGAACTGTTAATGATCTTCTTGTAAACACAAGGCTCATCAACGTTCTGATCAAAGCCATAAGATTTTATCATACTATCAAACCTTATGTTCCAAGATTGAGATGCCTGTTTCAGTCCATAAATGGACTAATTAAACTTGTAAACCTTTTGCTCTTGACCTTGGATTATGAATCCCTCCGGCTGCACCATATAAATTGTCTCCTCAAGATTGGCATTTAGAGAATAAATTTTGACATCCATTTTCCATATCTCATAGTCATAATATGAGGCAATGGATAGGAAGATCCGGATAGACTTCAGCATGGCAACAGGCGAGAAATTCTCCTCATAGTTAACTTCCTCTACCTAGGTATAACCCTTTGCCACTAGTCTAGCCTTGAAGGTTTGCACCTTTCCATCAGCACCCTGTTTCCTCTTGTAGATCCATTTATAACCTATAGGTTTTAACCCATCAGGTTGATCTACAAGATCCCATATTGAATTGAAGTACATAGACTCCATTTCTAGATCCATGGCTTTGATCCATTCATCTCTGTCAACATCCTCCATTACCTTCTTATAAGACAATAGGTCGTCAACCTCGCCATCAGCTACCATAGCTAGGATTTCAGTCAAACCCATATAGCGAATAGGTGGTTCGCAACCCTCCCACTACGTCAAGGTTTCCTTAACACTTGAGGTGGATTTGACCTACTAGATGAACCTAATTCAACAACTCTTGTTGAGGTATTTGGTTCTTTAACAACTCTTGTTGAAAATTAAGTAGTTTCTTTGGAAATCTTATTCAACACGATTTTACTTCTAGGTTTGTGCTTCCTTATGTGGTCTTCCTCAAGAAAAGTAGCATTTTTTTATACAAATACTTTGTTTTCTTTAAGATCATAGAAATAACCATCTATCGTTCCCTTGGGGCAGCTTACAAATAGGCACAACCTTGAACGTGGTTCCAGTTTCTTAGGATTGGCCTCAAGCACATGTATTGGGCAACCCCAAATTCTGAAATGACGTAAACTAGCTTTATGACCATTCCATAACTCCAGAGGTGTTTTGGCAACACTCTTAGAGGGAACGCAGTTTAGGATATAAGTTGCAGTCTCCACTACATAACCCCAAAACGAGTCAAGTAAGGAAGCGTAACTCATCATAAACATTTCTCCTCTCTAATATACCATTTTGCTGAGGCATACCAAGAGCTAAAAGTTTAGATACAATTTCATGTTCTATCAAATAGTTCTGAAATGTCAAATCCATAAACTCTCCACCTCGATTAGATCGAAGTGTTTTAATCGTTCTATTTAACGCGTTCTCAATTTCAGCCTTGAATTTTTTTAACTTTTCAAAAGACTCAGACTTATGTTGCATTAAATAAACATACCCATACCTTGAATAATCATCAGTGAAAGTGATGAAATATTCATAACCTCCCCTGGTTTTTACATTCATCGGACCACAAAGTATTAGAGTTAGAAAACATACAGCGGAAGAAAAATGGATCATTAATCATTCTAATTCATTAATTTTGGCTTTGAATTAAGCATGCTCATAAACTAACAAGAGGGTTTCATCATATACTTTTGAAGAAACACTTGAAACTCGAATTTTAGCTGCAATTCCTCTTCAATTCAGCTTGTGAACCACCTCAAGGTCTTCCCTACTATCCTCTTGGTGCTTTGGATTGAGTTGTGGGACTCAAAATAAGCTTGAAATAAGGGGAAAAAAGAGGAGAGGTTACTTGTTTTCAAGCTCAAAACCTATCTTCAACCTTTGAAGATTTTCAGCTTAATCCATCCAAATGCATGATCAATTCCACAGAGATTCTTTAGTATATATTGCATGACAATCATGCAAGAATCATTATTGCATGAATTGTAGCTCATGCTTGGATTAGTAACTGAAAATTATGGTGGAATGTGTGTGAGCTTCTTGAATGGAAAGTGGGAAAATCCCACTTTTGGTATTTTTCATTTTCCATTTCTTTTTCAATTTTGATTTTCTAATGGATTTCTGAAATCAATTTTTATTTTCAAAAATGAAATCTTTATTAATTTTACAAAATTAATTCAATAATTAATTTTCTAATAAAATTAATAATAAATAAATAATTAAACAATTTAATTAATTCTAATTAATTCAATATCAAATGTTAAATTAATTTAACACTAATTTTACCATCATGAATCCCTATTCATGAATTTAAATTTAAATCATATTTAAATATTAATTGATTCTCCAATTTCGTTTAATTCTAAAATTAAACGCGTAATTATATCACATATAATTACTAATTTCCTTAATTCTAATTTGAACATTTTCAAATCAACTTATCACGCTACTCTAAGGCTAATCGAGCTAGTAGGGGCCCTCGTGGACCTACAGATCATGGGTTCCAACGATCCGAGATTAATTGGCTGAACTCTTTACACTGAATTAACCCCCATTCATTAACTACTGGGTCACTCCACTAAAGCCCAGAGTTGTACTCCACTCACTGTAGATATATTATGTCCACTTGATATAACCATGATTAGTAAGTTAACGTTTCATGGATTGTTCGTAATAACGGCTGGGTCAAATGACTGTTTACCCCTTAGATTACCTTTTATTTCTTAAGTTCCACTGATCCTCTAATAAACAATTGGTTTGTGATTTGATCATCAAACCGAGTCCCTCTTGAGCCAATGAGAGGGTAGGGCCCCTTGTTCAAGACCTAGAGTCAGCACTTAAGGGAACAACCTCTTCTTTTCTGCCAAATACTATCCCTAAAAGCGGGTAGGAGTGAGTTCTATCTTGCACATTATGTCCCCAGCTACTCGATCTTACCCCTGAAATGGAGGTTTATCGAGCCAGCATTGTTAAGAGGACCTTCACCTATGTAAATCTAAGGATAATTCCGAATAAATAGGAGTTTATAGTTAGTTCGAGATTCAGGTTAAGTTACCTAGGTCATCGCTTTGAAATAGTCAGTCTTAAACAATAAACAGTGTTATAAAGTAAGAGTGACTTATTTTGTGGTCCGATCTTGTACAAACTCATTGTACAGGACACCCCCACTCCTCATGTTATTACATGTACGAATCATGATCACTTCATCTATAGCACTTTACAACTCTTTGTAACAACTACAAAGTGGATCGCATCTAATAGTGTTACTAGAATAAGGCACCCAACCTTATTCATATACTATTGATCATTTTGACTATTTACTTGAACCTAATTCACTTTTATATCTTCATATAAAGTTCAAGTACTTAGGTAATAGTCATAGATCTTTTAGTTTATTGGATTTATTTCTAAAATGAAATAAGTAATTCATATATTCAATAACAACTTTATTGAATTTTCATAATAAGTTTTATTATTTACAAACCACGAGTTTTAGGACATAAAATCCAACTCAAAGGTCTGAATGCACTAGCTCTAGAGGTTCTTTGGTCTTATGATCTTTTCCAGTAAAAGGCCTTTTAGTCATCTTGCCTTCAAGGCATGGCTCATACATAGGTAAAGAATTTTCTTTTAACATGCTTAGAAGTCCATTCTTCACCAACTTCTCAATCCTATTGAGATTGATGTGTCCTAGTTTTAGGTGCCAAAGTTGGGCATTTTCCTTAGGAGAAATTCTAAGTTGTTTATTTTGAGTTACGGCAGTTTTAAAGATCTTTATGTTATGGAGGGCATTTGTTGTTAACGGTCTTAGCACATACAAATTGTTTCCCAGTTGAGCAGAACATATATCAACATCATTCTTAGTAATAAAAAGTTTATAATAAGAAAAGTTTAGATGATAATTATATTCCAAAAGACAATTTATAGGCACTAAGTTCCTTTTTAAATCAGGAACAACAAATACATCATTCAAAATGAGAAATTTGTTATGTAAAGATAACTGGAGACCTCCCACTACCACAGTTGAGATGACATGTCCGGTTCCAACTCGCATCGTCATCTCTCCAGCATCAAGTTTCCACTAGGAACTAATTCCCTTAAATAAAGAACATAATCCAGGTAGAATCATCATTCTCCACTAAACAAGTTTTCAAAACAAGCAAATCACATTTACCTTGTTTGGCCTTCTTCTTTTCTGCCAAATATCCGGAGCAGTTCCTCTTCCAATGTCCATCCTGGTTGCAATGGAAACACTTTCCCTTGTCAACCCTCACTGGTTGTCTACAACTTGAAGCAGCAACTCCTAGGTTAGCAGCAGCCTTCCCCTTTCCACCCTTCTCGTTCTTCCACTTTTTGGTGCTAGAGAAAAAAGGTGCAGATTTAGTTCCTAAGGTCAAACCTTTATGGAACTTTTTGGATGATGAAGCAACATTTGCTTCACCCTTCTTCTCCTTGCTTTTCAATAAGGATTGGAAAGTCTGCAGCTCATTGAGCAAGGTAGTCAGATTATAGTCAATCCTACTCAGAACAGAATTACTATGGAAGTGCAGGAAGCTTTCTGGTAATGATTTTAGTATGATGCTAACCTGGCTAGCTTCATCGATGCTTGACCCATTCATCTCCGCCACGTTGAAGTGGATCATCATGTTGAGAACATGTTCCCGAACAAATGACCCCTCTTGCATACATGAATTGAAGATGTACTTGAGAGCGTCGTGCCTAAGCTGCACAGACGGTTGTCCGAACATTCCCCTCAGGGACTCTATGATCTCATGTGCAGTGACCATGGGTTCATGTTGTTGGATTTTATGTCCTAAAACTCGTAGTTTGTAAATTAATAAACATATTCTGTTTTATTTTTATATTAAAGTTGTTATTGAAATTGTAATCTTGAATCCAAAAAACTAAGGTCCTGAGGCTATTTAATGTAGTTTGAACTTTATGTAGTGACATAAATGTGGATCAAGTTCAAATATATAGCCAAAATGGTCTATAGTATATGAATAAGGTTGGGCGCCTTATTCTGGAGACACTATGGATGCGGCTCACTTTATAGTTAGTACAAACGATGTGATCATGAATGGTTCATATAGAGATATGTGAGTGGATGCATCCTATGCAATGAGTTTTCATAAGACTAAACCATGAAATAGTCACTTTTTACATTCTAAATGTCGTTTTATGTATAAAACTGACTATTTCATTAATTGATGACCTAGGTAACTTAATCTTAATCCTGAGCTAACTATGAACTCCTATTCAGTCGGAATTATCCTTAGATCTGCATAGGTGAGGGTAGTTCATCATCACTGGCCCAATAAGTCTCCCATTTCAAGGGTAAGATTGGGTGGATAACTGGGAACATAGGATACAAGACGGAATTCACTCCTACCCGTTATAGGGATAGTAGATAGGTTGTTCCCTTTAGTACTGAATCCAAGTCTTGAACAAGGGGCCTCACCCTCTCCTTGGCCCGAGAAGGGTTCGTTTTATAGGTTTGACCTTAAACCAATTGTTCATTAGAGGATTAGTAGAACTTAAGGAATAAGATGTAGTCTCGGAGGTAAAACAGTTTTTATGACCTAGCCGAGATTACAAACAACCTATGAAGGATTAGCTTACTAATCATGGTTATATCAAATGGACACAAATATATCTATAGTGAGGGGAGTGCAACTACGGGACTATAGTGGAATGACTCGTTAGTTAACGAATGTTGATTAGCTCTGTCTAAAGAGTTTAGGTAGCTAATCTCAGATCGTTGGAGCCCATGATCTATAGGTCCATTAGGTTCCCCTACTAGCTCATATGGAATAAACTTAGAACAGTATGATAGAATGATTCGAATTAGGTGAAGAGAAAAAAACCGACAAGTATATGTGATATAGTGGTCAATTCTTCAGTTTAGAGATATAGCTTTAATATTTAAATATGATTTAAATATCAAGAATATGGATACGTTCATATTCGAAAGCTCGGAAATAACGGAAATGGTCAAAGATGTAAAAAGTCAAAGAGTTGACTTTTGACTTTGAAAAGTCAAACTTTGACCGACCTTATATTCAAATTTGATTTGAATTTCGAGAAAATAAATGCAGATTCATGCTCGGGAGGTCAAAATTAATCATGGAAAAAATCATAAAAAGTCAAAATATTGACTTTTTGGTCAAAGTTTGACTTTGACCAAATGACTATTTTGCCCTTTGACTAAAGTTAGTAGGAAAATCCAAACTTTTGTCGGATAATTCCACTAACAAAATAATGGGCTAGGCGTTGGCTTATAATGGAGACATTAAGCCCACTAAGATTCTGGATTATAGGTGTTGGATTTTTATGGATTTGTTTCATGCAAATGTTGCATGGTATTTTCTATAAAATGGGCTTTTCAATTTGGTTTAAAAACTTTTTTCAATTTTGTCAAATTTAGTTTTAAAAAATTGGGCTGAAAAAAGAAAAATCCAAAACCAAAATTCCATCTTCTTCTCCCATCTCTTTCTCTCTCTCGGTTTCTTCATCCATCGAGTCCCACAACCCGGTTCTGAGTCTAGAGGATAGTAGGTCAACTCTAGTGGTGGTTCGAAAGAGTTTGGGTCGAGATTTAGCGAGGAAAAGCGTTTCAGGAGCTTCAAAGGTAATTTTTAATTACTGTTTTTTTCCTTCAATTGCATGCCATTTTCCTTTAAATTAAAAGCAATTAGAGTGTAATTAGATCCTTATTACGTTGCGTATGTCTCGTGTTCCATCACATGCTTCTTGGCCAAGACTTCGTTAAAGCTTGCCAAGATATACGCTCGGATCTTCTCGTTTGCCCTTGTCCATCGCTCATATGTTTCCCGAACATTTCGAGCAGTAGTAAGAGGTGGAATGGGAGGACACTCCTCCATTAGGACAAAACTAAGTCACCAATGATAAAAATCATGTTTATGGTATTTTTCCAACTAGTGTAGTTTTCGCCAATTAATTTGCCAGCGACAAGTAAACTTAGTGTCGCGGTAGCCATATTAAAATTGTTGAAAATAGAACAAACTTAATTAAGTCTATTTGTATTAAACAACTTTTAGAAAACCAATCAAGCTTTAGCAAAATAGTCTAGTGTACTCTAAGTGAAATCTGTTTTGCAATGATGCTTCAATGAGGCAGAAAAAAAGTCACCGTAGGGTGATCAAGTGCCCCTTCACTGAAATGAGACATTCTCAACCATTAGACAGAAACAACTCCTTGTAACTGTAACTAGTAGTCCATTGTTCTGTTGGAATTGATGCCCTAAATCTCGTAGGGTCTTGTAGTTTGTAAACACTTGTATGAACAAACATTCTGTGATTTATAACATACAATGTTTTATTCACTTTTGTCTATGAAATATTCGATAGTTTAGTTGCATTAACCACAAACCAATAAACTAAGATCCATGGTTATCGTTGTAACTTAAACATGTATGTGGAGACATACAAGTGGATCGTGTTTAAATGATAACCTAAATGGTCTGTAGTATATGGATAAGGTTGGGCACCTTATCCTGGTGAACTACGAGTATGACCCGCTTTGTAGGTATTACAAATGTTATAAAGTGCTACAAATGATCTGATCCTAATCATTCATGTATTAGACATGTGAACGGGGATATTTTATACAAAGGAGTTTGTATAAGATCGGACCATGAAATGTTTAGTCTCATTATATAACGTTGTTCATAATTGAGACTTTCATTTCACTAGGATGACCATTGGTAACATGACCTTAACCTAGAGTGAGTTGTGAACTCCTACCTATAAAGGCGGTCCTTTGATTTGCATGGGTGAGTGTGGCCAGATCGCCTACTCGACAAGCCTACCATTTTGGGGATTCGTCTGATTGGGGAGCTAGGAACTCAGCTACACAAGATGGAATTCACTCCTTCCCCGAAGTAGAAGTAAGTAAATAAATTTCTCCCTTAAGGGTTGATTCGGGGTCTTGAACAATGTGTCACTACACCCTCTTTTGTCCCAAGGGGATTTAGTCATAGTAGGACTATGATGAATTGTTCATTAGGGGATCAGTGGTACTTAAGAAGTTAGATGTAACTATAGGGGCAAAACAGTAATTTGGCCCAGCTATACTTACGAGTAATTTATGAAGGGTCATCGTACTATTGATTGGTTATATCCAATGGACATAAAAATATATCTATAGTACAAAGAGTACAGCTATCTGTCTTTAGTGGAGTGTCTAGCAGTTAACGGATGATGGGTAATGTGATTAAAGAGTTTAATCAGTTATTCGCATACCGTTGGAGCTTTGAGCTACAGATCCATAAGATCCCCTTGGTAGCTCAATGAATTTAAGTTGAGAATCAGTTTTTTGGTTAATTTGAAATGTTTAAATTAATAAGAGTGAATTTAATTATATATGATATAATTAAATTAATTCCATTATATATGATATAATTGATATAATGTATTTGATAAATTATTGCTTAATTGGAGGAATAAATATTTTAATATGATTAAAATATATTTTCTATGAATTAGATTCATAGTTATTAAATTTATTATAAATATGATTTATATTAAATGCCATAAAATAGAGAAAAAGAACTATGGTTTATATATTGTATATGATGCAATATTAAAACTATAAGTTATAAATATAATATTAATATGATAAGTTAGTTATCATATTTATTTATATTTATTAATTATTTGATAATTAACTCTTTTTTCTCATAACCACCCTTAGTGGGTAGTTATTTAATTTTATGGCAAAATGGGATAAATGAAATTGTTTTAATTATTCCAAAGACAAGTGAACGAGAGACAAGGCATTAGAAATCGAGTTACTATATGATCACTTGAGAGACTAAACGATCGAGTAGGAAATCTATGCGATAGACTTAGTCGACTACACGATAGTGTTATTTCCATCTCGATTGTTTTACTCCTCCACACCAAACTTCCCTCTAACTAAAATAAGCCAGAGCCCACCACTCCTGGAATCTCACACTAAGAATACCAAGGTATCCAAGTGGTAGTGTCCTATTTGGTTCGAGGATCGAGTTACTGCTTGTTGCTTGCTCGAGGAGTGTTCGAGTTGTTCGTTGCATTCGTGAACGCGTTAGATCGAGGGACCACTTGAAGAATGGTTCTTCAAAGGTATAATCTCTTGATCCTTTATTTTATTTTCAAAGCATGCTGTAATTTAAGATTTATGCATAATCTATTCTTGTATGACAGTAAACGTATGCATTCATTCACAATGGGATTTGGACGATCCGCTTCCGCTCAAAGGTTATCTGTAAACGGAGTTCCTTTATGTTCGGTCCAGAATTTATTAACATCCTTAACAATTCTATATATGTGTAACCCCTCATTTTAGGTTCTAGAGTCCCGCCCTGATGAGCCAACCCTAGGGAAAAGTCGATTACAACAAGAGACTAAAACAACTCTATCCATTTCTAGAGATCAAATAAAGCGTCATGTAAAACTGCCATCCTTTAGGGGGACACTCACGATGCCTGAAGACAATACATGAAACTTTATCCAACCTAATGAGAGAGACCGAGGGATATGTTGTCACACGTTCCACTCCCACTTACTATAAACACTTTTCCTATTCACCTTAGTATTGACCTACCCAAACGCCACCCATAGGGAGACACCCATGGTGCCTCAAGGCCGAGAGTAGATCTCACGGTGTGAACTTTTTGGGAGAAACATGTAGATGTTAAAGGAAAGTATCATATACCCCATTTTCCTCCCACTAAGTGTTCTACCTAGAATTCATTAACTTAAAAAATCCGGCTATTGATTTTATCTAAGTGTTTGTTTAATTTGCTAAAAAACAACACTTGTTTTTTATGATTAAACAACTTTGATTCAAGTCTTATTAAACTCTTTAATAGACTTTCATCAAATTTTCATACATGTAACAAATCAATCTAATTCATCTTTCCAGGTACGTTCCCAGGTAGGGGTGTGATGTTTCCGTTGGCTTAAGTACCCCAGTCTAGCCAGAACTAGCCTTAGACAAAAAGTCCCTTATAGATACGTTTGTTACATATTTAATATTTTATTAGGAATCAATTTAATCCTATTAAACCGATTTGAAAGATTAAACTTAGATTTCTAATCTCATTAGAAACGTGATCTTAGGTCTATCTTAATCAAATTTTAAAACACTTTTAAAAATTGATTATAGGCTAAGGTTTGCATGCAACTATTTGTTATTGATTTTACTTCTAATTTCATTTTACTATAACACTTATAAGTAAATGAAACAATTAAAACTAACCATCACATGAATGACATACATAAATTATTTATAATATTTATAAATTAACCTAAGGTAGTGTCATACTTCATGCAATGTTCATTCATTACTATATATAACATTTATATAATTAAGTAATGAACTAAGAAATAGCATACATTCCATAGAAACATTCAACCTTATATTATAACATTTATAATATAAATGGTGCATGGATATGCTATAATGCATGCATACATATACTATAACTCTTATATTATATGATGCATGAGCATGCTTTATATAATGTAAATCATGTATACTAATATATTATAACACTTATAATATAAAATGATGCATGGAAATAAATACATAACCTATGGTGGGTTTTAAAACTATATGACATACATTATGGCATATAAAATAAACATACATTACATGTATATATAACTAAAGTTGATGGATTGGGATAGACAATCTCAAAAACCGGAAATTAAAGGCTAACTTATTACATAAATGAGTCCATAAGTTTGGAACAAGTGAACCGGGTCTTGAGCCGCTCGCCTTGAACCGTTCCACCAAGAACCCTTGCAGCTGATCGTATAGCAAACTCCTGATCGTTGAGTAATGAGGCATTGAGTATAAACGATCATTTATATGTGATCGCGTAGCTTTTGACTATGCAATGAGCATGAAAGTCTATGCGATCAAATAGCGTGCATTGAGTATCGTATACTATGCAATCGTGTAGCTAATGACTATGTGATGAGCATGATAGTCTACATGACCATTTAGCACGCAAGCTTGTGTCGAGTATCATATACCACACAATCGTCTACCTATCAAGCGTCTATGCAATCATGCAGCCAATGCAACACGATCGTGTAGCATTAGCTATGTGATCGTTTAGCAAATGCTACACAATCATGTAGTAAACTCTACGCGATCACATAAAAAATCTAAATGATCGTTTAGCTCTAGCTACACGATGCGACAACCACTATTTCGTCTTCTCCATTGATGCACTGCAACCCTTCTTC
>NC_052351.1:27244318-27299795 GCF_009727055.1 Benincasa hispida | reverse complement strand
CTGCTTCGGGGAAAGAGTGAATTCCATCTTGTGTAGTTATGTTTCCAACTCCCCAATCAGACGAATCCCCAAAATGGTAGGCTTGTTGAGTCAGCAATCTGGCCACTCTCATCCATACAAATCAAAGGATCGCCCTCATGGACAGAAGCTCACAACTCACTCAGGATTCAAGTCATGTTACCTATGGTCATCCTGGTGAAATGAAAGTCTCTATTATAAACGGTGTTATATAATGAGACTAAACATTTCGTGGTCCGGTCTTATACAAACTACTTTGTATAGAATATCCTCGCTCGCATGTCTAATACATGAATGATCAAGATCAGATTATTTGTAGCACTTTACAACAATTGTAACACCTATAAAGCAGGCCATACTCGTAGTGTCACCAGGATAAGGTACCCAGCCTTATCCATATACTACAGATCATTTAGGTTATCACTTAAACATGATCCACCTGTATGTCTCCCACATACATATTTAAGTTATAACGATAACGTTGGATGTTAGTTTATTCATTTGTGGTTAATACAATTAAAATATCACATATTTTTATAGACAAAGTGAATAAAAATATCATATATTATTAATCACATAAGAGTTTGTTCATACAAAGTTTACAAACTATAGGGCCCTATGAGATTTAGCGCATCAACCCCAACACAATAAACCAATTAGAAATTCAGAATCAAAGACAAAAACCCAGCTATTGAAGAAGAAGAAGAAGAAAAGAAAAAGGAGACGAGTGAAGAAGAAGAAGAAGAATATATTGATGGACGAAGAAGAAGAAGAACTACTCCACCTCGATCAACCTCTATTCAACCGAAGAAGAAAAAAGAAGAAGTCGATCAACGAAGAAGAAGAAGGAGACAATTGATGAAGAAGAAGAAGCCGTATATGATGATGAAGAAACCGGCGAGAGAAACGTGAGAAAATAGGGGTACTTTGGGTATTTTATAAAATTTTCAAAGATCCCCATGCTTTTTTTTTTTTTTTTTTTGCTATTTCTATAAATAATTTAACATTTTTTCTATCTATGAAAATTTCTCTATTTCTTCTTAGTTTTAAATATGTTTTTCAATTAATTATATAATGACATTTCAGTTTTCTTCTGCTATCTCATTGTAAAAAATGTTTATGTAATTTTTTATTTAAAGAAAAAAATTGAAACCATAACTATTAATTTTTCACTCCCTCAAATCGACCTTGAAATCTCTCTAAAATCTCTCTATGCTTGATTCATCTCTTTAGTGTCGATGTAAACATAACTCAACTAATATGCATATGTGTCAATAATCAAAAGACTTGTAGTTCAAATCCTCTATCATAATGTATTAAAAGAAAAAAAGTCTTCTTTAACTACCATACTAATGTGTTTCTTCTATTAATTTTCAACTTCTACCTCCTTATATTTGATGTATCACCTTTTTTTCGAGAAATACAATGAAATTAGGAAGAAGGGAAAGACTTACTATCATCGAGAATATAAGAGATCCAACAAAAAAATCCTCTAGCCAACATCAAGAGAGTTTTTTTTTTTTTTTTTTCTTTTCTAGTATCGAGAGTCTATAGTAATATTTATAAACTTAATTTTAAATGCTCAACAACCCGAGCCTAAATTAATAAAGAGCATCCATCAAGAGAAATTCTTTTCCTGAGAGAAAAAAAGGGTAGAAACATCAATTTATTTATTTACTTTCTATTCATTATATATTCAAACCGAAATTAACTTCGGAGGATAACGGCTCCGGATTCTTCCCAGCGAAACCTCAACTCTCTTGCAATGAACGCGTCGATCCTTCGCTGAAATTCCTTATTGCTCAGCTCCTCGCCGTGCCATACACTTTCCGGCGAAAACCCACCTCCCCAAATCGCTTCCTCCTCTGCTTCTAGCCGTCGGAACTCTCCTCCACTGAATTCCATCCATGCTAGCTTCAATTTCTCCGATTCCGAACCGAAATCGTCCCTTTTTTCGGTAAAGATCGCCGCCTTCATCGATCTCACCTCAGAAATTACCTCCTTGTCTTCGTAGGCGATCTCTTCTTGCCCTGAATCAGAGCAGAGCCGCCCAATTGGCTCACTCCCAGGCAAAGACAGAGACCTATCGGCGCCGTCTTTTACCAGTTCGTTAAAGAGCTCGGTTTCGACATTGTCACTGCTGATTTTTCCGCCAGAGAAGTGGGGTTTGGCAATTAAAGCGACGATGATGGTGTTGCAGAGTATGAAGCCGAAAACAGGGCCTGTGAAATAGTTGGAGATTTGAGAAATGTAATCCTTCGAAACTCTGAGGACCAAAGGGAGGCGGCTAAATGTCCAGAAGAGAAAACCCATTGCCACTAAAACCTCTGTGAATCGAAAAATTTTCACCATGATTTGAAGAAGATTGTAGACTCCCATTGCTTTAACTTTCTCTGTTTTCATTGTTAAGAGAAAAGTTTCAATTGGGGTTCTTCAAAGAAACCGTGGTTTAAAGAGCGGGAGGAAAACACTGAGATTCCTTTATTCTTTTCTTTTTCTTTTCCTTTTTGGGTTTGGACTTTCTTTGAATAGTTTATGAGCATAATTTTTTAGATGGGTGTTTTTTTTTTCCTTTTTTTCCTCTTGGGAAAAGGCTGTGTTTGGTGGTTGTGAGGGAAGTTCAGACTTGAGACCAAGCTTCATCTGTTATTGGAATAAAATGAGAAGTTGCTTTTCATGGGCGATTCTACGTTGAATGTTAGAAGAAATTAACACAAGAAGAGAGACCATCACTTGAAAAGAAACTTCTATTACCATATTAAAATATTCTAAAAGAAGAAAAAAACCAAAATTTATCACATAGCAAGGTAAACAAAAAAATAGGTAATATCCGAGATACACCTAAATATTTTTTTAAAAAAAATTAGAAGATTAACAGTTTTAATATAATATTTTTTCACTCTCTCAATAGTCATTGGGTAATGATTAGGTACAACTTAACTTCACCTAATCTCCCGACACATTTTATACATAATAGAAAAAAAATCAACAAAAAACTATTTTTTGAAAAGAAAAGTTGTCATATGACAAATTTTCATTGATTGTAGTTTGGGCTGTAGTAGTTTTTTTTTTTTTTTTTTTTTTTTTGCTTGATTTACAAATGATGACATAACTCCTAGATCTAAAACAATTCTAGATATTCGTATGAGATTTATCCCTATTTAAAGGAATTCTCGAATTCCTTAGAGTCTAAAGAAATATTATGATGTTATTATAATGATTTTTTATAAGATACTTATTTACATTCTTTTATATGAATCTAGAGATGTCTATTGTTTACAATAAGTTAATGCTACAGATACTCCAATATGTTTCTAAAATAGTTAATGTTGCATTCTACTTTAATATTCAAAAGATAGAAAAACATTATCATCTTTAAAAGACGATACTGTTAGCATAATTCCTTTATATCTATATTGAATAAATAAACTCTAGGATCATTCATGCACAATTGTCAAGAATATATATGTACTAGATTCTATTGACGAATTGATAATGACTCCAAATTGGCTGCAAATTGATAATGGATCTAAATGACTATTATCTTCCTCAACCAAAACTTTGAATGCCCTAAGTAGGATCTTTCTCTAGATGGGATTCAAGAAATATTGATTGCTTATTGTTTTGGTATATTGGGGACCATAGCCCAAATTTTCTTCATATACTAGTTCAATTAAGGTTCTCACTAAAGCCTAATTAACTGGGAATGGGTTTGTACCCATTAAGTCCATACTCAATTAGGAATCTAGAACCTTAATTAAATAGATCACATAATATAGCCTTATCTAATAAAACAACCCAATGTGATAAATTATTAATTCACATACATAGCTCATACTTTAATTAAACATATTATTAATTAAATATATCTAACAATCTCTCACTTGGGCTATGTATGTGTGTCTGATATAATTAAATCACATAAATCTTAAGTGCACATAAACAGGTTACTTCAATAATAGAATTCCCCTATCGTTCAATCTGGTCCATCTCCTATATTACCACAGAATCAAGACGGCTTTTATGACTACTCTCGTAATTAAACATTCCTTCATCACCAATTCCAATACATTCAATAACATAGATCAAGTATGGATGGATAGCATGAAAACCACATGCAAAGTGATCTAGATCATGCCTGTTTGCAACTGGTCCAAATTCCTTAGTGTGATCATTCTTAAAACTTTAAGCTAAACCGCATTTGCAAAATCGCATGCATGATAAACAAGTTCATATAATAAAACTTAAACCATCAACTTTATTCTATATAGAAAATAAACAAAGTAAGGTCAAAGAACATCCTTAATAACAAACTCCCACTAAACCATGAAATCAGAATAGTGACTGACACCCATGCGAGCAACATGCTCATGAAAAACTTTAGGTAGTAAATCTTTTTGTCAATGGATTTACCACCATAGAGATTGTTCCTATATATTCTATCGAAATTTAACCATTTTGAACTCTTTCTTTAACAACGAGAAACTTGTCTACGTACTTTGACTCTGTATTTCTTTTGTTTTTGTTGGAATACATTACTGCCGACTTATTGTCACGAAATAATTTTAGTGGTATTTTTATGCCAACCATTATCCGCAGTCCAATAACAAAATTTCGCAACCATATTCCATGATTTGATGCCTCATAACATGCTATAAACTCCAGTGTTTGTTTAACATGTTTCTAGGATAAAGTTCCTCTAGCCAACATGAAGATATAGCTTGAAGTGGATCGCAAAGTGTCTTGGCATCCTACATAATCGAAATTAGAATATCCAAAGATCTCCAAAACTTCTGATATTCGATAAGTGAGCATATAATCTTTTGTTCTCTATAATACCTCAAAACCAGTTTGGCTACTTTCCAATAATCCATCCCCGGGTTACTCAAATATTTGCCTAACACTCCAACAATGAATGCAATATCTAGAGGCATACACACTTGAGCGTACATTAGACTTCCAACAACTGATGCATAGGGAACCTTCTGCATCTCCTTAGTCTTGAGTGTGGTCTTAGGGCATTGATCTAAATGAAATTTATCACCTTTAGCGATCGGGGTATCTCCTGGTGCACAATCTTTCATGTCAAATCTACTCAAAATCATTTCAATGTATTTCTTTTGTGACAATCTCAAAATACCTTGAGAATGATCTCGTAGTATTTCAATTCCTAATACAAAAGAAGCATCACCAAGATCCTTCATCTCAAAATTTCTTTTGATAAATCTCTTAGTGTCATACAATAAACCTACACCATTACTTGCTATGAATATATCATAAACATATAACACCAGAAAGATTGATTTACTCCCACTAAACTTGTGATATACACAATCTTCCACTATATTCACCTCAAAACCAAAGGAGATTATGACTTTATGGAATTTTTTACACCATTGACAAGAGGCTTGCTTGAGACCGTAGATAGATTTCTTCAATTTGCACACCATAAAATTTGAATTACCAGATACAAAGTTTTCTAGTTGCACCATATAAATGGTCTCATCAATGTTGCCGTTGAGAAATGCAGTTTTTACATCCATCTGGTGTAGCTCTAAATCAAAATGAGCTACCGGTGCCATGATTACCCAGAAAGGGTCTTTCGATGAAACCGGAGAAAAGGTCTCTTTGTAATCAATGCCTTCCTTTTGAGTACAACCCTTTGTAACAAGACGAGCCTTATATCTATCGATATTGCCATGTGAATCCCTTTTGGTTTTAAATATTCATCTACAACCTATGAGTTTCACTCCTGATGGAAATTCGACAAGTTCTCAAATGTCATTGTCTTTCATGGATATTATTTCCTCTTCCATGACATTTATCCATTTTTTAGAGTTAGAACTTTATAGAGCTTGTTGGAAGTTGATTGGATGGTCTTCCATTATGCCAACATCATCCTGATGTTCTTGAAGAAACACAATATGATCATTTGGAATTGCATTTCTTCTCTCTTTAGTAGATTTCCTTAGTGGCACTTCTTGAGGTTATTGAGTTTGAATCTTAGGTTCAACAATGGGAACTTCAATGTTGTCTTGATCTATAATTGGTTCAATAGTGGTGTCAGGAATTGGAGCCTAAACATCATCTATAACCACATTAGGGAAAAAAAACTAATTCCTCTTCAAAGACAACTTTCTTTATGTTACCTTCCCCCAAAAACAACATCCTCAAGGAATCTAGCATTTCGTGTCTCAAACAATGATCCAGAAGTGGGATCATAAAACTTGAAACCCTGAGAGTGCTCATAATACCCAACAAAATAGCAGCTAATAGTTTTTTAGTCCAATTTTCTGTCATTAGATTTGTAAGGTCTAGCCTCAGTTGGAAAACCCCATATGTGAAGATGTCTAATATTAGGCTTATTTCGTATCCATGGTTCGTAAGGGGTTTTAACTATTGCTTTACTAGGTATCCTATTGAGGATATATATTGTAGTCTTTAGTGCCTCACCCTAGAGAGATTCTAATAAAAAAAGAATGGCTAATCATACTTCTTACCATATTCTTAAGTGTTCTATTTCGTCTTTCTGCCACACCATTCATGTTCGGTTTGCCCCGCATAGTGTATTGTGGGACGATTCCATATTTCTCTAGGTTTTTGGCAAAGGGCCTTGGACGTTGTTCACCTGATCCATCATATTTATCGTAGTATTTACCACCACAATCAGATTTGATAACTTTAATTTTCTTTCCAAGTTGAAGTTCAACTTCAGCTTTGAAAGATTTGAAAACATCCAAAGATTGTTATCCATATTTTGAATAGTCGTCTATGAACGTAATAAAATATTGTTGTCCATTCCAAGAAGCTGTAGAGAATGGACCACAAATATTTGTATGTATTAGTTTTAAGACGTTTGAGTATCTGTTGGCACCTAAATTTATCTCAATATCAAACGCCTTTTATTTACCTATGAGATTGGACATTTCCATAATATACTCCCTTATGTTCTCATTGCCCTTATACCTCATAGAAGTTAAAGAAGTAAAAACACTACTTGCTTCCCCTTTTTCATTTTTAGCAAAATATTTCTTAATTTGAGCTAGGAACTTATTGGCATTTTTACTTTCTGTGATAGAGCCTCGAAAAGACTCCGAAATGGAGTGCCTAATGATCATCAGACACATGCAATTTGATCGTTTCTACATCTCTATATGAGCTGTATTCGGTTGTTCCTCAGTAGAAGTAGGTTTGTCGGTCCTTAATACAAGGTCCAAATTCATGCACCCGAGAAGTATCTCTAGGCTTTCATTCCAAATCTTGAAGTTCAATCCATTCAACTTAGGGATTGAACTCAGATTTCCAGATATTTGAGTAAGACCAACTAAAACAATAAACAACAAAACATATGCTCACAATTAAAATATAACAAAATAATTTCACATATGTAGTGGGTCCCTATAACAAGATACCTAGCACAACATTGATGTCCAGCCTTTGGGCAAAAACACCAACTGTAAATGGTACTTTTAACGTAGTAATCAAAGTATTGACAATAAACTCTGTAAAAAAATAGTCTTTCTTTGGACCGACTATTTTTCACATGAGCAATCCTTATAATTGCCACATACTCATTCCCACATGCATACCCACAATTTGGCAAAATAATTATCTTCCTTTGGGCCGATAATTATCCGCATAAATTCATGAATATGCACATCTTATATTTCATAATTAAACCATTCTAAATAATAGAGGCTACTTTAGTAATATATTATTTTTGACCAATTCAATCTAAAATATAAGACAATAATATAATAATATTATTGTACAAAAATAAAGGAGGAAGAACATCAAATAGTCTTTACCAAAATTCACTTAATAATTGCATACACATAATACAATTAAAGCAACATAAATTTGTGACATCACCAAAATAATCAAATTGTAGATTTTAATTCACAAACTTATCAATCAAAAACTAAGAACCCTTTTCAAAATTTCACCAAATTATTAATCAAGAAAACTTAAAAACGCGAGCAAGAAATTCAATCAGCAATTAATCCAAATAGTTGACAAATTCAATATATCAAACTATTAAAAAATAAATTCATTGAATTCAAAAACCTTTAAAAAAAAATCATCGGTTTCCAAAATTATCAATCACAATTGAGTTTTAGAAACTCATATTCATCAATTAAGTATTAACATAACTTTTCAGTAAAAAAAAAAAAACGACAACATTAACTTTTCTATTATTAATCAAATTTAAAACCGAGTTCATAAAGCCATCTATTAAGAATTAAATAATAAAAAAATAATAATTAAAACCAAGAACTGCCGGGAAGACTTTAATCGGTAATTGACCGATACCTTCGTCTGACGGCAACTCCAATCGATCATTGACCAAAAGTCTTGATAGGCAAAACTTGCAGTGGTAAGAGACCCAACTCCTTCAATTGGTCTTTAACCTTTTCTAGTGGATTTCATCACATTGATGGACTTTTGTCAAGAATGTTGAACTGAACATCCTCAATTTTGACAATAATAGAACTATGGTTTTTTTTTTTAACTTTAGGAAACCACATTCAATCAAAATAATCAACAAAAAAAATTCACTTTAATCCACCACAAGCACATCATTCATAATCGATGATAGGTATGCCAAATACTACTGACAAGAACATGGGTTGCAAGAACACATATTGCCGAAGAAAAAACTAACTACAGAGATTTCCAACCTACCGCTAGTGAGATTTACAACTTTGTTATAGTATGCCGACCATTTTTTTTTTTTAATTCTTTAAATTCTTTACCGAAACCAAAATTTAATCAACAATACTAATGGGAAATGCATAAAACTAACAATCTCACATGAAATTCATGCTATGATACCACTTGTTAGCATAATTACTTTATATCTATATTGAATAGATAAACCTTAGAATCATTCATGCAAAATTGTCAAGAATATATATGTACCAGATTCCATTGATGAATTGATAATGACTACAAATTGACTCCGAATTGATAATGGCTCTAAATGGTTATTGTCTTCCTCAACCAAAACTCTGAATACCCTAAGTGAGATCTTTCTCTAGATGGGATTCAAGAAATATTGATTACTTATTGTTTTGGTATATTGGGGACCATAGCCTAAGGTTTCTTTATATATTAGTTCAATTAGGGTAGGATTGGCAAAATTTCCTACGAGGACCCGCCCCGATCAGGGCAAGGAATCCCCAATTTGATCGAGGATGGGGTCAAACTGGAGAAAATTTTCGGGACCCCGTCCGGGGAGGGGGCAGAGACGGGGACGGTATTCCTACCCTGACCCCGACCCCGATTAGTCCCTAACCCCCGATTTGATATATTTATATTTTATAATATTATTTATAATATATAAAAATAATTTATTTATATATATTTATAATGTATAGTGTTGGATCGAAGTCCAATATTAAAATATCTAAATTCTAACTCTAAGTCAAGAAGAAGCCAAGCCCAAACTTAAAAAAATTAAATTAAAATCAAATTTTATTTAAAAATGGGGAATCCCACAGGGAACTAGTAGGGGAATCCCCGCGGGGACCCCGTTTCCCCAACGGGGAATCCTCGTCCCAGGGGGACGGGGCGGGGGACTGGGGAGAATTTCCTCCACGAGGCCGGGGACGAGGGACACCCCCTGCCTCGCCCCGACCTCGTTGCCAATCCTAAATTAGGGTTCCTATTAAAGCTTAATTAACTAGGAATAGACTTCTACCCATTAGGTATATACTCAATTAGGAACCTTGGGCTTTAATTAATTAGATCACATAATATGGTCTAATCTAATAAAATAACTCAACGTGATAAATTATTAATCCACATACATAGCCTATACTTTAATTAAACATATTATTATTTAAATATATCAATAGATACATGATTACTCATTTTATTATGAACCATTCTTATATAACATGGTATCAAGGTCTATAAAAAGTGAACTCAAAAAGGCACTATCTTGAAAAGATATATTGACATGAAGATATCTGATTGCTTCTCGCTAATGGTTTTTTTGTAAGTGAATGTTATTTAATAGCTTTTTGTAAAACTTTTTTTTTAGAGTGATATTTGAATGTGAAGTAAAGAGGCCTTTCTCCTTTTGCTAAATGTTATAGAAAGAAGCTTTTTTTTCTCTTTTTTCCGGTGGGAGAAAGTTGAAGGGAATATATGGGAAGCGGTTGCCGGAGAAACTTTTGCTGTTCACTCCCTTTTTTTCCCTTTTGTTTCCTTCTTTAACATATGAAAAAGGGAAGAGCATCTAATTTTATTACATTTTACTTTTTTTACAAGGAAGAGACGACACTCATAAAGTTCAATTCTACCATTTCTTTTTAATTCAACTATTTGGTTTGAAAATACTTTAATTTTAGGTTGTTTTTAAATATAAAAAAATAAATCAAAATATTTATAAAATATAACAACATTTTAGAACTATCAATGATAAACGCTGTATCAGTATCTATCATTGATAGTTCTAAAAGTTTGCTATATTTTGTAAATATTATCAACAGTTTTACCATTTGAAATAATTTTTCTTAATTTTAGACTTTAACTACATCATAAATCGAAATTGAAATTGAAATTTCATTTTCATAACTAAAAGTTTTAATTTATTTTATTTCAATATTTGGACTTTAAAAACATTTCTATTTTAATCTTTGCCTCCAAAGAAAAGAAAAATATGTTATTTTGGTCTTTTAATTATTTTTGTTAACTAGAATCTACTAATTACTAATACTTCGCTTCGATCCCCTCCCACCTATATTGTTTTCATATTTATTCGCATGCTAAAAGCCACATCATTCACGGTTTCCAGAAAAACCAATGTATAGTTTAATAATTTAAAATATTTATCATTGATAAAAAAAAAAATTTGAAATTTGAAATCTCGTCTTAAATTAAAAAATATATATCGATCAAAATAATTACTATTTCTTAAAATGGAATAAACTTAAGAACTCATGGATCAAAATACAAATTTAAAAAATTTTAAGGACTATTAAAATCTGAACTAGGATGCTACATATTTTTTTGAGAAAATTATTAATGTATTAGGATTCAGAATCGTAAATCCATTTCTAACCTTTTTTTTTCTTTTGATATCTGTGAGTGTGTAGATAATTTTATATATTCCCCAAAAGAATTTTTGGGTATGATTCTGCTCACTTTGTTTATTTAATGCAATTTTGACGAAAAAGGAATATTTATTGAGTAAATTAAATTTCGTGAAAAAAATAAAATAAAATGTTTGGTGTCTTTTTTTTCTGTAATAAATTATTTTTTTCAGTGGTATTTAATGATTATTTAACATTTCGTAATTGTTGAACATGATCAATCAGCCTTTTTTTTTTTTGGCACATATCTTTGTAATTTTATTAAATATGGGGAAAAGTGGAAAAAAAATTGCTTTATGAAAAGTCCTATGTGATCTTTTTCCTCCATTTCTAAAATTGATTAGGAACTTGTACTCAAAAGAAAAGAAAATGTAGGGACTCTTTTAGTACAATGGGACTATAGGAGTGCGCTTGATTTAAATATATACCTCTGGATTATTAATATATATATTATCTAAGTTGAATTAAGTTTATTTTGACAAAAAAAAAAAAGATTGGAAACTAATTAAGATTAGATATTCTAGCCATAATCCCAAGTATTAGCATTCATTTTCTTTCTTATTCGGACTGGATAGTTCAAATTCTCACCTCGTATTTATTTGAACTTAGGTCACGTGAAGTATAAAATAAGTTGAAGCATACAAATCAATTCTTCAACAGCTTTTTACATTTTCTTTACAGTTTGTAACTACGTGTATCAGCTAAAAAGTATAAATATGCATCATTTACATTTCGTAGTACAATCTTATCATAAGCTTACAAGAAAAGCTATAAGATCCGTAAAGAAAGTGACTTAGCTCTTGAAATAAAAAGTTCTTCTCCTTCCCGTGGATGTAAGCACTCAATTGCCGAACCACGTACATCTCCGTGTAGCTCTTTTTCTCTTTTTCTCTTTATCATATTGTATGTTCATCTTCTTCTTCATTCACACAATAAAATCACGTAAACAATCAAAAAGAAAAGAGGGTTAGAGAGAGTTTCTGCAAACAGAGGAGAGAACGAGAGAGATAAAGAAAATAATTTGTTTTGTTAATTTCTTTTCCCATCAGAACAAAATGGTGTCTCTTTCATCAGGAAAAGAAGTGGATTTTACCACATGTTGCACATCAGCTAGAAGATCGTGGAGCAACCAGGGCCAAGTAATCTACCTACCAAATTTTTGGGGCAAATTAAGTAGGCTTTAGATCACGGATTGGATCAACTAAAGACCAACTTTCATCATTTGGGCTTTTCTTCAATAAATTCAAGTGTGCAGGCCCAACATCACGTTTACCCCATTGAAAACGTAATAGATCAACGAGAATAAAAAATGTGAACCCATTTGATTCTTTTTTGTGTTGATTACTTATGTTCTTCCTTTATATTGACACATGGACTCCACATCCAAATTTGTAATGAAATAACGCAATCTAATTGAGTACTATGTGTTCATCAATCGGATTGCGTTATCGTTATCGTTACCGTTATAATTATCGTTATCATTATTGTTACAATTTCATTGATGAAGAAAGAGTATTCAATTCGATTCTGTCTGAGAATTACGTCTTATCGTTATCGTTACCGTTATAGTTATCGTTATAGTTACCATTATTGTTATTGTTACAGTTGAAAAATTATCAATTTTGATATCTTTACTATTATCGTTACTGTTTGACTCTCAGAGGTAGAGAGGTAACGATAACAATAAATTTAATAAAATTAATAATTTTATTTAAATGCAGTAAAAAACAATTCAATTACTTTTGTGATTCAAACTCATTTCAATTGATCCATCAATGAAACTTCATTATGATTACAAAAATTTTCATTACCGTTTGGTAACATGACCTTAAAGTAAAACAATAATTAAAAAATGTTTGTGTTGTTTTCATGTCATAGTATTAAATATTTGATGATTGTTATTTCTATCGATATTTTCACGATCTAACTGGTAGGAAGAATAAACCAGTTGACAATTGAAATTTTAAATTTTTAATGCAGATGTGTTGATTAACTTATTTTTGTAATATGTCACGTGCTTAAAAAATTAGAGTAAAATTTACTTACCCATTTTCACCGTTTCATTGTTATTTTCATTTTCGTATAAATAACTTCACATATTTATCTCTTCTCTTCTTTCCTTTTTTTCCTTTTTTCTTTTCCTTTTTTATCCTTCTTGTTATTATAACATGTCAATTCATCAATGTATGTTCAATTCTTTTTCTTCAACATTAACAACATATAATTTTTAAATTTAGAGATAGAATAAATGTAAAAAGTACAGACCTGAATTTTATTAGATAGAAAAACTACGTTATAAAATATAATCGAAGAATGTTTACAATAAATCACATAATTTCAAAATAAAATTCAAATAAGAAATCTAAACCAAATCAAATATACTTATCTAAATATATCCAATATATATAAAAATAAATTTTAAAATATTTGTAATCTAATATAATCGTTAACTATTGTCACTCTAAATTGCAAATCTTTTAATATTTTTACAAGTCATCGTTCTATATTTAATTTTACAAAATTCAAAATGAGGGAGAGAAGTTTTACATTTTTTTTTGTGGGTCTACGTAAAATGGGAAACAAGTTATCTTAGGGTGTAATACTCTGTCTTTGTAGTGTTAAAAATGGAATGCTATTTATTTATTTAAAAGAAAAGTTCCACTAGGACCCTAATTATAGTACATCAAATTAAAATTTTTAGTTCATTGAATTTTTAAATTTTTGTCCAACAATACAAATGAGTTTAACGATAATTGGTTTAACATTTCAACCGAGGTTGGAGATTTGATCTTTTATCTCCACGATTGTTATACTAAAAAATTTGTCTAACATGTTCCTACCTGATAGATCCTAAAGTTCAAATTTTAGATCTAGCGAGTCTTAATATTTAATAAATAAATAAATAAAACTATTAGACAAAAAGTTTATGTCCATAAGAATTTTGTAATAGTCCATAATTTTTTTTTTCTAAAAAAAAGAAGAAAATGATTAATAGGTCCAGAATCTATACATAAAATTCAAGAATCTATTAGATGCTAATGGAGTGAAAGATCAAATTTGTAAGGACCCAACTTTCTAACATATACTATTAGGATGTTACATATGCATGCATAAGCTTAAAAATAAACATCTTGCAACTTAAGCAAAATGAAACAAACCTTTTTATTTAAAGTACAGAATTTGGACAAATTAAAAGTTTAAATAATATAAAACCTTGGATCGAGGTACTCCTAAACATGAATTTTAAAATAGAATTTAGTAGATCGTTTGCTAAAAACTAAAACATGAAAGACATGGAAAAACATATGCGAAATCGTCAGTCTAGTCCCATGGGCACAGTCTTAGATTCTTTCTATCATGCGTCAGTTTGTCCTCACCCTTACCTGAAAAACCTAGCATAAGAAATGGTTAATATAAAATACTCATTAAGTGACTCACTACTAGACCCACTAGGTGAACTTATTAGCCTTCATATCTGAGCACGTGTACATAATATATCATAGACATAGAAATAGGCATAGGCATATGTAGTGAACACGAAGGTCTACAAATCATAGATAAGTAGTGATCCTAAGGGAACATAAATCATAGCATAAGTAGTGATTCTGAAGGAACACGAATCATGGCATAAGTGGTGGTCTCAAAGGAAAACAAATCATGGCATAAGTGGTGGTCTCAAAGGAACACAAATCATGACATAGGTGATAATCCCAAAGAGACACCGAATAAGTCATAAATAGTGGACTCGAAGGTTCACAAGCCTAAGGTATATACAGCCTGATAGGGAAGCTGATAGTCACCGTCTATTCTAGCATACATTAGACAACCAATAGGCCTTATTCCATAAATCATAATCATAATATCATAACCATCATATCCAACATGCAAAATGCAAATATAAGATCTCATGTCATGTTCATAACAACATAGTTCATGGATTATCAGAATGTCCACACAATCCTTGCATCATTGAAGTATAGCAAATTATTCCATAGAATTCCATAGCAGCTTTCACAGTATATGCTCAATCTAACATCAACAATTTAGTAGGATGCTTGGCTCGAATTGAAGTTCAATTGAAGCTCAAATAACGATTATGCAAACAACTTAATCTCCAACAAAAACTTGAATTAAAACAAAACAAACACGACAAAACTCTTGGCTCAGCTAGATAGCGGCCTAAGTCCCTCTTGAAATAAGGTCATGGGCAAACCAAAAAACTAGGCCAAAACTTGATGAATAATTAAGACCTTCAAGAAATCGATGAAAACTCACCCAAATCGAGCTTTGATACCATTGGACGGCATGCTTTCAACTTCAAAACTTCCCCTAAATCTCGAATCTAAAACCAAAACATAATGGGTATCATTAAATTGGAACCAAAAGTTAATGGGTTTTCAAGATACCTCAAAACTCCTTCCAAATAACACAACTTTACCCAAAACCCCAAGATTCTGATGAGATCTGACGGCAGCGGGACTTGGGGGCGACGGACAACCGAATGGTCGCGATCTACAAGTGGACTGTGCGTAGGACTGGGTTGTGCCACTCACAGTACTCGCGAACGGACGAAGCAGCAATTGAAGAACTCGGACAGTGCCTTGATTGGCAGCATAATCTGTTGAAAAAAATGTGAAAATACCCCTTTATTGATTTCATGATTGATGAAATATACAAGCAAGTAATAGAAGCAAACAGAATCAATAAACACTCTAATTACATTTAATTTGAGATATAAAGTATGCTATTTCAGAAAAACTAAAGTGGATTTCAAGTTGAACTTACCTTTGATGAAATTTTTCAATTCCAAGTTGTTCTTCGCTCCAAATCAACTCCAAATTGACAGTGAACCATCAAGAGATCTTCTCTACTATTCTCAGTCTTGAATTTGAGTGGTGGAACTTGAATTTAAGTGAACTTGGTGAAGGAAATTGAAAGGGTTTGTGAGAAAGAAGATGAGGTAGCAGAAACTATTTTCCAGCTCAAGTACCTTTGATTCATCTTCAAATCTGAGTGTTTTTATTGAATCTAAGCATGCAACCACATTCAATCTGATGGATGGCCAACAACTACTTCCTATCTCAAGTGGGAATTGTGTGATTGTGCATGAGAAGCACCTCATGGTTGAAGGTGAAAGTGGGAAAACCCCACTTTCTCCATTTTTTCCAAAAAAAAATCTTAATTTCCAAAAATCTAATTAATTCCAAATTAATTAAATTAAATTTGATTAATTCCTAATTAATCAGATTCAACATTTCTATATTCAATTTTTCAAATTGAATTTAAAATTGAAATTAATTTTATTTTTAATTAATTAAACATATTTAATTAATTAATTAATTAATTTAATATCGAATATCAAATTAATCATACATCTAATTTCCAACATTAATCTTATTCATATAATTAATATTTAAATTAATATTTAAACATTATAAACTCTCCAATTTCGTTTAATTTTAACAAATTAAACGTTTAATCATATCGAAAATAATTAAACAAACCCTGATTTTGAGTTTATCCAAACTCAAAACCCCATTTTCAAATTGAAATTCAATTTGAAAAATTCAAATTGACATCATTCCAAATTCACTTATTAATAATTCGAGGTGTTCATGTTTTACAAGCCAGTAAAGGGACCTTATGGACCTACAGATCATGAGCTCCAACGATTAAGATTAATTGGCTAAAACTCTTTTGACTGAATTAATTAATATTCACTAACTATCGAGTCACATCACTATAGCTTGATAGTTTCACTCTTCTCATTATAGATATCTTTGTGTCCACCTGATATAATCATAACCAGTAAGTCAACCCTTCACAGGTTGTTCGTAACAACGGCTGGATCAATATGCTATCTTACCTCCGATATTACATCTTCTTCCTTAATTTCCCACTGATCATTTAATGAAAAATTGGTTTATGATCCAATCACTAAACCGGATCCCTCTCGGGTCAGTGAGAGAGTGGAGCCCCTTGTTCAAGACCTTGGTTCAGTACTTAAGAGAAAAATCTTTCTCCTATCCCTAAATAGGGTAGGCATAAACTCCATCCTGCACTCTATGTCCCCAGTTATCTACCCAGTATTATCCCTGAAATGAGAGGCTTATTGAGTCGGCACTGTTGAACAAACCCTCACCCATGCAAATCTAAGTATAACCCCGAATAAACAGGAGTTCATAGTTAGCTCAAGATTAAGATCGAGTTACCTAGGTCATTTAAGCGAAATAGTCAGTCTTAAACAGTAAAAAACATTATATATTAAGAGTGACTTATTTCTTGGTCTGATCTTATGCAAACTCATTGCATAGGATGCCTCCATTTCTCATGTCAATACATAAACGAATCTGGATCACTTCGTTTGTAGTATCTTTACAACAACTTATAATAGCTACAGAGTAGGCCGCATCCAATAGTGTTACCAGAATAAGGTACCCAACCTTAATGATATATTATAGACCGTTTTGACTATTTACTCGAACTTGATCCATTTTTATGTCTCTACATAAAATTCAAGTATTCATATAATAGTCATGGATCTTAGTTTATTAGATTTAGACTTTATGAATACAGTTAATAGATTCAATAACAACTTTATTGAAGAAATGTTGAATAACATCTTTATTGATAATAAAATATGTTTAAATTTACAAATTGCGAGTTTTATGACACCCAACCCAACAATGATATTGTGAATTTACAATATTGTTCTTCATTTCTTGATTTTTTTTTTTTGCTTTCTTCTTTCTTCTCCAGCTCCTTTCTTTTTTTCTTTTTCTTTTTTTCGTTCTTCATTTCTTCTTCCTTTCTCCCTCCCTGCGTGTCATTTCTTCTCTCCAATCTCGTTTCTCTGTGCATTTTCTTCTTCTTCTTCGGCATAGCGAGTTCACATGGACAACTTTGATGCAACCAAACTCCGATGAACAACAGTAAGCGTGAGAAAGAAGATTGATTTTGTTAGTGAGGAAAGGAGGAGCGACACTGGTGAGAGTGAGACTGATGAGAGCGAGATGGGTTAGAGTGAGACCAACGAGAGCAAGACAGACGAGAGCAACATCGGCGTGAAAGGGAAGAAGAAAACCCATTGTTCTATGGATGTTCGCATATGGATCATTAGCGAGATTAGCGAGGGTGAAACGAATGAGAGTATGAGGGAAGAAGATGACCCATTGTTCTATAGATGTTTGCAAAGGAACCATTAGCGAGAGCAAGAGCGAGAGTGAGCAAGAGCAAACACTTTTCCACTTGCGCGGGAGTATATTTTGGTAATTTCACCCAAATTTGACATCAGCAAAGGGTCATTTGGCATTTTTTTTTTTCAAAAACTAGGTCATTTGACATTTTCAATCCAATTTTTTAGTCATTTGTACAAATCTCTTTTTTTTTATTACTTATATATATTTAAATCCCTAATTTGATTTCTTATATATATTTGCCTTTTCCTTCTTAAGTTCTGATCTTCCATTAAATTCTCAGCTCCCCAATATTTCATCTCTTTTATCCAACAATAGCGTCGATTATCTTATCAAATTATCTCAAAAATTTATCAACGAAAATACAATCATGATAATTAAGATGTTTGGGAAGTTACAGAATCATCAATTGAAGGGATGGTAAATATTATTTTATCCACTGACATGCTTTGATTCACATCAAATTATTAGTCCATTTTTAAAATATAATTACCTATTAGATGCAAATCTAAAAATTTTAAAAAAATGGTAGAAGTCAACATAACTTACTAGTACGTTGGCTTTGAAGTTTAAATTATCACAGACCCCTTTGTAATAGTAAAAAATATAAAAGTTAAAATCCTTTGTATACATTTTAAAGTTATAGGGCTTATGAGACACAAATTTAAAAGTTGAATTGAATAACTAACCCGACTCATGTTTTTGCCGTCCACCTCAATTGTTTGGCCACAGGTCGCTACATGTCAAAATTTTTCAAAGTCAAACGTTTTCAAAAAAAATTTATTTAATTATTATAGTGTGATTAGAGAGGGGTACATTTAAATTTTGAAAGTTTCAAAACTTATTATAAATATATATAAGTGTTGGAATTGGTGTCCGAAATCTCTTTGTTCTCATAGTTTATAAACTTATATAAACAAATTATTATTAATAAAATAAAATTTATTTTTATTTGTGCATTAACTCAATTCAATAAACTAAAATCCAAGGTTATTTTATGTAACATAAATACGTATCTGGTTAACATTGATGCGTGTGAACTGTGATGCGATTATGGTGTGAGTTTGCGGTGATATGTTATGCAGTGAACATGCAAGTTTTCCTAATAAGACCTAAGTATAAGACTCACTAGGTTTCCTGGTAAGTCTAGGGTCGAACATAGGGACTACTAAGTAAATATGCGACAGTTACTTTGATTCTCTTGCAGTGGTGGAAACAAATGAGTTGGATGGTGTTTTGATTAAGAATTTTTCTTATGCGACGGAGTTTGAACGCAGAGTTGATGAAATCGAGAGTTACAATAAGCATGTGATGAAGGGGTTGAGAAGAGGTTTAGCTAACACTTCCTAAGTTTATGTATAGATTATGCGATCATGCTACACACAAATAACAGCTCGTCATCTCTCAATGCAGAATGCCATAATTCCTATTTCTAGGACGCATGCAATGTATACAAAAAAGTCGAAGGACTTATATCTAAGCCTCTATTCTTGTCTATGTGATGATGAATGATGCACACATAAAACAAAGTGACCACATACTATCATATCTTATTTCTAGGGTGCATGCGATGTGTAATAGCAATAGAACTTATGTCTAAGTTTCTATTTCTTGCTTATGCATTTCTAATCTGACTTTCTCAAGCCTAGATTCTAATCTGACTCTCTCAAGTCTAGATTCTATCTTTAGATTACTCTTTTAAGTATCTCTAAAGGGTGAATGACGCATACATAAGACAAGATGATCGCATAAAATGTAAATCTTAAGTCATGCTAGCTAAGTACTTCTCAACCCAATCAGAAATTTAGCTACTCTTGCGAAGTATGGAGAGATTGAACATAGATTGAAATGAGAACTCCATTTTCTATAAATAAAGTACGGAATACAAAATAACAAATGGAATTTAGAGATAAGAAGCCCATTAAGCAATGTCTTGCTTCCCATGGCCTTTTATACCATTCTTTTTCACTCCAAATCTGTTCCAGATGTATATTCTTGCTCTCGCAAGTGTTGGCCCTCTCTCCTTTATAACGCTTTCCAACAGTCTCTCGATCTTTTCGGGAATGATCTCTCGGCTTCCTCGTCTCCTTGCTCGCCTTCGTCCTCTAAGTATAAGTATGAGTGAACAAACTAACGGCTCTCTAACTTGTATATCTATATTACTTCTTCCTTCTTTTACACTGGTGGCCTTCAGTATTTATAGAGCTCAAGGTGACGCAACCTTCCTTTCTAATGATTGCAATGATGGGCGGTTATTAAATCTCCTGCTCTGATGCACCGATTAATGTTCACCGAAAGTTGAGTGCACTTGCTACAGTGTGGCTTTAATGGCTCGTCAACTAAATTCGGATTCGACCGTTATCAGCTTTCCGTCCCATCGTGATTTATTGTGCTATCACTTTGATGCACAATCTTTGTGCGGCCACCTTTTTTAGCAACTTCTTGCAATCGCATACGATCGCAATCTTCAAGTGCGCTGACGCTTAATTCCTTTGGATCGCAATTTCACTTGCACCACCGCATTTTTCCTGCACAAAATAAGTAAATTAACTGCTTTTATGCGATAAGCGCTTGCGTTTGCAATTCCTTTCAATTTAGCGCTTTTGGACATGATATTGACTATTTTACCGTCGCATTCTCTCATTGTTTTACTTATTTGAGCTGTAATAACTTTTATTTCTACCCATTATCAGACATACAGGTGGATCATGTTTAAGTAATTACCTAAATGGTCTGTAGTATATGGATAAGGTTGGGTGTCTTATCACACTATGGATACGACATGCTTTATAATTGTTACAATTATTGTAAAGTGTTACATACAATTTGATCTTAATCATTCATGTGGAGACATGTAAGTAGGGGTATCTATACAAGGAATTTATATAATACCAAACCGCGAAATAGTTAGGCTCTCTTTATAACACCGTTACTTGAAGAGATTAACATTTCAATAGGATGACCATAGGTGACTCGACCTTAATCCCGAGTGAGTTGTGAACTCTTGTCTATGAGGGCAATTCTTATATCTGTATGGGTGAGAGTGGTCAGATTCGTCGAATCAATATGTCTACCTTTTTGGGGATTTGTCCGAGTAGAAAGCTAGGAATATAGCTACACAAGATGAAATTCGCTCCTTCCTGATTCTAAGGTAACTAGATGAATTTCTCCTTTAAGTGCTTATCCCGGGAATTGAACAATGAGGGTCCTCACCCTCTTACTGGCCAGGGGACTAGTTTATAGTTGGACTATAACTAATTGTTCATTAGAGGGATCAATGATACTTAAGGAGTTAGATGTAACTATGGGGGCAAAACAGTAATTTGACTCAGGTATAGTTATGAGCAATTCGTGAAAGGTTGACTTATTGTTGATTGGTTATACCCATGGACAAAAAAATATATCTAAAATGTGAAGAGTGCAGTTGTCAGTTTTTAGTAGAGTGACCGACAATTAATGAATGTTAGTTAATTAATTAAAGAGTTTAACTAATTAATTGGAGCTTCTGATCTGAGGTCCATTAGGTTTCTTTGCTAGCTCACTAAGGGTAAAATGAAGGAATAAATGGTTTTTGGTATAATTTGAAAATTTCAAATTATTTAAGAAAAATGTTATATTAATATAATTAAAAAAAGTATAATGTATATTGGTACATTATAGTTAATTATGAATATGATTCATATTAATAAAAGAGATAAATATTTGAATAAAATTTCAATTAATATAATGTATATTGATAAATTATAAATATGATCTATAATATTATATGAGAGTGATATATTTGAAGAAATTCAAATATTGTTTATATGAATGTGATCCATATAAATACTGTAGGTTAAAATTAATATGAATAAGATTCATATTAAAACTATAGGTTACGTGAGAGAATGTCATTTGAATCATATTTAAATGAAATTAAATATATGATATTTAATTGTTAATTAAATAATATTATTACTTTACTTATATATATTAAATAGGATTTAATATACATATTAAATTAATTAAACGTTAAAAGGAAGAGAGTTATGATAACTACCCTCCATAACACTAACTCTCATAGTGGTTTTTTAAGGAATCTATAAGGGTACAAAGTGTATTTTCACACAAAAAGAAAACAAACACAGAAGCTCTTAATCTCTCTAAAAAAACAAACTCTCCCTCTCTTAAAATTAATAAGGAATCCCACAATTCTATATTCCTTGTCGGAGAATAGCAAAGAAGTCCAAGTAGTGGTGTCTTGTTCGTTGCAGAAGAATTGTTGTACGTTGAGATCGTATAGACGGGTTAGAGATTGTTCGAGGCTTGGAGAAGAAACAAAGAAAAGTGTATTTAAGGGTAAGTTTCCTTGTGATCTTTCTTCTTCTCCTCCCCTCAGTAGATAACATGCTTATAGAAGATTTATAATGTTTATCCAATTATTCATTGTGTATGAATTTCTCTATTTTTGTGTTGTTTTAAATTGAATTATGATTGCACGGTGTCACACACTTCCGCATAGAAATTCAATTCCTTCAATTGTTACCAAAGTCAAATCGTGCATTTTGTTTTTCAATTTGAAAAGAAAATTAGAGAAATGGTGGTTGTTTACTGTATTAGGACTGTTTTGGTTTGTGAATTAGATGTTTTCGAATTTGGAACTTAGTTTGTTGCTTTAATTTGATTAAAGTTGTAAGGGCCCATTATTTTGGCGTTTATTTTATGGAATCGAGTCTGTAAGTCCGTGTTTTGAAAATTCGGCAAGAGTTGTTGAGGAGAAGAGATCGTAGCATTATGTTATGGTAAGTACTCATCCCAGCATTGCAATGTTCTAGATGTGTGATGCTCATGTTCAATTGGCTGCCAGTTCGTGGGTTTCGATCATCAAGAGCGGTTTTCATCGGTAGTTTATTTTTTTTTTCAAATTTTATGTATTATTTGTATTTAATTAATTAAATTAATATAATATGATTATATTAATTAAATTAATTTTTTAGGGTGTCAAAATTTGATCCATCTTTTGTTGTTTATTTAATTTTACATTTGATGTATGACTAAATCTTATATGTTGCATGATATATGCCATAATTTTAAAATCTCATATTAGATAAACATTAATCATGCATCATATTTAATATAGATGTTATATTATATAGTTGCATGATCTTATAAGCATGCACATGCATCACATTTAATATAGGGACAGTTGCAAATATAGACATTAGACTCAAAGTATTAGCATATACAACATAATGTAAAAAAAATTACAAATATGACCACATTTAAATAGTCTATCAATGATAGACCATATTATTGGTAGGAGTCTATCAGTGATAAAACATATCACTAGTAAGAGTCTATCAACGATAGAAGTCTATCATTGATAGACTTGGTTATGTTTGTAATTTTTTTAAATGATGTTATACACTTTGTTATTATTCCTAAAAATGCTACCAACTGCAACTTGACCATAGGACCATTTGCCCAGCTCATCCAGTGGAAGAAGTTGATACTTGTTTTTAATTGTTAAAACTTGTATAGAACAAATTATACATATTTTTAGGATAAATGAAATGTTCATTTTCAAAACTTATGTTTGTTCTAGCAACCTCTGTTGAGAATCAAATTGTTAAATACCATTTGTAGATATTCAGATATCTAAATGGCTAGATCAAAGTATAGAAAGTTTAACAATTTCTAGATTTGACTGTTAATAAAGAGTTGTTGAGACAGGTCAGATACATCTTACTCAAGGAGTTGAGAGTACCTCAATGTAGTGGGAGGAAAGTGTGTTTCCTGGTCATTATTGAGATTAAGATGCAATCCCCTTATAGTTTTATCAAAAGCCTATTGTTTACCTAACAATGTTTACAATAATTCTCTCCGTTAAAGTGTTTGAGAACTACCTAGTAGGACTAGGAATACCAGATAACCTAAGGCAAGTGGGAGAAATATTGGGTATAGAGATACCGAATGGTAAAAGATGGGTATGGGATGCCCTAATTTATTGTATTTCTCTATAAAACTCAGAAACTCGATCTTATATATCGAATGTATAAGTTACCACTGGAGTTTTAGTCCAAGTGGGAGTTTGTTGGGTTTTATGTCCTAAAACTCGTGGTATGTAAACAATGGAGCTTATTCTGAAAATTCAATAAAGGTGTTATTGAATAGAAATCCAATAAACCTAAAAGTCCCTTGACTATTGGATTAGTACTTGAACTTTATGTGGAGACATAAAGGTGGATCAGGTTCGAGTAAATAGTCAAAATGATCTATAGTACATGGATAAGGCTGGGTACCTTATTCCGGTAATACTATTGGATGTGGCCTGCTCTATAGTTGTTACAAGGAGTTGTAAAGTGCTTCAAACGAAGTGGTCCTAATTCGTTCATGTTAGACATGAGGAGTGGGGGTGTCCTTGTGCAAAAGAGTTTCTACAATATCGGACCACGAAATGAGTCACTCTTACTTTATAACGTTGTTTACTATTTAAGACTGACTATTTCAAAGCTATGACCTAGGTAACTTGACCTTAATTCTGAGCTAACTATGAACTCCTGTTTATTCGGGATTGCTCTTAGATTTGCATAGGTGAGGGTTGGCTCAACATTGCCGGCTCAATATGACTGCCATTTCAGGGGTAAGACCGGATAGATAGCTGAGGACATAGGGTGCAAGAGGGAATTCACTTCTACCCGCTTTAGGGATAGTAGAGAGGTTGCTCCTTTAAGTGCTGATTCTGGGCTTGAACAAGGGATCCCGCCTTCTTATTTGGTATGAGAGGGACTCGGTTTTGTGATTGGATCACAAAACAATTGTTCATTAGGGAATCAGTGGGAACTTAAGGAACAAGAGGTAATTTCGGGGGTAAAATAGATATTTGACCTAGCCATTATTACGAACAACCTGTGAAGGGTTAACTTATTAATCATGGTAATATCAAGTGGACATAATATATCTATAGTGAGGGGAGTTCAACTATGGGCTTTAGTGGAGTAATCCATTAGTTAATGAATGGGGTTAGATTGATCTAATGAGTTTAGCCGAATAATTTTGGATCGTTGGAGCTCATGATCTGTAGGTCTATGAGGTCCCCCTACTAGCTTGAAAATAGAATAGCTCTAAAGTAGCGTGATAAGTTAATTTGAAATGTTCAAATTAGAATCAAACGGAATTGGAGAAAATATATTTAAATATGATTTAAATATTTGAAGATGAATTTGTGTAAAAATTAATTTAATATTGGATATTAAATTAATTAGAATTATTTAAATTGTTTAAATAATTATTTATTAATTTTATTAGAAAATTAATTTATGAAATTAATTTGTAAAATTAATAAATATTGAATTTAGAAATAAAATATGATTTTAAAATCAAAATAGATTTTGGAAATTGAAAAATCACACAAACTTGAAAAAAATGGGTTTTTCAAGTCATCTTCAAAGTTGTTTACAAAGAACCCACCACCTCTTCTTTGGTTTACTCCAAGCATGAGCTGCATCCCATGCAATATATCTCTTTGTATGATAGTCTGCAATATATTGAAGAGATTGGAGTGAAGAAAGGTAGGATGAACCGACTGAATTTTTGCTGAAAAATTCGGATGAAGAATCTTCAATGGGTTGGTTCAGTGAGCTTTCCCCATATTCCCTTTGATTCCAGCTTATTTTGAGTCCCACAACTCAATCTAGAGCACCAAGAGGATAGTAGGGAAGATCTTATGGTGGTCTACACAAGGATTCGGAGGATTTTGTAGCTGGAAATGGAAATTTCAATGGTTCGGCCAAGGTATGTTCATGACACCCATTATACTCTATTTTAACATGCTTCTTTTCAACCAAAATTAATGAATTAAAATGCCTATGGATCCTGATTTCTTCCACTGCGTGATGGCGTCAATCCAACAAAAAGAGCATTGTGCAATGCTCAAATGCAAAAGCGTTACATTTTCTTGAAGACATAGCAGCATTGCAACGCTAACGGTATAAACATCAGATGGAGGCACGCGTGCTGTCTTGCGCAGCGTTGCGATGCTCTTTTGCAGTGTTCCAATGCTACAACACCTGTTTTATATCGCATTTTCTGTCTGAAACATAGGTTATCACGTCGTTTTTCCATTTTTTAGTCATTTTTCTTCTCCTCTTAGCTGTAAACTATAACTTCTTGCCATTTTTATTATCTTAGAGCTTGAATATTGTCATTTTGGAGTATGATTTGTGGCTAAGAGTTAAGTGCTTAGTTTGAGTCTTGTAGTTTATTTCCATTCCTTCTTCACTCTAAAGGGGATTTGGCACAACATAAAACAAGACAATCGCAAGCAATGAACTTCCTAGGTCATGTTAGCTTAGTTTTCCTCAACCCATTCGACTAGTTAGCTACTCATGCGTGCTAAGAGAGTGAACAGATGTAGAAATATAACTTCCATTGTATAAATATGAAGATGAAGTACAAAATAATAATGCAAGTATAGAATAAAGAACCTAGAAGCAATCTCTTGCTGCCCAGGCTTCTACACTAATTTCTACTCGTGCTCAAAAGATAATCTCGCTCTCGCGAGAGTCGGCCCGCTCTCTACTTCTTCGCCTCCAGGTTCTCTCTTGAGTTTCCCTAAGCAATCTCTAGCATCACCACTCTTCTCTTGCTCCTCCTTAAAACGAAAGAAAAACTATGCACAAAGATGAGCGAACTAAAGTATGAAATCTCTAACTGCTGAACTCATCTAAGAATGCCCTTGGTATTTATAGAGCATCCAGGATGAAAGGCGGCTTCTCTCTCATGATTGTACAGATGGGACGACTTTAATTTCAGATTGATG
Source organism: Benincasa hispida (assembly GCF_009727055.1). Taxonomy (NCBI): domain Eukaryota; kingdom Viridiplantae; phylum Streptophyta; class Magnoliopsida; order Cucurbitales; family Cucurbitaceae; genus Benincasa; species Benincasa hispida. Next base: position 27,272,679 of record NC_052351.1, on the reverse strand, counting down.
CGCTGAATAATTGTCACCGAAAAACTAAATGTACTTGTGATCGTTATCGGCTATTAACTTAATTTGGATTCGACTACCATCAGCTTTTTGTCCCATCGCGATTAATTAACCTTTCACCCAGATGCGCCCACCATATTGCACTGACCAAGTTGCGGCAATCCTTCTCGGGCGAATATTTGCGAACACGAACACCGCAAAGCCTTGCGGTGATGTTGCGATCGACCAATGATTTCTTATGATCACAATTCTTGCATTGCATCAACGTATATTCTGCATAAAAACACTAAAATCAACTATTCCTATGCGATGAACGCATGCGACCGTGATATTATGAAATTGATGCTTGATGGACGCAATTTAACATGTTTTATCAATGCAATCCAACATTGTTTAAGAACTTAGCACTATGATAACGTGCATTTCTGCTCGTTATCACACCCCCAAATTTAAACAATGCCTGTCCTCAAGCATAAGCTAAACTTTGCGGCGATCTATCTTTTATGGATTGCGGTGATGGAGTGAGATGATTTGTTGCTTCATGTAACATTTCCGCAATCCTGTGCCTTAATCGTTGCAAGAAAAACAGAGAAAGGGTCAAATTATTTTTAACAAAACAAAATTCGTTAATGCAATCTCCTTTTTTTTTTTTTTTTTAAGAAATAGAACAGATAAAGCTAAAAAGAGATAATGGAATGAAAATTCAGAATAGTATAGAAAAGTTGAAGATTTCATGCTCCCCAAAACTTGCGTCCCTGATGGATTGCGAACATTCGATAATGCAGGGACCACCTACTTCCTTCTTTATTCAAAGTTCCTTAGTTCCATGGAGTCGACTCGGTGATGTCAGCCTTCTTGATGATATGTTTTCACTCGCATCCCATTAACTTTGAATATGTTGGTTCTGTCATCGTTTGATAATTCAATCGCGCCATGGGGAAATACTTGTCTAACTATGAATGCTCCGGACCAACGTGATTTTAATGTTCATGGAAAGAGCCGCAGATGTGAGTTGAAGAGTAAGACCCTCTGCCGACTTGAAGGTTTTTACCCCATATACGTTTGTCATGCCAGCGCTTGGTGCGCTCTTTGTAAATCTTCGCATTTTCGTATGCGTTAATCCTCCATTCTTCTAACTCGACCAGTTGTATTTTTCGCGCTTCTTCTGCTTTTTTCAAATCAAAGTTCAGCTTCTTTTCCGTCCATAGTGCCTTATATTCCAGCTCCAAAGGCAAATGATACGACTTACAAAATACTAACGCATATGGGGACATGCCTATGGGTGTTTTAAATGCAGTCTGGTATGCCCACAATGCATCGTCAAGCTTTATTGCCCAATCTGTTTGTGAAGGCCTTACTACCTTCTCCAGTATCAACTTAATTTCTCGATTGGACACTTCCATCTGACCATTCGTCTACGGATGGTATGCGGTGGCCACTTTGTGGAGAATGTTGTATTTGCGCAACAGCTCCTTGATATTATGGTTGACAAAGTGGGATCCTTCATCACTTATGATGGTACGGGGAGTGCCAAAACGAGTGAAAATATGTTTCTTCAGGAATTGGGAGACTACCGTCGCATCACTTGTGGCACATGCTATTGCCTCTACCCACTTGGATACATAATCAACGGCTAATAAAATGTAATGTTTACCATTCGAAGGAGGGAATGGTCCCATGAAATCAATCCCTCATACATCGAACAATTCAAGCTCCAAAATAGTGTTCATTGGCATTGCATGTTTCCAAGCAATGTTACCTATGCACTGGCATCGATCACACTTCATTGCGTAGTCAGCTGCATCCTTGAACAATGTAGGCCAAAAGAATCCACTCTGTAATACTTTAGCTGCGGTGCGCTGCCCTCCAAAGTGCCCACCATATGGTGAGTCATGACATTGTGATAATATGCGTTATTGAGCAGCATTTGGTAGGCATAATCAAAAAATCTGGTCTGCCCATCTTTTATACAGATTCGGCTCATCCCAGTAATAATGTCTGCATTCATGTTTGAGCTTCTTCTGTTGGTGGCAGGTGTAATCTTCAGGAAATTGCTCGCAAACCAAATAATTGACTATGTCTGCATACCAGGGCAATTCTTCTATATGGAACAACTGCTCATCCGAGAATATGGCACTCACCTCAAACTTGTTGCGGTCAACCATAATTTTAATCTAAGCTACAAGTCCATGCCATAAACTTGTAACAAAAATTTTATGCAATGATATGCAATACTACTTCTAGATATACGTTATTAATGAATGTTCTTGTAGTATGTTGTACATTGTCACAAGTTTTCTTGCGTTGAAACCAAGTATAATTTCACCGTAAGTTTCTCGGTGTGATCCGAGGTCGAACACAGAGACTGTTTGAGGTTATTGCGTTATGTTTGTGATATATGCGACCAGGGGTTTTTCAAATTAATAAAGGGGTTGTTTGTACAGGTATTTAAAAACGATAAAGTAAATTGCGATGAAAGTAAAGTTAAGCAATAAAAATGTGGTAATAAAGTAAATTGCGGTAGAAATAAATTGCGATAAAATAAACCTAAGCTAAGATGATTCAAGATGCAGGTTTCATGATACAAGATATTGAGGGTGAGACTATATTTTCTGGAGATATATATTTTCCTGGAGAGATGGATAAGATATCAATATCCGTTTCCAATTTCCAATTAACAACGGGGAGATCTATAGGCCTCTAAATGACTGCTCAGTAATTTAACCTTTTAAAAAGAGCACGTACTGTACTTTTGTGGGTGACCGATAGTGAAGTAGTACCGTTGACTGTGAAGAATCTATAAAGATCGTGTTATGTGGTGGCAAGTCTTATGTGTGAAGCAGAAAGAGAAAAGATAATTAATACAAACATTGCAAGGTCCTTAATTGCATTAAAGATATAGGTACGGTTCCGCCTTTCCCTTGGCTATACCTCTCGGTGATCGGCCGTGTTCCCACATCTCTGTGGTGAAACAGGGACGAACGTAATGAATGCAAGGTTGCTTCCATCTCTGGAAGTACTATTTGCTCTAGTTAACGCATTCTTCTAACTTTCTCTCGACAGATCAGAATGGCATCTTCACTTCTGCTCTCACAGGTGAAGATGTCGTTTAGCTGTCTCTTATACACATCTAGATGTGTATAAGAGACACAATCTAGATGGAGATTTGCTTGCCGGTGTGGATGGATCATGCGGAAGGATGAGCTTCCTTCTCAGGCTTTCTCAACCAGTAGTAGGGATCTAAGCACAGAGCTTCACGACGGGGATTTGGAAGAACTGCACTGATACTCACCTATCGGCCTTGTCTCTTCTCTTACCGAATTTCTTCCGATTAGTACTCAGCTCAGCCTCTCTCTCAGTAATCTAGCATCAATTAGCCCTCGTATCAAGTATATCTGTATCAAGTATTCTATGGGGGTATTTATACGTGAAAAGCTTTGACTCTTGGCTTGTGGACCGCACTTATTGTTATGGGAATTTCGAAGATGGAAGAATAAATATTCCTTCTGTTATGCAATCAGACCATCAAATCTGCACAACGGTTAGTTGTACACATGTCACAATCCTCTGCGTTTGCCTTGCTTGGCTGCATCTTTCGATCAGTTGCTCGCATGCGGTATTGTTTTTATTACCGCATGCAGTTGAAATTCAGCTCGGGATCGACTGTCGCATTGCACCGTCATTGTGTTAATTGTCTCTTCATTATTGATTGACGGGCGCAATATGACAGAGATGCATTGTTCAGCTTCTCGTTAAGCCTTGATCGCAAGTGGTGACTTGGTTTCCTGCAAAAAAGAATAGAAATATCCTCTTCTACCATCTTGATGATGTTAGTGGGTGTAATTACGATAATTCATAATTATTGTATTTCTGAGCTAATTTTCATACTATCGATGCATATTTTCTCTCTTTTGACCGCAATATCTAGATAAGACAGAATAAATAACTTGTATTTCTACAAGTTATCTTATCTTCAGGAAATTTCTCGCAAACCAAATAATTGACTATGTTCGCATACCAGGGCAATTCTTCTATATGGAACAGTTGCTCATCGTTGGAGCAAGGAATGGTAAAGCTCCCAGGATCGCACCCTCTTCTTAGTTACCATATCCTTTAGAAACTTTGCGTAGGTAGGAATTTCCTCAATCGCTTCACTGAAATGAATATTAACATGTAATTTCTTTAACATAGATTGGAAGTGTTGGTACTATACCTCTTCGTTCTTTTTCTTCCTTAGTCTCTGCGGGAAAGGGGGTAACTGCACATTCACGGTTCCCGTCTCAGTTGGCTTTGAGGTCGATGCAACCTCTGGTTCTACTGTTTCTTTTTCTTTTTCTTCTTCTTGCATCACTGCAATCTCCAGTTTAGCCGTAATGGAAGCTGTTCGACTAAGCTCATTCTTTTCTCCCTCCACAGTCTTCCCACTTCGTAATGTCACAATCTGACATTGCTCTTTACTTGATCCCCCAGGTTACGTGGAAGTTCAGTTGAACTTGGCAGAGCCCCTTGCGATCTACTCTTCAGCTCACTCACAATCTAGCCCATCTATAATTCTAAATTGCGGATGAACGTAGCCTAACTTTGAAGCACTGTTTCATTTTTCTCTATGTATTGCTTTAATGGGCTTTCTAAAGAAGAGGATTGCAGAGGTTGTGAGCAACTTGCTTGATTGTTTGTCTGACCGTTGTTGCGTGGGAATAATCCTGGTGGCCCTTCTTTCTGCGCCACAGGTTGGAAATTCTATTGTTGATTCTTCCAAGCAAAATTGGGGTGGTTTCTCCACCCGGGGTTGTAAGTATTCGAAAAGGGATTATTCTTTACAAAATAGATAGATTATAGATTTTACGAGTAATCTTTCATCGCATGCCCATCACCGCAAGTCGCACACCTTGCAGTGTTTTGACTGGTTGCGTTGATTTGCCTGTTTTGCGGTGTTGGGCTGCTGATCGCAATTCCTTGTATTAGGTTCATCATTACGGTCATCTGATTTTGTAATGAAGAAATAGCACCATTATGTGCATCATTGTCTTTGAGTCTCAATCTCTGGTCACTCTCTCTCCAATCTTCATGGTTCTTAGAGATGCGATCCAAGATATTCTTCGCCTCATCATACATTTTAACAAGCAGACCACCAGCAGCTGCTGCATTGGTAGTGGTCTGCGAAACGGGATTCAAACCATGATAGAAAATTTCCATCTGGAGGCAGTCTGGCCACCCATTGTGTGGACAATCCCTGACCAACCTCTTAAACGTCGCCCAAGCATCGCTGAGCGATTCGTCCATGTCTTGTTCAAAATTTGTAATTAGTTTCCGTCGTCTAGCGTTCTTAGTAGGTGGAAAGTATTTCTTCACAAACTTCTCCATGACTTGTTCCCAATAAGTGATCTCTTTCGACTCGAGAGAATACGCCTATTTCCTAGCCTGATCACAGAAAGAAAATGGGAACAACGTTAGTCGAACTTCTTCAGCAGAGATGTTCGAGAACACAAAAGTATTGCAGATTTCAATAAAGCTTCGGAGGTGGGCATGTAGGTCCTGGCCACGCCTTCCTCTGAATTGTCCTGCAGTCTGGATCATCTGCTATATCACCGGCTTCATTTCGAATCTACATCCGTTGAGGGAAAGCCTCATGATTCCCAGAGAGAAATCAGAGAGGTTTGGCGATGCATAGTCCCTGATGGGTCTATTGCGATCGTTTGCCAATAGGATTGGATTCACCATGACGTTGTTATCATTTGGTGCTCCGTTTCTAGGCTGCTCCGCCATCTCTTCTTTATCTGATTTTGGTTGCTGTTGGCGGTCTCTTAGTCTCCTTCTAAATGTCCTCTTAATCTCTGGGTCATAATTCACCAGAGATTGAGAATCTGCTAAGAAATCAAAAAAATTACCATTAGCACTTTATTTTGCCGAAGTCCCTGGCAACGGTGCCAAAAACTTGATGCTTATTTTTATTGAAGTGGAAATGTGGATGATATGTGTTGATGAAATTGCGTTGTGCACTCAAGTTTCCTCAGCGGAATCCAAGTGTAAATTCCACTAAGTTTCCTAGTAAGTCCAGGGTCGTACTCAGGGACTTGTTAAAACAGGTTGCATTGGTAATTTTTATGAAGACTTTACGGTAACCGGATAAATAAATAAAGTGTTAGGATTTTTGTTTGCGTTGATGAAAAAAAAATGCGACGGAGTTCGAAAAAAGTTGATAAATGGGAAATGCGATGAGCATGTAGTGAACGGGTTGAGAAAAGTTTCAGCTAATACTTCCTAGGATGCATTCATGCTATGCGATCATGCAACATGCATACAATAAACCACCTCTCGGTGTGAATGCCACGGCTTCTAAGGCTAGAATGCAAGTGATATATGCGCTAAGTCTATAGGACCTACACATAAGCCTCTATTCTTATTTATGTGATGACGAAATGACACACACGCAAATAAGGCGACCACATAATATCATTCCCATTTGTAGGTTGCATGCGATGCAGGTTGACAAACAGAGCTTATTTCTAAGTCCCTATCTCTTGCTTATGCAGTTCTAATCTTGCTCTCTCGAGTCCAGATTCTAACCTAGCTCTCTCGAGTCTTAGGTTTTTTCTTTAGACTCTCTCTCTCGAGTAGCTCTAAAGGGATTTGGCACAACATAAAACAAGACAATCATAAGCAATGAACTTCTTAGGTCATGTTAGCTTAGTTTTCCTCAACCCATTCGACTAGTTTAGCTACTCATGCATGCAAGAGAGTGAACAGATGTAGAAATAGAACTTCCATTGTATAAATATGAAGATGAAGTACAAAATAACATTGTAAGCATAGAATAAAGGCCTGGAAGCAATCTCTTGCTGCCTAGGCTTTTACACTGATTTCTACTCGTGCTCAAAAGACAATCTCGCTCTCGCAAAAGTCGGCCCGCTCTCTGCTTCTTTGCCTCAAGGTTTTCTCTCAAGTTGCCCTGAGCGATCTCTGACATCATCACTCTTCTCTTGCTCCGCCTTAAAACAAAAGGAAAACTATGCACAAAGACAAGCGAACTGAAGTATGAAATCTCTAACTGTTGAACTCGTAAACCCTTTTTCTGAAGAATGCCCTTGGTATTTAGTAAAGCATCCAGGGTGAAAGGTGGCTTCTCTCTCATAATTGTACAGATGGGATGGCTTTAATTCCTGACTGATGTGCCGAATAATTGTCACCAAAAAAGCTGAATGTACTTGTGATCGTTATCGGCTGTCAACTTAATTCAAATTCGACTGTCATCAGCTTTTTGTCCCATCGCGATTACTTAGCCTTTCACCCAGATGCGCCCACCATGTTGTGCTGACCAAGTTGCGGCGATCCTTCTCGAGCGAATATTTGCGAACATGATCACCGCAAAGCCGCGTTCGACCAATGATTTCCTATGATCACAATTCTTGCATTGCATCAACACATATTCTGCATAAAAACACTAAAATCAATTGTTCTATGCGATGAACGCATGCGACCGCAATATTATGAAACTGATGCTTGATGGACGCAATTTAACATGTTTTATCAACGCAATCCAACATTGTTTAAGAACTTAGCACTATGACAACATGCATTTATGCCCGTTATCTGATGCTTGGTTTTTATGAAGTGAAAATATGGATGCTATGCGATGATGGAAGTGTGTTGTGCACTCAAGTTTCCCTAATGGAATCCAAGTGTAAATTCCTCTGAGTTTCCTGGTAAGTCCAGGGTCGAACACAGAGACTTGTGAAAATAGATTGTGTTGGTGATTTTTATGAAGACTTTGTGGTAACCGATTAAATAAATAAAGTATTGGGTTTGTTGTTTGCGTTGATGAAAAGTAAATAAATGCGGCGGAGTTTGAAAAGAGTTGGTAAACAGGAGATGTAATGAATATGCAGTGAACGAGTTGAGAAGGGTTTCGGCTAACACTCCCTAGAATGTGTTCATGCTATGCGATCATGCAACATGCATACAACTGTAAACCACCTCTCGGTGCGAATACCACGGCTTCTAAGGCTAAAACGCATGCGATATATGCGATAAGTCTACCGGGTCTACACATAAACCTCTATTTCTATTTATGCGATGACAACATGACATCCACACAAATATGCAACCACATAATATCATTCCCATCTCTAGGATGCATGCGATGCAGGTTGACAAGCAGAGCTCATCTCTAAGTCCCTATATCTTGTTTATGTAGTTCTAATCTTACTCTCTCGAGTCCAGATTCTAACCTAGCTCTCTCGAGACATTAGATTATTTCTTTAGACTCTCTCTCGAGTAACTCTAAAGGGTATTTTGCACAACATAAAACAAGACAATCGAAAGCAAAAAACTTCCTAGGTCATGTTAGCTTATTTCTTCTCAACCCATTTGACTAGTTTAGCTACTCATGCATATTAAGAGAGTGAACAAATGTAGAAATAGAAGTTCCATTGTATAAGTATGAAGATGAAGTACAGAATAACAATGCAAGTATAGAATAAAGGGTTTAGTAGCAATCTCTTGTTGCCAGGCATTTACACTGTTTTTACTCGTGCTCAAAATATAATCTCGCTCTCGTGAGAGTCGCCCGCTCTCTACCCTTATACCCCAAGGTTCTTTCTCGAGTTTCCCTGAGCAATCTCCGACGCCACCACTCTTCTCTTGCTTCGCCTTAAAAATGGAAAGGAAACTATGAACAGAAGCGTGAACTAAACGGTGAACTAATCAACTAGTTAACCCCTTCTCTGAAGAATGCCCTTGGTATTTATAGAGCATCCATGGTGAAAGGCAGCTTCTCTCTCCTGGTTGTATAGATGGGATAGCTTTAATTCCTGACATATGCGCCGAATAATTATCACCGATAAAGCTTAATGTATTTTGTGACCGTAATCGGCTGTCAACTTAATTTGGATTCGGCTGTCATCAGCTTTCTATCCCATCGCTCTTAATAGGCCTTTCACCCAGATGTGCCCACCATGTTGTGCTGACCAAGTTGCAACAATCCTTCTTGGGTGAATGTTTGCGAGCACGATCAATTCAAAGCTTTGCAGTGAAGTTACGCTCGACCAATGAATTCCTATGATCACAATCTTTGCATTGCGTTAACGTATATTCTGCACAAAAATACAAAAATCAACTGTTCGAATACGCTGAACGCATACGACCGCAATATCATGAAAACGATGCTTAATGGACGCAAGTTAACATATTTCATCAACGCAATCCAACATTGTTTAAGAACTTAGCTCTATGATAACGTGCATTTTTGCCCGTTATCATTATCACATAGTTTTATCTAAATGATTGGGCATCAACCTATACGATAGGTCTCCAACTTCTCCCACTTACTCAGACGTGTACACAATCTGTCTTTCCTCTGTTCATTTGCCTCACACCAAGTTCGAACAGAGCCCACCCTCTGGATTCTCACACCGAGAATACCAAGGCCGCCTTGTTGGTGGTGTCAGACTCAACTCGACACCGTTGAAGTTTTTCGGAGGTCATTCATGGTGTTACGGAGATTGTTCACTATTGCAGAGGAGTTCGTGACCGAGGAGATCGTTGAGAATGAGTGCGAAGAGTTCGGCTGTGTTCGTGCTGTGTTGCGGTCATGTAGATCGAGTATTCATGGTCGCTGCTGTTCGATCAGAGTGCGCATTGGAGTGTGGAGACGCTTCTGCCGATGTTCGTATAGAGTTTGTCTCTTTGTACATTTATAGTTCATGCTGTAATTTCTCTATATATTTGCATAACTGCTTGTATTGAAGTCAACTGTAAATGTATTGTTGATTCATGATTGTAATTTGGAATAGTCTTGCTTCCGCTGCTCACGGAAATCATCATCCTGATTTCCTTCAAGACATAATTTATGTTCATTAGAGGGATCAGAAGTACTTAAGGAGACAGATGTAACTACAGGGGCATAACGGTTGTTGGCCCATCTGTACTTACGAGCGAACTGTGAAAGGTTGTCGCACTGCCGATTGGTTAAGAAGGACACATAATATATCTGTAGTGAGGAGAGTTCAGCTGTCAGTCTTTAGTGGAGTGCCTGGCAATTAACGGATGGTGGATCCCGTGACTAAAGAGTTTAGTTAGTTATTCACGTACCATTGGAGCTTCGGATCTACAGGTCCATGAGGTCCCCTTGGTAGCTTGGATTCTATTGAGGATCAGTTCTTGGTATTGATTTGAAATGTTCAAATTGACAAGAGGTATTTTGATTATATATGATATAATCAATATGATGTATGAGATACATCTAGTGGAGGATTGATGTAATTGAGATTTACATTAAGTACCATGGAATAGAAAAAGAACTATGGTTTATATGTTTCCTGAGATGAAATATTAAAACTATAGGTTATAAATATAGTATGATAAGTTGGTTATCATTTATGTATATAATGATATTAATTATTAGATAATTTATACTTTTTCTTTTAAATAACCAAAGTAGTGGATGGTTTATTGGATCATGGTAACCGTGAGTTTAAAAGGAAATTGGTTTCCTATTTTAAAAAGAAGTTTTACAAAAGTTTGAAAAGTGTTTTTTGGATTTACTAAACAACGGCTGGGTGAGCTAAACGATCATGTAATGTTTACTAAACGATCGCATAGCTTTGCTAAACAATTGCTGGCCCAAGGTAAACGATCGTGTAGAGTTTATACGCGACAGACCGAGCTAAACGATCGAATAGCTTTTACTAGACGATCGCATAGCTTTATCTAAACGATTGGGCATCGACCTATATGACAGGTCTCAGCCTGTCTCTTATACACATCTAGATGTGTATAAGAGACAGGTCGTATACACGATCGTTGTTTCCTCCGTTCATCTGCCTCATACCAAGTTCGAACAGAACCCACCCTTTGGATTCTCACACCGAGAATACCAAGGTCACCTTGTTGGTGGCATCAAACTCAACTCGACACCGTCAAGGTTTTCGGGAGGCCGTTCGTGGTGCTAAGGAGGCCGCTAATGTCGCTGAAGATGAGTGCAGTGTTTGTTTGTGTTGTGGAGGAGTTCGTGATCGAGGAGATCGTTGAAGATGAGTGCGAAGTGTTCGTGCGGTGTTATTGCGGTCGTGTAGATCGTGTAGATCGAGTGTTCATGGTTCCTGTTGTTCGAGAGGTCGCGTAACGGAGCATGGAGACGCATCTGCCTATGTGCGTAGAGTTTTACTCTTTGTTCATGTGTATTATTCATGTTGTAATTTCTGTATGAATCACATAACCATTTGTTTGAAGTCGACTGTAAATGATTTGTTGATTCATGATTGTAATTTGGAATAGTCATGTTCCGTTGCTCATGGAAATCCCGTTTCCGATTTCCTTCAATTGGTATCAGAGCCAGGTTCTCTGATATTCCAAATTACAAATCTAAATTGAACGCATTTACAGTCGCGATGGGTTTCTGCATTTGTGGTTAACCGTTTTCTCCATTTATGGATGAAATTGATGAACGTTTCGGGTTTAAATTGCCTTTTTGTTAAAGCTTTTGCTATTACAAAGTGTTAATTGTAAGGGCCCCTATGTTTTTGGGCAAAATTAACTTTGCAATCGAGTCTATAATTCGAAAAGTTCGAGTTCGTTAATTCGTTCGTGATGAAGCTTTGGTGCATGGCGATGCTGTTCTCAACGAAGAGGAAGATCAAACGTTGGTCGGGTCGTGTAGCCTCCGGTAAACGATCGTAGGGATTTTACTAAGCGATCGTTTAGATTTTTCGTTCTATGCGATCGTATAGTATTTTCTAATCAATTGTTTAGCTTATGCTAAGTGATGGGGTAAATCATTTACCATATCGCGTGGCGTTAGTTGCGCGATCGCATAGGCACTAGAGGTAAACGATCATAGTGAGAGCATGTGATGCTCGTCGTTTAGTAGAAGGCGTGTGCTAGACGATCGCGTAGTTAGCAAGCTTCATCGTTTAGTTACTACCTATGCGATCGTGCGTATGCGATACGGAGATGCTAGTAAGCGATCGCTTAGGCGATGGTATTTCGCTGCATCGTAGTCGCTTAGATGATCGCAAAATTTGGGCATCATGCGTAGTGCGCTAAGTGATCGTGTACTTCAAGCTTCATCGCTTAGTAAAGGTACACGATTGTGTTGTAATGACTAAACGATCGTTTGGATTTTTCTAGACAATCATATAGTAAAGCTAAACGATCGTTTAACTCTGGAAGCGCTGGTAAGCGATAGAGCAAAGTGTTTGTTTTATCGTGTAAATGGATCGCGGGTGCTTAGTACACGATGAATGGTTTGGAGAAGTGATGCTTTGACGAGTGGTTCAAGACCTGGTTTGCCTGTTTGAACCAGAGGACTCCTTCTTTGTAATCGTTAGCTTTCCTTTTTGCTATTTTAAGGAAAATTTTACCCAGTTTCATCAACTTTTGATTGCTTATACTGTGAAATGTTGGTGCTTATATGTCTAAAGTGTTGTGTCATATAGTTTAAAAACGCCCACCTTAGGTTGTTGCAATTATTCCATGCATCATGTATTATAAATGTTATAATCAAAGCATGAAGAAAATTACTTGAAAGGCATTGTGCATGCATCCATGAAATATATAGAGTTTATTATTTTGCATGTAGTGAGCCATTATCATGCATCATCATTTTCTTATAAACGTTTATAGTTCTATAAGGGTGAATGGAAGCATGTTTTTGCTTGTTTTCATTGTTGTTTGTATAACTCAAGTTTTTTAAAAGGGTTTTAAAATTGGATTGAGATAAGACGTAAGGTTCAAGTGGTTCCTAAAAGAGTTAGTAAACGCTAGATTAATCTTTTAAAATCAGGTTTAATAGGAATTAAATTGGTTTGAAATAAAAGATTAAATTTGTTTAAACCTTCTATAAGGACTTTTGTCTCAGGCGGGTTCTAGCTAAGCTGGGTTTTTAAGTGACGAAAACGTAACACCCCTACCTAGGAACCTACCTAGAAAAGGTGAATTTAGATAGATTTCAACAAACATGTGACGTTTTGGTCAAAACTCCGTTAAAGGTTTAATGGATGATTGATCAAAAGTATTTCAACTACGCCAAGGTAAAATTACTCTTGGAAAAACCTAAAAGTCACTTAGTTAAAATCCTTAGCCGTGTTTTTTCTAAGTAAACTAAACCCTAGGTTATAAAATACTCAGTGGGAGGAGGAGGCATATCAGATATGTCTATGATTCCACTCATGTTTCTCCCTGTATGTTCACACCGTGAGATTCATGCTTGGCCCAGGATGCATCCCCTTAGGATGGTGTTTGCATGAGTCAATACCAAGGTGGACGAAGAGAGTATTTATAGTAAATGGGTGAAGGGTGTGCGTCAACACGTCCTATGGTTTCTGTCGTTAGTTCACACCGTGAGATCATTTTGTACGCCCTCATGTCACCCTGGTAGCGGCCCCTTAGGAAGGTTTTTGTGCAGTTAGTCAATATCAAGGTGAACTTCATAAATGGATAGGATCGTTTTAGGTTTTTCTTTAATCGGATTTTTTCCCTTAGGATTGGCCTTTTGGGATGGACCTTTAGGGCTTAAAATGGCAGGTCACATTAATGATCTCTTGGCCAAATCAATGATGGTTAGTCATTATAGAAGCAAGAGTTGTTCTGGTTTTGATGACTGGTTGAGATCTTCTCAATTCAAAGGAAGGATAACTGACCTCCCTTAGGCAGCTTTTGTCCTAAACCTTTGAAGCGTCATTGCGAAACTAGATGTCACACGGGGTTCATGTTAGTTTTACTAAAACTTTATTGGATGTTGTTTTGTTTTACAACGGGTATTTGCTTAAAACCTAACGTAGGTCAACGTGTCTTTCTTTTTAGCAACTCGTTAGTATTTCCATTTAAAGCTTTTAAAAATGACCGATTACTTACAGTGGAAAGAATCGTGTGAAACGAATTTCTGGCAAACAACCTCCATCCCACTACTCTCCAAAAGAGGAGACAAGACAATAAATATGATTTATTAGTCTTGGAGACATGTCTGGTAGAGAATGATGATTCTGCCTGGACCCTTGATTCAGGTGCTACCAATCATGTCAATTCCTCTTACCAAGGATTTAGTTCCTGACAAACGTTGCCATAGGGAGAGATGACTCTTCGAGTCGGTAATGGTGAGGTTGTTTTAGATGTTGCTGTAGGCAGTCTAAAGTTGTTTGTTGACATGAAATAGATAATGTTTGTAGTTCCTCATATTAAGAGGAACTTAATCTCAGTTTCTTGTCTCATTGAACAAGGCTATACTGTCTCCTTTTCTGAGAATAAAGTGTTTATTTTCAAGAATGGAATGGAGATTGGTTATGGTTCAATGGAAAATAACTTATATGTACTAAGGTTGTTAGTCATAAAGCCTTGTTTAACACTGAAATGTTCAGTACGGCAACAACAGCTAAAAGACCAAAGGATTCTCCAAAGGAAAACGCTCATCTTTGGCATCTAAGGTTAGGTCACATCAACCTTAATAGGATTGAGAAGTTGGTGAAAAGTGGACTTCTAAAGAGTTTAGAAGAAAACACCTTGCCGGTATATGAATCATGCCTTGAAGGCAAGATGACCAAACGACCTTTTACTAGAAAAGGTTACAGAGCCAAGGAAGCCTTGGAGCTTGTACATTCAGACCTCTGTGGTCTGATGAATGTTAAAGCTCGAGGTGGGTATGAATATTTCATCTCTTTCATAGATGGTTATTCAAGGTTTGGGTATCTCTTCCTAATGCAACGTAAGTCTGAAGCTCTTGACAAGTTCAAGAAGTATAGGGCCGAAGTTGAAAACTTGTTAGGTAAGAAGATAAAAACACTACGATCTGATCATGGTGAAAAGTACATGGATCTCTAATTCCAGAACTATATGATAGAACATGGGATTGCATCCCAACTCTCGGCCCCTGGTACACCTCAGCAAAATGGTGTATCAGAAAGGAGAAGCAGGACCTTGTTGGACATGGTTTGGTCTATAATGAGTTATGCTCATTTTTCAGACTTGTTTTGGGGTTATGCAGTGCAGACTGCATGTTATATCCTGAACAACCTCGAAAAGTGTTTCTGAAACACCTTTTGAGTTATGGAGAGGCCTAAAGGTAGTTTATGTCACTTCAGGATTTGGGCTGTCCGGCACATGTGCTAGCGACTAACCCAAAGAAGTTGGAACCACGTTCGAAGGTTTGCCTCTTTGTGGGCTACCCTAAGGAAACGAGAGGAGGATACTGATAACGGGCAGAAATTCACGTTATTACATTACTAAGTTATTAAATAATGAGGGTTTGCGTTGATGATATATGTTAAATTGCGTCCAAGAAGTATTAAGTTTATAACATTGCGGTCGTATGCGTTCATCGCATAGAAACAGTTAACTTTTTTGTTTTTATGGAGAATATGCATTGACGCAAGGCGAAAAGCGCGATCACAAGAAATCAATGGACGAGCGCAGCATTACCACAAGGCTTTGCGGTGATTTGTGTTCGCAAACATTTGCTCAAGCAGGATTGTCGCATAGAGCCGGTGCAACTTGGTGAGCGCATCTGGATAAAAGGCATAATTAATCATAATGGGACAAAAAGCTGATGACGGTTGAATCCGAATTAAGTTAACAAGTCGCTAACGATAACAAGTACACTCAGCTTTTCAGTGACAAATATTCGGTGCATCAGTCAGAGAATTAAAGCCATCCCATCTGTGCAATCATAAGAGAGAAGCCGCCTTTCACCCCGGAAGCTCTATAAATACTGAAGCATCTTCAGAAAAAAGGTTAAACAAGTTTCAACTGCTTACGATTCACAATCTGTTCAAGTTTAGCCCAGCTAGATTTTACCTAAGGCGAAGCGAGAGAGGAGGTTGTGCCGATAAATCGTTCTAGTGAGCTTGTGAGATGTCGGAAGCTTCAAGATCAGAGAGAGGGCCAGCTCCTGCGGGAAAGCAGGAATATCTTTTGAATCGAATAGAGATTGCCAGTGTAAAAGCCTCGGTCAGCAAGGGATTGCTACCAGGCTCTCTACCTTTATCTTCCATTGCTATTTCAAACTCATTTATAAAAATGGAATTTACTACTCTATATCTGTTCACTCTCTGCTATTTACGCATGAGTAGCTAAATCTGTTGAATTGGTTGAGAAGCATTTAGCTAGCTTACTGGGGATTATTCATTCTATGCGATCATCTTGTATTATGTATGCTTCATTCGTCTATTAGAGATACTCGGGAGGGTAGTCTAAGGATAGGATCTAGGCTTGGAAAAGTCAGGTTAGAATCTAGGCTCGCGAGAGTCAGATTAGAATGCATAATCAAGAGATAGAAGCTTAGGAATAAGCACTATTTGCTATTAACGCATCCCATGCATCCTAGAGATAGGATATGATTGTGTGCGGTCACCTTACCTTTGTGCATCTTGCATCATCGCATAGGAAAAGAGTAGAGACTTAGGAATAAGCTCTATAGACACTTTTGCATTCAACACATGCGTCCTAGACTTAGGAGCACCACATTTGCATTGGAAAATGACTTGCTGTGCATGGGTGTAGCATGATTGCATAGTCTGATGCATTCCCAAGTAACGCTAGCTAAAGACCTTCTCAACCCATTCATCCGCATACTCAGTACATCTATCACACAATCAAACTTTTCTCAAATCCTCCACATTTGTTTATTTTCATTACAGCAACAAACAAACCAACAACTATTTGATTTACCGGTTACCGCAAAGTCTTCTAAAAAATTAGCACGCAATCTGTTTTTCCAAGTCCCTGATTTCGACCCTGGACTTACCAAGAAACTCAGTGGGGTTTACACTTGGATTCCACTGAGAAAACTTGAGTGCTCAACGCATTTTCATCATCTCATTTCATCCATAATTCCACATCATAAAATAACGCATCAAGTTTTTGGCGCCGTTGTCGGGGACTTCAGCAAAATAGTGTGCTAATGGTAATTTTATGATTTCTTTGCAAACTCTCAATCTCTGGCGAATTACAACCCCGAGATTGAGAGGACGTTCAGACGAAGATTAAGAGACCGCCAACAACAACAATCAAACAAAGAAGATATGGTGGAGCAGCCTAGAAACGGAGTACCAAACGAAAATAACGTCATGGCGAATGCAATCCTGCTGGAAAACGATTGTAATAGGCCCATTAGGGACTATGCATTGCCAAACCTCTATGATTTCTCTCTAGGAATCATGAGGCCTTCCCTCGATGGAAGCAGATTCGAAATGAAGTCGGTGATGCTGTAGATGATCTAGACTGTAGGACAATTCAGAGGACGGCGTGGCGAGGACCCACACGCCCACCTCCGTAGCTTTATAGAAATCTGCAATACTTTTATGTTCCCGAACATTGATGCGGAAGAAGTTTGACTAACTTTGTTTCCGTTTTCTCTGTGTGATCAGGCAAGAAAATGGGCATATTCCCTCGAGCCGGGAGAGATCATTTCATAGAAACAGGTCGTAGAAAAATTTATGAAGAAATATTTTCCACCTACTGAGAATGCTAGACGAAGGAAACTAATCATCAATTTTGAACAACACATGGACGAATCGCTCAGCGATGTTTGGACGAGGTTTAAGAGGTTGGTCCGAGACTGTCCACACAACGGATTACCAGATTGCCTTTAGATGAAAATCTTTTATCATGGTTTAAACCACGCTTCGTAGACCGCTGCCAATGCGGCAGCCGCTAGTGATCTGCTTGAAAAAATGTATGATAAGGCTAAGAACATCTTGGATCGCATCTCTAAAAACCATGAGGATTAGATAGAGAGTGATCAGAGACTGAGAATCAAGGATAACAACGCAAGTAATGGTGCTATTACTTCACTACAGAATCAAATGACCGCAATGATGAACTTAATTCAGAGAATTTCGATCAACAATCCAACACTGTAAAATGGGCAGATCAATGCAATCAGCCAAAACACCGCAAGGTGTGCGAATTGCGGTGATGGGCACGCAATGGAAGAATGCCCACAGAATCCACAGTCTATTTACTTTGTGAAAAATAATCCATTTGCTAATACCTACAACCCCGGGTGGAGAAACCACCCCAATTTTGCATAGAAGAATCAGCAGCATAATTTCCAATCTGAGGCGTAGAAAGAAGGGCCACCTGGATTCTTCCCGTGCAATAACGGTCAGACAAGCAATCAAGCCAGTAGCTTACAACCACCGCAATCCTCCTCCCTGGAAAGCCTATTGAAGCAATATATAGAGAAAAATGAGACTGTGCTTCAAATTCAGGTTACGTCCATCCATAATCTCGAATTACAGATGGGCCAGATTGCAAGTGAGCTAAAGAATAGACCGCAAGGGGCATTGCTTCAAAGTGTGCTTCAAAGTCAAGTTACGTCCAACCCGAAAGGATCAAGTAAAGAGCAATATCAGGTTGTGACACTGAGGAGTGGAAAAACTGTGAAGAGAGAAAAGAAGAAGCTTAGCCGCACTGCTCCCATTGCATTGGAACCTGAAATTGCGGTGACACAAGAAGAAGAAGGAGAAAAAGAAGCAATAGAGCTAGAAGTTGCATCCCAACCTCAAAGCCAACAGAGAAGGGGACGTGAGAGTGCAGTTACCACCTTTCCCGCAGAGACTCAGAAAAGAAAAAGAATGAAGAAGTAACAATACCAACGCTTTCTGTCTATGTTAACAATTACATATTAATATTCCATTCAATGAAGCAAATTGAGGAGATACTTGCATACGCGAAGTTCTGAAGGAAATGGTAAACCAAGAAGAGGGGTGCTGGTAAGTTTGCCACGGTGGCTTTAACGCAAAGTTCGAAATCAATAATCCCACCGAAGATGAGTGATCCTAGGAGCTTTACTAGACCTTGCTCCATAAGAGGATTGTACATCAAGGCAAGCCTTGTATGACCTTGAAGCCAGCATCAACTTGATGCCTCTTATCGATTCTTTTAAGCAGTTGAATGTGTGGCAACTTGTGCCCACGACCGTGTCTCTCCAACTTGCAAATAGATCTCTGGTGCATCCAGAGGGGAAGATAAAGGATGTGTTGATCACCATCAACAAATTTATCCTACCAATCGAATTCATCATCTTAGATTACAAAGCCGACAAAGATGTGCCCATCATCTTGGGGCGACCATTTTTATCAACAGATCGTGCCCAGATTGATGTGCATAAAGGGGAGATCACTTTGAGCATAAATGGACAGAAGCTCAAGTTCAACATAATTCGTGCCATGAAGTTTCCTGATGAAGAAGACCTGCATGACTCTAACGACGACCAGAATTTGACTGAAGAAGAGAAGCTTGACGAAGAGAATGAAGAAGAGGATGCAAGCGAATCCATTACTGCCTGTAATACGATCATGACAAAAACAAACAAGGAAGTTGAGACGATCGCAACCTAAGAAGAAGAGCCAACATAAAAAAGAAGAAATAAAAACAACACAACCGTCCTTAGTGGAACCACCAATAATGGAATTGAAGACCTTGCTGAGCCATTTAAAGTATGCATTTTTTGGGGCAGAATAAGAAGCTGCCAGTAATTATTTCCTCCGAACTTAACGAAGACTAGGAGAATGCATTGATGAGCATTATGAGGAAACATGTGTGAGCAATTGGCTGGACGCTCGCCGACATTCAAGGAATTAGCCCAACCTACTGTATGCATCGAATTCATCTCGAAGAAGACCACAAAGCAACGATCGAACATCAGCGCAGACTCAATCCTGCAATGAAAGAGGTCATTAAAAAGGAAATCATTAAATGGTTAGATGCGGGCATTATTTATCCGATAGCAGATAGCATATGGATCAGCCTCATGCAGTGTGTGCCAAAAAAGGGTGGCATGATAGTGTCCCAAACGAAAATAATGAGCTGATACCGCAAAGAACCGTCACCTGGTGGCGTATTTGCATGGACTACCGCAAGCTGAATACGACAACAAAGAAAGATCATTTCCCACTACCGTTCATTGACTAGATGCTAGATTTTCTAGCCGAAAATGACTTTTACTGCTTTCTAGATGGCTATGCCGGGTATAACCAGATTATGATTACTTCAGAAGACTAGGACAAGACCACATTCACTACCCATATGGGACCTTTGTTTTTCGCCGCATATCGTTCGGCCTCTGCAATGTGCCAAGCACATTCCAAAGGTGCATGATAACTTATGGAAATACAAGTTATTTATGCTACCTTATCTAGATATTGCAGCCAAAAGTTAGCAATTATGCGCCAAAAATTAGCCTAGTATGACAATAATTACAAATGTTTGCGATTACACCCACTAATGCCAAAAAGATGGAAGACAAGTCAAACTTTACTCTGTTTTGTAGGAGATCAAGTCACCGCTTGCGCTCAAGGCTCATGAGAGGCTAATCAACGCATCTCTATCATATTGCACCCGTCAATCAACCATGAAGAGACGATTACTGTAGTGATGGCGTAATGCGACAGTCGGTCCAGAGCTATGCTTCAACCGCATGTGGTAATAAAAACAAACACCACATGTGAACCTATGATCTAAAGATGCAACTGAGAAACACGAGAGTAAAGGATTGAGACACGTGTACAACTAACGGTTGTGCAGAATTGATGGTCTGATTGCATAACATAAGGAATAATATCCCTCCATCTCTGGAATTACCATAACAATCAAGTGAGGGACCACAAGGCCAGAGTCAAAGATCTGCTCCTATAAATACCCCATTGATTTCAGAGAAAAAAAATATGCTATTGGATACGGGGCTAAGTGCTGTAAGATTTTAGTGAGAAAAAGCTGAGTTGAGTGCTGAAGAAAAGAAATCCGGGAAGTGAACGAGATAAGGCCGAGAGGCGAATCTCAGATTTGACTTGCCATTTACCCGATCGAAGCTCTGTGCAAAGATCCCTGCTACCGGTGGAGCAAGCCTGAGAGGGAAGCTCTTCCTGACATCGAAACCATCCTATCTGGCAAGTAGATCTCTATCGAATCTGTGCCAAGACATTGGCACTTGTTTGTATCTGTTCTATCTCTCTTTCATTGTATTCCATATTTTCTTTATCTCTTCATTCACAAATCATGTATCAAACGCTTAGTAGAAATATTAAATGTTTCGATAGATTCCATTTACCATTTTCTGTATATTTTCGTTCTACTATTAGTCACTTTCTTCATGATGTTTTCTTAATCTCCTGATGAGCAATATGAATCACCAAGAACTTAATCTGTATTAAATTTATCAAATACGTTTAGCTAAAGCATGCTAGACGGCATCTTCACCTGTCAGAGCAGAAGTGAAGATGTTATTCGGATCTATCGCGAGAAGGTCAGAAGAGTGCGTTAACTAAAGCGAGTAGTACTTCCAGACATGGAAGCAACCTTGCGTTCATGACATTATACTCTGTTTCACCACAAACATGTGGGGAACGCGGCCGATCACTAAGAGGTGTACGCCAAGAGAAGAGCGGAATAGTGTTTGTACCTTCAATCCAATTAAGAACTTCCGTTGTTTGTATTATTTGTCTTTCTCTTTCTATTTTGTTCATAAGACTTGTCGCCGCATTCCACGTCTTTGCATAACCTTCACAATCAGCTTTAATCCTAGCATCTTGTGCATGAAGTTCGTATCTTGTAACATCTAGCTTAGGTTTATTGTATTTTTATGCTTTATCGTATCTTTACTGCTTTCCTTTATTTTACTACTATTTACTTACCTGTACAAACTCCTTTTAAAAGATTGAAAACCTGGTCGCATATACCATGAGCATACCGTGATAATTGAAACCATTTCCCCGTGTTCGACCTCGGATCACACCGAGAAACTTGCAGTGGAATTACACTTGGTTCCATCGTAAGGAAACTTGTGACAACGCAGAGCATACTACATGAACATCCCTAATTAACGCATAAATAGAAGTAGTATCGCATCATTATGAGCACTTAATATCATATACCCAAAACGCGTTACAAGTTTATGGCACCGTTGCTGGGGAAGTGGTTAACGGTTTATTATTTTAGTGGTTTTTGGTATTTTGCAGGATAAATCTCATTATACTGGTTGTTTAATGTGGAGAGCAGCCTGACGGTTTATGAGTCTTGGTGCTGAACCAAAATTCGTAGCTAACCCTAAGATCGAGCGAACTTTCTGTGCAAGGATACGCCAGAACAGAAATCGGCAAAAGAAGGCAGCCAGCATGGCAGATAATTAAAATGATGCGGTGTCAATGGTAAACCCAGGGGCTATTCGACCGACTCAAGATCCTGTATTCCTAGCGACTGATCGCAACATCCCGATACGAAATTATGCGGCACCCAACCTGTACGATTTTTCACATGGAATCTCAAGGCCAACAGGTGTTGTTATTTAATGCACGTTTACGACTGTTCCCAGGAAAGTTGAAGTCTCGTTGGTCGGGGCCATTTAGAATCAAGACAATCTTTCCTCACGGAGCAATGGAATTAACAACTTTAGACGGGAGCAACGCATTCAAAGTCAATGGTCAGCGGATCAAGCCCTACTATAGAGGCGATTTCGATCGCCGCATGGATGCCATTGACTTGGGCAAGCAAGAATAGACCGCTTACAGGGAAAGCGATTGCAGTAACTCTAAGAACTTCTTTCAATCGGCCTTTCTATCTATGTTTACTTTCTTTCTTTACCGCTTCCTTTCACAGTTTTCTTAATTCCATAATTATCATGTAGTAGGATTAGTCTTTAATGTTTTGGCAATTTAATTTTGCATAGATTCCCATACTTTAAATATAGCAGCAACAGGCGTATAATTTTGTGAAGGTTGAGATAAATTACTGCAAGGTCTTTACGACCTACATTTTTTATAAATTATGAAGAGAGGAAAATAAACTAAAACGAGAGGATGGGTGTAATAAGTGGAAATAAGAAAAGATATGCGTCTAGTACACCCAAATACATTACGGTGAGGGGTGTGTTGCGCACGTATATGTCCTTTGCCCAGCCTTAGTTAAATGCACCATGTTGAGGTACCCTCCAGAAATGTGTTTAGGTAAGAGGTGTGCTGCGGGGATGTATGTGTGTTGCCCGTCTTTGCCAAAAATGTATCTGTGTTTATTGGAAGCATAGTGTGAATTTTAAATCATGCACTCTTCTTTTATTATTTTGTAAGTTAATCAAAATTCTTTGACTCCTGTACAGGCAATGAAAAAAATTTTGTAATGCGATCATTTGTAATATATTCGCATACTTTGTTAAAAGTCAATACAATCAGAGTACATAATTCACTCTAATCTTTGCCTGTGCCTCTTTCCTTATCTTCCTTTATTAATCTTTGCTATATTTTTACTCTTTTATTTTGATGATCTTTATTGCGTTGCTATGATGTATTATGTGTTACACTTAGAAATATTTCCCATACTTAGTAACTTCTGACTAACACTTAGTTAGCTCTTAGTTTAGCAATACTTTACCTTTATCTTTCAAAGTTCTGCTCAAATCTTCTTTTTGATATTTTCTTCTAAGTGTTTGTCTAGTCTACCCAAACAACGCAATGAGGACCTTGCTCATCTTTAAATTTGGGGGTGAGGAAGGTCTGAGTAGATGAAATCAAAAGCATGTAGTATTTAAAAAATGCGTCCATTTCCATTTAAAAATAAATATAAATAAAAATATATATTTATGCAAAACTCCAATGTCAGCGCAAGGGAAAATTTCAAAACTATTCCCAACCTGATAAGAGTTTAGTTGTGAAAGGAGCCTGTTCGTAGTTGGATGTTCGTATGACACCCGTAGGAGCAAGAAAATTAGGGATGGGGTTGTGCACGCAATCATGCGTTAGACATGGCTTAAGCTATGTGTTTACGCCCATGCGTCTGAGGTCATGCGTTGGAATGAAAATGCATTAATCTAGTATGCAATGACCACGCGTTCCTATCACAAGTTTTCTTACGCTCGTGCCAAGTATAACGCAAACGCAAGTTTCTCAGGTAATCCGAGGTCGAACACAGGGACTTGTCACTCAATAATTCTTATGAAGCAATGCGTTTGAGGTGATAAAAAAAATAAAAAGAAGAAGTTTAATGGATTTACACACTACTCCGAAGTTTAATGGATTTACACACTACTCCTACTCCTATCTAAATAGATTGAGCAATAGAAGACTTGTGATGAGAATAGGTAGATACACAACAACCATTAACGCATAGTAATTGTTATAGCAAGCATGAGCGGGAATGAGCAATGACTTGAGTTTCGTTTAAATCACTCGAGTAATCCTAGCTCGTCACACTAACGCATCGCACACCTCTCGATGGTCATCCCCATGACTATATCTCTATAGTGCATGGTTGCGTCGAACATAAGATTGTACCTATCTCTAGGAACAATGCATACTTTGCTTTAGTGCGTTTCATCTCTTACCTTCACAAGCAGTTAGATGTGGCTATTTAACTTATAGACAAGCAATGCAACAACCCATAGATACGCGTTACTACAGCCTTTCCCCAAGCAAAGAGAATTAACTCACTATACTCGCACAACGCACACCTCTCAGTGGGTTGCTACATGCGTCCTATCTCTAGGCTACACGATTAAGTATGAGATTGCCTTTAATAAATAAACGATGAAGGTAAATGATGATAAAGATAAAGATGATGAAGAAGATGGCATTGAAGGAATCAAGAGATGCATTGATTACAAAATGTCTTAATATCTTAAGCTAAAATGTAATACAATACAGAGGTTAGAAGAGAAATGAAGGACTCTGCATCAAGGCTATCGGTGGTGCCATGGATGAATGGTGGAAATGTCTCTTTCGAGCTCTATCTCCGGCGAAAGCTCCGGTCATCACTCGGTCTAGTTTGTAGAGGTGAAGAATTCTCACTGAAAATCTTGCTCAAGCTCTCATCTGTGATTGCAAACCTCTGCCTTGAGGCAGCAGTTTGGATGCTTTGAAATGAAGATCCAAGGGGCTATTTATAGGGTTTAAATGCCGACAGCTATCATGATTGCGTTATGTCTCACTGCTGGCTTTGTCGCGGTATGGGCAATGTTACATCGTCTTATCTTGTTAATACTCCCAAGGTATGCATCCAAGCTTGATTCAGCTAAAGTATCAACGTGTTCTACCCATCTTGAGATCGTTCTTCTATTATGGTTGTCACTCCGTGGCTGCAATCTCTAATTGATCACCGCATTTGCTTGATCACCGCAACTTCCATGCGATGGGCGCATTCAATCACCGCAACTTCCATGCGATGGACGTATTTGATCACCGCAACTTCCATGCGATGGATGCATTCGATCACCGCAACTTCCATGCAATGGGCATATGCGATCACCGCATGCATTCGTCTATGCGATAGCTCGATTTTCAGTGCATGCGTTTGTCTTTGTGGTTGCCTGGCTTTAGCGCATGCGTTTGTGTACGATTGCTTATTTCCAACGCATGCGTTTGATTCCTGCGATAGCTACAAAAATAGACACTTTGGCACAAAGTAATGCATAATATTGGGGTCAGTGAGGATTTAGGTGCTAATCGACGCAAAACTCAATTTTTCGCAAATTCTAAGTATTATCACCGCATTTTTTAATTATTAACCCTCATAATTCTAAATAAAAGGCTTATAATAACTGGCATTTCTGTCAGTTATCAGCCACCGCATACCATGCGTAGACGAATGGTTAGGCCGAGGTGTCCAATCGAGAGATTAAGCTGATACTTGAGAAGGTGGTAAGGCCTTCACGAAAAGATTGGGCAGCAAAGCTCGACGATGTGTTGTGGGCATACCGGACTGCATTTAAAACACCCATAGTTATGTCCCCATATGAGTTGTATTTGGTAGGGCGTGTCATTTGCCTCTAGAGCTAGAATACAAGGCACTATAGGTGGTAAAGAAACTAAACTTTGATTTGAAGAAAGCAGGAGAAGCGAGAAAACTTCAATTGGTCGAAAGAACGCAAAGATCTACAAAGAGCGCACAAAGATCAGAGTGCACATCGAAGCATGGAGACGGTTCTGCCGATGTTCTTATAGAGTTTATCTCTTTGTACATTTATAGTTCATGCTGTAATTTCTCTATATATTTGCATAACCGCTTGTATTGAAGTCGACTGTAAATGTATTGTTGATTCATGATTGTAATTTGGAATAGTCTTGCTTCCGCTGCTCATGGAAATCATCGTCCTGATTTCCTTCAGGACTATGATTATGTTCATTAGAGGGATCAGTGGTACTTAAGGAGACAAATGTAACTACAGGGGTATAATGGTTGTTGGCCCAGCTGTACTTACGAGCGATCTGTGAAGGGTTGTCACACTGTTGATTGGTTAAGATAGACACATAATATATCTATAGTGAAAAGAGTTCAACTGTCGATCTTTAGTGGAGTGCCTAGCAATTAACGAATGGTGGATCCCGTGACTAAAAAGTTTAGTCAGTTATTCACGTACCATTGGAGCTTCGGATCTACAGGTCCATGAGGTCCCCTTGGTAGCTTGGATTCTGTTGAGGATCAGTTCTTGGTGTTAATTTGAAATGTTCAAATTGAGAAGAGGTATTTTAATTATATATGATATAATCGGTATGATGTATGAGATACATCTAGTGGAGGATTGATGTAAATGAGATTTACATTAAATACCATGGAATAGAAAAAGAACTATGGTTTATATATTTCATGAGATGAAATATTAAAACTATAGGTTATAAATAGAGTATGATAAATTGGTTATCATTTATGTTTATAATAATATTAATTATTAGATAATTAATATTTTTTTTCTTTTAAATAACCAAAGTAGTGGATGGTTATTGGATCATGGTAATCGTGAGTTTAAAAGGAAATTGGTTTCCTATTTTAAAAAGAAGTTTAACAAAAGTTTGAAAAGTTTTTTTTGAGTTTTCTCTTCGATGAAAAAGAAACTCACGAAGTCGTCAAGTAAATTTAGATTTACTAAACGACGGCTGGGTGCGCTAAACGATCGTGCAATGTTTACTAAACGATCACTGTCTCAACGTAAGCGATCGTGTAGAGTCTGTACGCGACAAATCGAGTTAAACGATCGCATAGCTTTATCTAAACAGTTGGGCATCGACCTATACGATAGGTCTCAGCCATTCCCACTTGCCCATGGTGTACGCGATCATTATTTCCTCCATTCGTCTGCTCATACCAAGTCCGAACAGAACCCACCCTCTAGATTCTCACACCGAGAATACCAAGGTCGCTTTGTTGGTGGTGTCAGACTCAACTTGACACCGTCGAGGTTTTTTAGAGGCCGTTCGTGGTGTTGTAGAGGTCATTCGTGTCACTGAGGACGAGCGCGATGTTTTTTCATGTTGCGGAGGAGTTCGTGACCGAGGAGAATGTTGAGGACGAGCAAAAACTGTTCGTACGGTGTTCGTGCTGTGTTGTGGTCGTGTAGATCGAGTGTTCGTGGTCACTATTGTTCGAGTGGTCGCACAATGGAGCGTGGAGGTGCATCTGCCTATGTGATGTGTTATTTTATGAGGTGAAGTTATGAAATGAAATGCGGTGATGGAAATGCGTTGAGCAACAAGTTTTCTCAGTAGAATCCAAGTATAAATTCCACTGAGTTTCCTGATAAGTCCAAGGTCGAACTCAGGGACTAGGGAAAAAGGTATGCGGTGATAATTTTCAAGAAGACTTTGTGGTAACCAATAAATCAAATAGTTGTTTTGGGTTTTTGTTTGCGGTATAAAATAAATCTATGCGGCGGAGTTACGAAAAGAGTTGATAATACGGAAAATGCGATGAATATGCAGGGAACGGGTTGAGAGGGGGTTCAGCTAACACTTACTAGGTTACGTTCATGTTATGCGATCATGCAACACATATACAATAGCAAATCATCTCTCAACGCAAATGCTACGGCTTCTAGTACTAGAACGCATGCGATATATGCGATGATTCTATAGGACCTACGCATAAGCCTCTACTCTTATTTATGCGATGTGATAACGGGCAAAAATGCACGTTATCATAGTGCTAAGTTCTTAATCAATGTTGTATTGCGTTGATAAAATATGTTAAATTGCATCCATTAAGCATAAATTCTATAATATTGCGGTCACATGCATTCAGCACAATAGAACTATTGATTTTTATATTTTTGTGCAGAATATGCATTAACACTGAGCAAAGATTACGATCATAGGAATTCATTGGTCGAGCGCAACTTCACTGTAAGGCTTTACATTGATCGTGCTCACAAACATTCGCCCGAGAAGGATCGCCACAACTTGGTCAGCACAACATGGTGGGCGCATCTAGGTGAAAGGCTAATTAAGAGCGATGGGACAGAAAGCTGATGACAGTCGAATCCAAATTAAGTTGACAGTCGATAACGATCACAAAGTACATTCAGCTTTATTGGTAACAATCATTCGACGCGTCAATCAAGAATTAAAGTTGTCCCATCTGTACAACCGGGAGAGAGAAGCCGCCTTTCACCATGGATG
>NC_052351.1:27224463-27244297 GCF_009727055.1 Benincasa hispida | reverse complement strand
ATGGGACAGAAAGCTGATGACAGTCGAATCCAAATTAAGTTGACAGCCGATAACAGTCACAAAGTACATTCAGCTTTATCGGTAACAATCATTCGACGCGTCAATCAAGAATTAAAGTTGTCCCATCTGTACAACCGGGAGAGAGAAGCCGCCTTTCACCATGGATGCTCTATAAATACCAAGTGCATTCTTCAGAAGGGGGATTCACCGTTTTTACAACTAGTAGCTTTTGTTCATAATTTCCTTTCCATTTTAAGGTGGAGCAAGAGAAGAGTGGTGGCACCGGAGATCGCTCAGGGCAACTCGAGAGAGAACCTTGGGGTGTAAGAGTAGAGAGCGGACTGACTCTCGCAAGAGCGAGATTATCTTTAGAGCACGAGTAGAAACAGTGTAAACGCCTGGCAGCAAGAAATTGCTACCAGGCTCTTTATTATACTTGCATTGTTATTTGTACTTCATCTTCATATCTATTCAATGGAAATTCTATTTCTACATCTGTTCACTCTCTTAATACACATGAGAAGCTAAACTAGTTGAATGGGTTGAGAAGAACTAAGCTAACATGACCTAGGAAGTTCATCGCTTGCACTTGTCTTGATTTATGTTGTACAAAATACCCTTTAGAGTTACGAGAGAGAGAGTCTAAAGAAAGAACCTAATGTCTCAAGAGAGCTATGTTAGAATCTGGACTCGAAAGAGCAAGATTAGGCTTGCATAAACAAGAGATGGGGACTTAGAGATAAGTTCTATTTGTCAACTTGCATCGCATGCATCCTAGGAATAGGAATGATATTATGTGGTCACATATTTGTGTGGATGTCATTTTGTCATCGCATAAATAGGAATAGAGATTTATGTGTAAATCCTGTAGACTTATCGCATATATATCGCATGCGTTCTAGCCTTAGAAGCCGTGGTATTCGCACCGAGAGGTGGTTTACTGTTGTATGCATGTTGCATGATCGCAAGCATGAACGCATTCTAAGGAATGTTAGCCGAAACTTTTCTCAACTCATTCACCGCATATTCATCGCATTTTCCGTTTACCAACTCTTTTCAAACTTCGTCGCATTTTTTATTTATCTTTAATCAATGCAATCAACAAACCATTTATTTATTTACTCGGTTATCACAAAGTTGTTATCAAAATTATCGATGCAATCTATTTTCACAAGTCCCTATGTTCGACCCTGGACTTACCAGGAAACTCGGAGGAATTTACACTTGAATTTCACTAAGGAAACTTGAGTGCACAACGCAATTTTATCAACACATATCATCCATATTTCCACTTCATAAATACGAGCATCACGATGACAAATGACACATACACAAATAAGGCGATCACATAATATCATAACTTATCTCTAGGATGCATGCGATGCATGTTAGCAAAGAGAGCTTATCTCTAAGTCTCTATCTCTCGCTTATGTAGATCTAATCTTGCTCTCTCGAATCTAGATTCTAACCTAGCTCTCTCAAGTCTTAGTTTCTTTCTTTAGACTCTCTCTCGAGTAGCTCTAAAGGGATGTCGGGTGCAACATAAGACAAGATAATCGCATACGATAAAGATCCTAGGTCATGTTAACTTAGTTCTTCTCAACCCATTCGATAAAGTTAGCTACTCATGCGTGCTTTTAAGAAAGTGAAAAAATATAGGATAGCAAGTTCCATTTTATAGATAAAGAGTTGAAATATAAAATAACAATGCAATATGAGAATAAAGAGCTTGGTAGCAATCTCTTACTTCCCAAGGCTTTTACACTGTCTTTTCTACTCTGTTCAAAAGATAATCTCGCTCTCATGAGAGTTGGCCCTCTGGGTTCTCTCTCGAGCTGACTAGAGCGATCTTCTGGTGTCTCTTCCCTTCTCTCGCTCTGCCTTCTAAATAAAAAGGAAAACTATGAACAAGGTTGTTTCTTTCTGAGGAAAAATTCTCTAACTCTCTGAACTCCTTCACTGAAGGTTGCCTTCAGTATTTATAGAGTTTCGGGGTGAAAGGTTGATTCTCTCTTATGATTGCACTGATGGGATGGCATTAATTCTCTGTCTGATGCGCCGAATATTTGTCACCGAAAAGTTGAGTGTACTTGCTATAGTAGTTCGTTAGTGGCTTGTCAACTTAATTCGGAATCGACCATCATCAGCTTTCTGTCCCATCACGATTTATTATGCTTTTCACCCAGATGCGCCCACCAAGTTGTGGTGGCTCTATGCGGCAATCCTTCTTGAGCAGATATTTGCGAGCACAAATCACTACAAAGCCTTGTGGTAACGCTGTACTCGACCGTTGCTTTCTTGTGATCGACGCATATTATGCACAAAAATACAAAAGTTAACTGTTTTTATGCGATAAACGCATGTGATCGCAATGTTATAGACTTAATACTTTTTGGACACAATCTTATATATTTTATCAATGCAGACCTGCATTGTTATAACTTAGCACTGTAATAACGTGCATTTCTGCCCGTTATCACTATGTGCATAGAGTTTTACTCTCTGTTCATGTGTATTATTCATGCTGTAATTTCTATATGAATCGCATAATCGTTTGTTTGAAGTCGACTGTAAATAATTTGTTGATTCATGATTGTAATTTGGAATAGTCATGTTCCGCTGCTCATGGAAATCACGTTTTTTATTTCCTTCAGTCTATTCTAAGCATCAGTCAATCTAACTATTGTGAGAAAATCCTAAGTTTAACATGATTGATGTCAAACCTGTGAGTTTACCCATTGCCAAGCACTTTAAGTTTTCCTCAGCTAACTCTCCTAAGGATTCTGACTAAGAAAACCTGAAACAAATGACTGTCATACCCTATAGTCAATTGTTTGAAGCCTTATGTATTTAATGATTTCTACTATACCTGATCTCTCATATTCATCAAGCTTAGTTAGTAGATATATGTCTAATCCTGGTAAGAGACACTGAGAAGTTACTAAATGGATCCTAAGGTATCTAGTTTGGTCTAAAAATTCTAAGTTAGTCTATCAAAGGTCAGCTGAACTAAAACTAGAGCTTTATGGATATGTTGATGCTGACTATGCTGGTGATTTGGACAAAAGGAGGTCCTTAACAGGCTACCTTTTCCTATTTGGTCCTAATCTAATCAACTAGAAAGCATCTCTTCAACCTATAGTAGCCCTATATACAACTGAAGCTGAATATATGGCTCTAACTGAAGTAAGCAAAGAGGCTTTGTGGCTTAAGGGACTACTGAAAGACTTTGGAATAGATCAAACAGTAGTGAAAATCTGCTGTGATAACCAAAGTGCTATCCATTTATCCCAAAATCCATAATTCCATACTAGAACAAAGCACATTGATATCCAATATCACTTCATTAGAGATAAAATTGAGACCGGGGAGATGGAAATCTTAAAAGTCCATACTTTTGATAATGCAACTGATATGCTAACTAAACCTATTACAAAGTTTAAATTTTTTAAATGTTTAGAACAGGTTGGTTTTGAGCTTCCAGACATAAGGTAGACAAACCGGTCAGAATCAGAAAGATCATGAAGATTGCAAGCATTGGAGTCAAGGTGGAGAATTTGAAGAAGTTTAACTCAAATACCTCAGATTTTCAGTGTGTTTTTATACCTAACTTTTTGTAATGGTTAGCCGGTATATCATTATAAATACCATTGATTTCGAATTCAAAAATTAGAGAGTTATCATCTTTTCTTTTTTTTCTTGCAAACTAAAATCTGTAAGCAATCTTCAATTAGTAAAAGATTTCAGATCTTCCCGTGGACGTAGGCAACCTTGCCGAACCACGAAAATCATTGTGTCTCTTTCTTCTTCCTTATTTTCTTGTTTTCAATTGAGTAATACTTCACTACAAATTGCGCGCCAATCCTTTACATTACAAATCACATCGAGTATCAAGTTATCGAGTCAATCATGCATCGAATTATTACTATCGAGTAGGTCCGAGTACACTGTTTTCACCTTCGAGTTGCACCAAGCATCGTTCAAGAACCGTCGAGTACGATTGAGTATTAACTCCGTTGTCATTAAGTTGCATCGAGGATTTAACAGAGACTAGTCAAGCGAAGAAGGGAATTCTGATCGAGGATCGAGTAGTAAGGTGTCGAGCGTCGAGTTCCGAGTATTGAGGATTTGGCAGAATTGATTTAAGTCATTTCTTTATCTCTTCATTAGTGATCTTGAGTATTTGGGACTTGTAAAGGATCTTCAGCCCAACAACAAGGTTAGAAGTGCCTATGAATTCTAAATTTGTGTTTATATATAGTTCCTAAACTTTAAAAAATATTAAATAAGTAATTGAATCCTCGAATTTGTATTTAATAGATTCCTAATATATCAAATGTGCATCTAGTAGATCTCTTTTATATATCAAAATGTTCAAATTTAAATATTAGACTAGACATCAAATCCAACTTTGTGTTGATTTCAACCAAAAAAAAAAAGTGAACCTTGTATTTTATAGGTACAATTAGAATCCTTTTAGAATTAATATATCTAATTACTACAAAATCTAAAATTTAAGGTTCAATTAGATATAATTTTTTGTTGTCTACCCCTGATGGTCCCCATACGACTTTTCATTTGTAGGGTGTGCATAAATAGTTATGCAATTGATTCATTTCTTTAAGGAGTTAATAACACATAAAATTGATTATTTCTAATCGCGAAACCCATAAACTTCTTGAACCAAACAAGGAATGAAGTCTCTCCCAACTCCAACTCATTAGGATAAATACCCTAGTTTTAAAGAGATTCCTAATGAAATGTGGAATTTTTTAATAAAAAAATAATATTTTAATAAATAATGACAAAAGTAGGGTAGAAAGAAATATACCGACAAATATATTCAATGGTGTAATGATGTAATAATGTAATGATGATTCTTCTTCGTCTTTTGTTCTATTTATGAGAATAACCGTTTGATTAAGAAGTAAATTGATTTGAGACTCAATTAAGGAACATCTTTAATAAAAATTGTAAATTGAGAAATGCATAAATTCGTTATCTGCATGGGAGGGTTACGTGGATGGAAATGAACTCGTGTACTTGGTATACGAGTTCTCTACCTATTTTTGTCACTATTTTACCGAATTATCCTAGATTGCATTTTTTTTTTTAAGATTATTAAAATTATTTTTTTCATAACTACTTTATATTTGTCCTTTCATTTTAAAAATATATTAATCTTGAACTTACCCTGAAATGTGTGACAATAGTATGATACTATTTGTAAAATGTGTGTGTATATATTATTTGGTACCAAATGATATTCAATTCAAGCTATCGTTTTATAGAAACTACTAGGCCCCATCGCTGTCCTTCAGCTTCAGCCAATTACTTCAATTATTTGAAACAATTTGATGTCGTCGTGAATCCCACGAATTCGGTAAGTGCACAAAAGCCGCCGAGTGGCTATTAACAATTTGTTTCTTTGAAGTGCTTATTGAGAAAATATGAAGCCAGCCACAGTCCACACGATGAGACATCGTCCGAGAGGCTGTGACGGCACAAGATGCTTCCTCTCAGCCTCTTTAACCAAAAAACTCCCCTTTATGGAACCACCCAGAAACTTGATTTCAACCCTTTTCTTATTCTTCTTCCCTTATAATGCCTTCAACAACCTCTCGTATGTTGACCCAAATGCCGCTTTCAATCGCCGCCAATTTTCACCCTTCTTTCAAAACTATCTCCAACAGGATTTCTAAGCTTCAATCCCTTAAACCCACATCGTCTCTTCAATTCCCTTCCTCAAATCTTGTTTGCCTTCGTGGGTTTGTCTCAAAGGAAGCTTTATTTCGGAAAAGCGGCTGGGGCATGGCTGAATTGACTGGGCCCTCTTCTGTTAAGTGTGGAAATGGAGATGAGGGTTTCAGAAGCTTAGAGACAGAGTCGTTTTTTGATGGGTCTTCTGAATTTCATTCTGAGATTGCGGCTGGTGGGCTGGAGGCTATACTCAATAAGTTGGTTGGTAACATTTATTAGTTTTTCGTTTATTTCTTGATTTGGGCATGTGTTTGTTTGAGCTTGATTGCAGCATCATAGGCTTTTTAACCATTGTCTAGAGACCAATCTGTTACAATGAATCATTTTTCAAGTTGATGGTTGAACAAAACTTTGGGTGACTTTGTTGATTAGTTGTACACTGTACATGTAATACACCCCTTCATATCACTGTTACAATATTGTCCATTATGGGTGCTTAAACCCTATTGATTTTGCTTTTAAATTTTACCAACGATGGCCTTTTACCAATATAGATGTTGTATTCATATGATATACCAAGATGTTTCCTACTTTTAATTGATTTAGTACTTTATTGGCATTGCAATGTATAGTGTCTCAACTTTAAAGGTACTAGTTGTTCTCAAACACTTCCATTTTAACTTCGCTAGTAGCATTAGTCTATAGGAGTAACACAGTTTTCCAACATAACTTTGAGCAAATGCCATGCTTGAACGCAGATTTTCATTTTCCTGCAGTGTTTGGAACTTTGTCAACTTCAAAGTGGGTTATTTAGGATCAAATTTTGTCAGTTTGGCTATATTGTTTAGTAACATTGTTGATTCTTTTCAGAGCAAGTGGCTTGTAGCTGCCCTTTTTGCTGCTATAATTCTTTTGAGGCATGATGCCGAAGCCTTGTGGACTGCCATGGGGTCTGTTATTAATGCTGTGCTTTCTATGGTACTAAAAAGGATACTAAACCAAGAGCGGCCTATTGCCACATTGAGATCTGATCCTGGAATGCCTTCTTCTCATGCACAGTCTATATTCTTCGCTGTTGTATTTGTCGCCTTGTCAGGTAATTTCTTACCATCATTAAGCAACAAACAATTTCTAAGCAGCTCTTTTGAGCTGATAGAATGCTTGCCTTGCTCCGATTATAACTTCCGTGTTTTAATTGTGGGGAATGACTTTCCTTACTACATTCATGCTTTGCTCCTATCTTCATGGTATCAAGTGTACGGCTAACTTTGGAAGAACTTCAACTTTCAAAGCACTAGTGAAAGAATCTGATTGGATGGTTCAATTAGACATGGTTCAAAGCTTCAAGCATTTTCTAATTCTAGGGCACTTTTCTGACTTTTTCTAATGAATCTATCAAAGCTTCACTTCTTGGATTATGTTCATGGCACACCATTAATCTTCAAGAAAACTTTACCCATTATAGGCCAACCATGAGAGTACCTAAGTTTAAGTTATTAAGTTTTCAACCTCGAACATGAACCCAAGACTTTGAAGTGTAATTACAAGAATGCCAACCAGTGAAGCATCCTCGACCTCTTTCATTACTTTCTCGAGTTCAAAATAACATATAGCTGGGGACCCCCGACACCATATTCCTAATCCTCTTTTTATCCTTATGCTTATTGGTATCTGATCTTTATTCATTTAAGGTTGTGGGATCAAATGGAAGAGTTGTCATTCTGTAGAAAATCGTTTTTTCTTGACATTGCAGAGCCTCATCCATGCACCAAGCATATTGTCTTTCTTCTTATTATCCCATTTTTGTGCTTATGGGCCACTAAAACTTGTAATCCGGAATTTTATGTATGAAGAATTCAATTGATCAATGCTTATTTTTAACACTACTTCTGATGTTGCTGCAGCGGTGGAATGGCTAGGTGTTAATGCAACATCATTGTTTATCTGTGGACTTTCCTTCATATTTGGTTCATATTTTGTAAGTATATTCTCATATCTTCTCTAGTCCTTAGTAGGGTCCTGAAAATTTGACAACTCTTGCAAGATTTGGTTAAATGTTTTGTTTGAGGCTTGGCATAAAAGTGCCTCCCGTTGCATTAAATTGTAGAGAAGAAAAAGGGTATAGCTACAAATGTAGTCACTATGGTTGTGCCTTTTACTATTTATGTTCTTCAAATTTTATTTGCGTTCAACTTTCAGAAATTTACTAATTAAAAATATTTCACTAGTATAGTTTGATTATAAAAACTAAATCTGGTTAAAAAATTAAATTCTTTTTTTTTCCTCCTGTATTTGACAGTCATGGCTACGAGTCTCACAGAAGCTCCATACTATCAGCCAAGTTTTGGTAGGTTCTGTATTGGGTGGTTTCTTCGCTATTTCATGGTATTTGGTCTGGAAGGCTGTGGTTAGTGAAGCTTTTTCAGCAAATTTATGGGTTCAAGTTGTTGTGGCCTTGGGAGCTTCTGGATTCTGTATAGGCTTCGTTATATATGTCTTCAACAATTGGTTCAAAGATGAAAAATAGTTGTTGTCACATTACAGTATTCTACATGTTTCAATTGGATGGGATCCTTGGTCTCCTTTCTCGAGGCAAACAAGTGCTCGACTAATTGAATACAACTGCTGATTTCACCTTTTGATGAGGTGAGATGAGAATTGTGTCCATGTGAAAGATAGTTAGGGTGTAGATTTTTCTTTTTTGTTTTTAGAATGGAAAACTGATTGAATCATTCAATGGCTTATAGGAGGCGTAAAGGGCATTTGTGCATTTATGAAAAATCTTTGAAGAGTACAAATCTCTATAAAGTTTCAAACTGTAAGATCATTTTACGTATAATGCTTAAATAGTATCCACCTTCAAGTTCGAATTTTAGGCAATGTTAACATGCTTGTGCAATTATCTATTTCTGATCAAGGTTTTCAGGTGACGAGTCATATTCTTCAATCATTAAATATAATGGCAAATATAGGTTATGTTGAATCACACATCTATCTCAAAATCTCCACAAATTCTTCAAGGAGATGACCACAGCTGAAAAATAACCTTCATTTAGTGGACCTTTCAAAGTATCACAATTGATTGAACAGTATTCTCAATAGAGTACCAGCACCTTCATGTGCAACCTCTGTACTTAGAAGTCAAAAGTTATCCCAGTTTTGCAGTCCATGATTTCTCTCTAAGAAGTAAAGGGAGTCTATACAGATCAATCAATTTTCTGCTATTCTTCCATATCAGTTACTAAATGGTCCAGTTCAAGAATATATTTCCATTCTTGAAGTCAACTCCTCCAACTTACTGTACATGTGTTCTTGTGGATGAGAATGGTCTCCAGCAACAAATGCAAAAACACTATCCTTGACCTTTATCGAAGACCGTCCTGGCTACTTAACCACCCCCTTTAATCAACATTATATTTGCTGCTTCTTTCCACTTTCTCTTGGCAGCGAAAATGTTTGCTAAGGTTACGTGAGTCCCAGCACACAACTTCAGAATTTCAGCTACAGCACGTTGTCCACAATCAACATCACTGTGGATTCTATCTACATGCCCTCAGCAAAGTAGACCAGACGACATCGTCCCATTTGAAACAGCATGCTTCTGATCAAGCTCTCTGCATCACTTAATCTCCCTGCTCGACTAAGAAGATCAATCATACATCCATTGTGTTCTTTTGAAGGAGTGATGTGATAATCTTTACTCGTTGAGTTGAAGCAGTGGAAACCAAGGTCAACCATTCCTGCATGGCTACAAGTAGTAAGAACGCCAATTAAGGTCACTGAGTTTAGTTTCAAACCAACCTTTTGGATATTTTCGACTAATTCAATAGCTTCTCGGTTCAGCATACCCGTTGATCATTGTTGTCGATGAAATGACGTCGTCTTTCAATTAATCCATAAAGGTTTTAGAATCTTCCTTGATGCTCTTCCCAATTTTGCATGCACAATAATAAGAGCACTACATACCATGGATGTCTGTTCTAACCCAACAGACAACTTGAGCATGCAATTGCTTCCCCTGCTCGAGAATCGTCATACTTCCACATAACTCAACACGCTAGCCAGAGCGAACTCATTTGGTTTCGGTCCTTCACTTCTCATCCGTGACAGATACTCGTAAGCTTCTTCACCATAGTCTACTTGAGAATATGCTACAATTATAGTGCTCCACGTAAGTCTCTAAAATTCATTGAACAAAATACCTTTGAAACTAAAGCTAACTCCCCACATCTTGAGTACATGGTCATCATAATGTTAGCAACTGATAAAGCCTTCAGAAACCCAACACATAAAACATGAGCATGTAGCTGTTCCTCCCACTTCAACCTTGCAAAATTACCACAACCAGAGATGACAGCAGCAAATCTATAGTCACTTGGAATCACATTGTTTTCCTGCATTCTTTTAGATGCTTGAAGCTCACATTCCTCCTTACCCATTTGAACGTATATCGTTACAATTATAGTCCACGAGACGACAAATCCTTTATCCAGTGTATATATATGAATTGATCTTACATGATTTAGTGCATTTGAATCAGCACTTAAAAGGGATTGGAATCCCCACAGAGGACGTGTACGAACGCCGGGTGTCTCGAATTTCATTTTACGAACTTAAGAAAACAGAGGAGATAGAAACCAAATAAACATACATGAATCTAAGCATGCTTTCTACATAATATTAAAGAGAAAAGAGGGAAACGATATAGTAACTCTTGAAGAACCTTTCTTCACATTTACTCTCTGGTGAGACTACGAATGGATCTCCTCCACAGAATCACGAACACAACTTTTCTCGAACACAACAACCTCCTTTGGACACCACCACAATGATTACCTTGTTATTCTCAAGGTAAGAACCAAGAAGAGTTATGGGACTCCTTTCAATTTTGTGAGGGAAGGATGAGTGATGTTTAGAAGAATTTTGACAGAGGGATGAAGATGAAGACCTTGAAAGTATTATGTGAAATTTCACGTAATAGCAATTGAATCCTCTCCCCTTTACACCATCTGAGAGATGGGAATGAGGGAGTTATGGAATAACTCTCTCCATAATTAAATCAATAACTCCCAAGAAATTAATAATGTTGAATTCAAAATTCAAATTTAAATTATAATTTAACTAATTTAATTTAATTAAATCTAAACTATATATTATATCTCATATAATATATAACCTATAGTTTTTATTGTATCACATATAATATAGTCTATAATTTATGCTCTCATATAACCTATAGTTTTAATATGAATCAAATTTACATTAATTTTAACATATAGTTTTTATATGAATCATATTCAAATATTTATTTCTCTCATTAAATTTTATATTATAATGTATCAACATACATTATATTAATTGTATCTCATACAATTAATTCCCTTTAATTAATTTGAATAATTCAAATTAATTCAAAAATAATTTGATTCTCATTAATCCTTATTGAGCTAATAAGAGGACCTTATGGACCTACAGATTGAAGCTCCAATGATACGAGATTAATTAATTACACTCTTTAATTAAATTGATCCCCATTCATTAACTTTCGTTCACTCTACTAAAGACCGATAGTTGCCCTCTTCGCACTATAGATATATTTTTGTGTCCAATATAACCAATTAACATTGCATTGACCCTTCACAAATTGCTCGTAAGTACAGTTTGGTAAAAATTATTGTTTTACCCCTATAGTTATGTATAACTCCTTAAGTACCACCGATCCCTCTAATGAACAATTAGTCATAGTCCAACTATAACTGAACCCCTCTCGGGCCAGGAAAGGATGAGGCGCCTCATTGTTCAAGATCTGAAATCAGCCCTCAAGGGAGCAATTTATCTACTTACCCTAATAATGGGAAGGAGTGAATTCCTTCTTATGTAGCTATGTTCCCAACTCCCAGTCGGTGAATCCCCAAAATGGTAGGCATATTGAGTCGGTGAATCTGACCATTCTCACCCATGCAGATCAAAGGACCGCTCTTATATGCAGGAGCTCACAACTCACCCAAGATTAAGGTCAAGTCACCTATAGTCATCCTAGTGAAATATAAGTTTCTTCTCGTAACGACGTTATAAAGAGAGACTAATCATTTCGGTGGTGCGGTCTTATATAAACTCTTTGTATATGGTACCCTCACTCATGTGTCTCCACATGGATGATCAAGATCAAATCCTTTGTAACACTTTACAACAATTGTAACAATTACAAAGCGGGTTGTATCTGTAGTATCACCAAGATAAGGCACCCAGTCTTATCCATCTACTACAGACCATTCAAGTTACTACTTAAACATGATCAACCTATATGTAACCATATACATGTTTAAGCTACATCGAATAATCTTGGATCTTAGTTTATTGATTCTAAATTAATGCAACTAAATATCAAATAAAATAACACTTATTTTATTAAATAAATAATTTGTTTGTATAAATAAAGTTTACAAACTACAAGACCATGAGATTTAGGGAATCAAAGCCAGCAATCTTCCACTTGTCCTAAAGCTAGTGGGGTGTACAAATACAAAGTGTAGAAGCTATGTACAGTACACAAAACAATAAACTAGGGCATATACAACGCTTCCAATAAAATCTCTCATTTGCCCATGACTAGATGAAGCATATCTCGTAGACCCAAACTCTTCATATGACCCTTAAACACTTCAACTGTGAGAGCCTTTGTAAATGGATCAACAACATTCTGCTCCGGAGCGATCTTTGTGATGATCACGTCCCCTCGATGCACAGTCTCCCATATAAGATGATATTTGCGCTCTATATGCTTCCCACATTTATAGCTTCTAGGCTCCTTAGAATTCACCACAACACCACTATTATCACAATAAAGGGTGAAAGACTTTGACATGTCTGGAACAACTTTCAGATCCATTAAAAACTTCATAAGCCATATAGCCTCTTTGGCAACTTCACAAGCCGCTACATACTTTGCCTCCATGGTAGAGTCAACTATGCAACCTTGCTTTGTGCTCCTTCAGATCACAGCTCCTTCGTTAAATGTGAACACTGATCTTGAAGTGGATTTCTTAGAATCCCTATCAGTTTAAAAATCAGAGTCAGTGTATTCTATAAGGATCAAATCCTTAGACCCATACGCAAGCATGTAATTTCTTGCTCTCCGAAGATACTTGAGGATGGTTTTAACAGTTGTCCAGTGATCTAATCCTGGTTTAGACTGATATCTACTGATTATCCCCACTGCATAGCAAATGTCAAGCCTAGTACATAACATTGCATACATTAAGCTACCAACAACCGATGCATAGGGAATCCATCTCATTTCCTCAACCTTTTAAGGTGTCTTAGGACACTATTCCTTAGACAATAAAATTACATGTTGGAAAGGTAATAAACCTCTCTTGGAATTCTGCATCAAATATTTGACAAGCATCTTGTCAATGTACAATGCCTGAGACAAGGCTAGTGTTTTGTTCTTACGATCCTTGAAGATCTGGATCCCTAGAACAAATTGCACCTCTCCTAAATATTTCATTTGGAATTAGGCTGCTAATAATTGTTTAGCATTAGTTAGTAGGCCTACATCATTCCCAATGAGTAGGATATTGTCCACGTACAATACTAAGAAAGCTACTGAACTGTTGATGATTTTCTTGTAGACACAAGGCTCATCAACATTCTGGTCAAAGTCATAAGATTTTATCATAGTATCAAATCTTATATTCCAAGATCGAGAAGCTTGTTTCAATTCATAAATGGATCGATTAAGCTTGCAAACAATTTGCTCTTGACCTTGGGAGATGAATCTGAAGGATCTCAATATAAGAGTTCCATGAGCGGGCTTAGATCGCTCTGATTTCACAGTGACCAGAATATAAATGATATACATTCTATACTAATAGTTATGCATAATAAACTTATCAACAGCATTCTCAGAGTACGATAAAAAACAGAGAAAGTGGTTCATACCAGAGGAAGACGATCTTCTTTTGTGTGAACCCATAGCAGCGGAAAACTCCTCCGATCTACCAGCACCCGACGAGTCTCTCGACTGTTACTGCACGATTCGAACGTACACGAACGAGGATTCGGGGACAACACCACCACCAGGGAAATCCAGGTATCCTCGCGTCAAAAACCCAAAGTGTGGGCTCTGGTGAGTTTGGTAGAGGATGGAGGAGAACACGTCGTGTAGATGATAAGCAAGTGCGAAATGAAACTCTGTTATCGTATAGCGAAAGTGCTAATCGCATAGAGGAGCTACATGATCGTGTAGGATTTGCTGAACGATCGTTTAGGAAAAGGTATACGATCGTTTAGCTAAATCGGCACACTATAGGATCGTTTAGAGAAGCTATCTGATCGTCTAGGCGACAGTGTGCGATTGTTTAGGCGCGAGGTATACGATCGTTTAGCTGGAGAACGCTATCGCATAGGCTTTCGAATTGCACGAATGAATTCTCTACAAAAATGAAAACGATTTTCAAATTTCAACCCGCGGTTACCTTAACCTTCGTAGCCCACGTTCCCACATTCATACGTGAAAATATTGGTTAATTATTAAATAATTAATCAATTCATTTATTTAATAAATATAATCATATTATATTTATATCTAATTTCCTCTAAAATAATGTATCTCATACATTTAGCCAATTATGTCATATATAATTAACCAATTTAAT
This sequence comes from Benincasa hispida, assembly GCF_009727055.1. Lineage (NCBI taxonomy): Eukaryota > Viridiplantae > Streptophyta > Magnoliopsida > Cucurbitales > Cucurbitaceae > Benincasa > Benincasa hispida. The sequence continues at coordinate 27,229,937 of NC_052351.1, read as the reverse complement.
TATATCATATATAATTGTACTTCCTCTTGTCAATTTGAACATTTCAAATTAACCCAAACATTGGTTCTCGACTATATCCAAGCTACTCAGGTGACCTAATGGACCTGTGGTTCGAAACTCCAATGGTACGTGAATAGCTGACTAAACTCTTTAGCCACGGGATTTCACCATCTGTTAACTGTCAGTGATTCCACTAAAGACCAACAGCTTGAAACACGTTCTCACCACAGATATATTTCTGTGTCCATTGGATATTTAACCAATCATGAGTACGATGACCCTTCACAGATGCTCGTAAGTACAGCTGGGCCAATTTCCGTTTTGCCCCTATATTTACACCTGACTCCTTAACTACCACTGATTTCCTCTAATTGAAAATACAACATAGTCAACTATGTGTGAACATCTCTTGGGCTAAGAGAAGGTGTGTGGCGCCACATTGTTCAAGCCCCATAATGAGCCCTTTAAGGGAGCCATCTATCTACTTACACCCTTCCTCGGGAAGGAGTGAATTCCATCTTGTGTAGTTGAGTTCCCAACTCCCAAATCAGACGTATCCCCAAAATAGTAGGTTTGAAATCGGCGACTTGGCCACTTGCACCCATACAAATTAAAGACCGCCCTCAATGGCAGGAGTTTCCCAACTCACTCAGGATTGAGGTCATGTTACCTATGGTCATCCTAGTGAAGTGAAGTCTCTGTCATGAACGGTGTTATTATAACGAGATATTAACACTTCGTGGTCAGGTCTTATACAACTCTTTGTATAGGACGCCCCGCTCGGCATGTCCCCAACACAATGATCAGGATTATATCATTTGTGGCAAGTCACAACACTTGTGACCATTTCCACAAAGCGAGCCATGTCCGTAGCATTACCAGGATAAGGTTTCCCTCCTATATTCATATACTACAAACCATTTTGGTTATCACTCAAGACATGAATCCACTTGTATGTCACCACATACATGCTTGAGTCACATACAGATAACCAAGAGATTATATGTTTATTGGTGTTTATGGTAAAGCAAATAAAATACGTAATGAGCAACAACAAAATGTAAGTAAATACATATATTAACAATACAAGTGTTCTGTACATAATGTACAAACTACAGGACACGAAACTTTAGGGCATCAATCCCAACAATCCCCACTTGTCCTAAAGCGATAGTGGGGTGTACAAAAAACTTAGTACAAAAAAATAAACTAGGGCATAAAAAGCCCAGTACAAGAAAATCTCCCATTTGCCCTAGTCCCAATTGCGGGCTATCCTGTTAGACCATGCTCCGTAGGTTGACCTTAAAACACTGTAGCCGTGAGAGCCTTCGTAAACGAGTCAGCAACAATAAAATGGCCAGGGTTAAACTGATCCGTCTCATCTCCTCAACGTCTTGAGGCGTCTTAAGACACATTTCCTTAGACAAAGTGACTCCATGCCTGAACGGCAGCAGGCCCCTCTAGGAGTCCTGCATCGAGTACTTGAGCAACATCTTGTCAATGTACAATGCTTGAGACAATGCTAGCACTTTGTTCTTACGATCCCGAAAAATCTAGATCCTTAAAACAAACTAAGCCTCTCCCAAATCTTTCATTTGGAATTGGGTCACTAGCCAGTTCTTAACTGCAGTCAGTAGATCTACATCATTCCCAATGAGTAGGATATCGTCTACCTACAACACTAAGAAGACTACTGAAGCATTGATGATCTTCTTGTAGATGCAAGGTTCATCAACATTTTGGTCAAAGCCATACAACTTGATCGCAGCATTAAATCGTATATTACAAGAACAAGACGCCTATTTTAGTCCATAAATGGACTAATTCAGTTTGCAAACCTTTTACTCTTGACCTTGGGCTATGAATCCCTCGGGCTACACCATATAAATGGTCTCCTCAAGATTGTCATTCAGAAAGGCCGTCTTAACGTCCATTTGCCAGATCTCATAATTATAATAAGTTGCAATGGATAGGAGGATGCGGATCGACTTTAACATGGCAACAGGCGAGAAAGTCTTCTCATAGTCGACTCCCTCTACCTAAGTATAACCCTTTTACCACAATTCGAGCCTTGAAGGTATGTACCTTCCCATCAGCACCCCGTTTGCGCTTGTAGATCTATTTACAACCTATAGGGCGAACCCCATCAAGCTGATCTACAAGATCCCATACTGAGTTGAAGTACATCGACTCCATCTCGAGATCCATGGCCTTGACCCATTCATCCTGATCAACATCCTCCATTTCCTTCTTATAAGACAACGGATCCTCAACATTGCCATCTGCTACCATAGCAAGGATTTCCGTGAAACCCAAATAGCGAACAGGTGGGTTCGCAACCCTCCCACTACGTCGAGGTTCCCTCAAATCTTGAGGTGGAACTGACCTACTGGATGAACTCCCATCAACAACTCTTGTTGATGTAGTAGGCTCTTCAACAATTCTTGTTGAAGTTCAGTAGTTTCATTGGAAAGCTCACGTAACACGACTTTACTTCGTGGACTGTGCTCCCTTATATGATCCTCCTCCAGGAAAGTAGCGTTTGTTGAAACAAGCACCCTATTTTCCGTCGGATCATAAAAATAACCCCCTCATGTGCCTTTGGGGTAGTTTACAAAGAGGCATAACCTTGATCGCGGTTCCAACTTCTTAGGATTAGCCTCAAGCACATGTGCAGGGCAACCTCAGATGCGGAAATGACGTAAACTAGCTTAACGCCCATTCCGCAACTCCAGAGGTGTTCTTGCAACACTCTTTGAGGGAATACAGTTGAGTATGTATACCGCAGTCTCCACTACGAAACCCCAAAATGAGTCTGGTAAGGAAGCGTAACTCATCATCGAACGAACCATGTCTAGCAAGGTCCTATTTCTCCTCTCCGTTACACCATTCTACTGAGGTGTACCCAGCGCTGAAAGTTGGGAAACAATGCCATGTTCTATCAAATAGTCCTGGAATGCGGAGTTCAAAAACTCTCCACCTCGATCTGATCGAAGTGTTTTAATTTGTCTATCCAATGCGTTTTCAACTTCAGCCTTGAACTCTTTGAACTTTTCAAAAGATTCAGACTTCTGTTGCAAAAGATAAACATACTCGTACCAGGAGTAATCATCAATAAAACTGATAAAATACTCATAGCCACCCCAAGCTCACACATTCTTAGGACTATAAAGGTCAGAATGTACTAACTCAAGAGGCTTTTTGGCTTTAAAACCTTTTCCAGTAAAAGGTCGTTTAGTCATCTTACCCTCAAGGCAAGATTCACACATAGGTAAAGAATTTTCTTCTAAAACATCATTTAAATTTAGAAACCTATTCTGTAAAGTCAACTGGATCCCTCCTACTACCACAGCTGAGACGACGTGCCCAGTGCCTACTCGTATCGTCATCTCACCAGCCTCCAGCTGTCACCAGGATCTAATCCCCTGAAAAGAAGAACAAACATGGTTAATGGCGTCTAAATCAATTATCCAGGCAGAATCATCATTCTCCATTAAACAAGTTCGAGTACAAGTAAATCATATTTACCTTTATCTGCCTTGGCCTTAGCCTTGGTTTCTTTCTTCTCCTTCAGATACCGAGGACAGTTCCTCTTCCAATGTCCATCTTGGTTGCAATGGAAACACTTTCTTTTAGCAACTAGTGGACGCCTCCTCGGGGTGACAGGCGGTGGGTTAGCAGGTGCCTTCCCTTTTCCCTTACCACTCTTCTTCTTCTTCACCTTTGCAGAGTTAGAAGTAGAAGGTGCAGACTTCATTCCTGAAGTCGAACCTCTATGGAACATCCTTGAGGATGAAGCAACATTTGCCTCACCCTTCTGCCTCTCCTTACTTTTCAGTAAAGATTGGTATGTCTGCAACTCGTTGAGGAGAGTTGTAAGGTTATATTTCACTTTGTTAAGAATCAAATTACTAATAAAGTGCAGGAAGCTCTCTAGCAAAGAATGCAGGATTATGCTAACCTGCTGCCCTATCGATGGTTAGACCCATTCAAATCCGCCACATTGAAGTGGACCATCATGTTTAGCACATGTTCACGAATAGAGGTGCCTTCTTGCATGTTAGAATTGAATATATATTTAAGAGCCTCATGCATAAAGCTGTTCAGACGGTTGTCAAACATCCCCGCAGGGACTCCATGATCTCACAAGCTGAGACCATAGGCTCATGCTTCTTGCCAAGACATCAGAAAGACTTGATAAGATATAGGCTCGGGCCTTTCTCATTCGCCCTTGCCCATCGCTCGTATGCCTCTCAAACATTTCGAGCAGCATTTGGAGCTAGAATAGGAGGGACAAGCCTCCATGAGGATCCTCGATGATAAGGATCGTCATGATCATATGTTCCATGTTGAAAAATTGTCAACAATTTGCAATTTTTCGGTGCTTAACAAAAGATAAGGTGGTTGTAGCATTTGAAAAAGTTGTTTGAAAATACGAAACAAATTTTGATTTAGATTTTGCTAAGCCACTTTTAAACCAATTTTGTTTTGCAAAAACAGTTTTCAAGTACCCTAAGCAAATAAAATTTCTATTTTGTTAATGATTCCCCTAGTGAGTCAAGACAAACGCCCCGGTGGCATGAGTGTATCAATTTGCCCCTTCACTGGGATGAGACATTCTCAAACCATTAGGGCAGAACCAACTCGATTTGTGAAGACATAAACCTCTAATTATATGAGTGGCGCGACCATTTTTCGGTTCCAGAATCGTTAAACATGTTAACTATGTCCGTGTTAAGTGTAACCCCTCGTTTTCGATGCGGAGACCCGCCCTAATACGTTTACCGTAGGCAAAAGATGTAGATTAGGCACAAATGACTAAGTTACCTTATCCTTCTTACAGGAGATCAAATAAAGAAGAAACGCGCCAAAAAACTGTCATTCTTTAGGGGGCACACTCCAGGGTACCTCGAGCGATTGTGCAGTAACTTTATTCAAACCTAACGAGGGAGACCGAGGGATATACTGTCGCACATTTCCCGCTCCCAACTTACTTATGAACATTCTTCTCCATCCACCTTGATATTGACCTACCCAAAACACCATCCGTTGCGGCGACACGCCAAAGGTGCCGCATCGAGGACGAGGATAGATCTCACGGTGTGGACTATAAGGAGAAAAAAATGAAAGGTTAAGTGAAGCATCTTATGCCCCAAGTAACTTCCCATGAGTGTTCTTAACCTAGGGATTCATTAACCTAGACAATCCGGCTACTGATTTTAGTCTATAGTGGTCTTTTTAAAAGTTTGCTCATAAACAACGTTTATTGTTTATTGAAATTAAAAACAAAGTTCAAGGTAGTCACATTTAAACACTTTAATGGACTGTCCTTAACTTGCATGCATGTATCAAATCCTATCTAATTCACCTTCCAGGGTAATTTCCCAGGGTTAAGGGTATTACGTTTCCATCAACTTAAATTACCCAGCCTTTAGACAGAACCCGCCTTAGACAAAGGTCCATCTCTCTCTTTT
>NC_052351.1:27221233-27223331 GCF_009727055.1 Benincasa hispida | reverse complement strand
TCTAGCGCGCCCGCATGTTAAGCGATCCGGAGCATCTCATCGTTTAAACCATGCGCGCAACCAGGTAAATGATTTACCTTGTGATGCTAAACGATCATTTAGTCAGTTACTAAACGATGAAGCTTACTGACCTAAATGATCGTCTAGCGCGCACACGCGTTAAACAATACTCAGCGATCATGTGCTCGATCATCTTCCCGATACGACCAATGCTTGATTGTATACCCCATCGTTCAACCGATGCGTTCAACCACATTGCAAAGTCCTTCATCTTCGCGATGCGATGGACAGCGATCGTAGAGAACTTTTTCTGCACGATGTGATCAACCCTAGATCATCTCCTTCCTCGAAGAGCCTCAACCTTTGCCCAGAACTTCGACGAATGACTCAAGACTTCAAACACTTTGAATACAGACTCGATTATGATTATATATGCCCAAAAACATAGGGGCCTTTACATACAATCACAAATGTAAAAGGAATTTAAACAGATCGAGGAAATTCATCCCGAAAACATCCCTTAATTCGGCATATCCACAGCAGAATTAAAATTTAAAACAGCGTCGAAATGCACCCACCATGAATGTATATGTTATTTCGTTGCAACAAATGAAATCGGAATATCAAAAACCTGGCTCTGATACCAATTGAAGGATCTCAATATGAGAGTTCAATGAGCAGGCTTAGATCACTCTGATTTCACAGTGACCGGAATATAAACGATATACATTCTATACTAACAGTTACGCATAATAAACTTATCAACAGCATGCTCAGAGTACGATAAAATACAGAGAAAGAGGTTCATACCAGAGGAAAATGGTCTTCTTTTGTATGAACCCACAACAGCAAAAAACTCCACCGATCTATCAGTGATGACATGCAGAAATGCATGTCATCCTAGGCCTTTTATTTAGAATTATGAGGGCTGTTAAGGAGAATATGTGGCAATTATGTTAAGAATTCATGAGAAAATGAGCTTGCATCGTTCAGCATGATGAATCTCGGCTAACCCATTATTATGTGTTATTATGCGTTCAATGTTCTATTTTTGTAGCTAACGCAGGAAGTGAACGCAAATGCAGAAACCAGACTACCGCATAGACGACCGCATGCGGAGAAACTCTCCATTGCAAAGGTGAACACGTTCGATCAACGCATGGGTGTTGCTGTAATCAGCCGCTTGCGTCCATCGCATGGGAGTTGCGATTGTGGTCATCATGTAGAGTTGCGGTATTAAGCGAATGCGGTCACTACATGATTGCAGCTACACGATAACGCATAATAGAGGGATCAATGCAAGGTTGGTGGAATGAACGCATCAACGCATGTACCTCGAGAAAATCAAAAGATAATGTTGACATCTCACCTACCATGCCGTTAGCAGCAGAGATTCAGAAAGGATTAATGCGCCGCGAATGTCAGAATCAAAGCAGTCCATAATGTTGTCAGCGATCCAGGCTCTATATAAAGAAGTCGATGAGCATAATTTCAACTTATCCAGGGTTTTCGCCCAAGGTTGAATCCAAGGTTTTCTCCTGAGGTTCGCCCTTGGGCAGATCCTTGTGATCCAGACAAATGCGTGAGAAGAAAGCTTGAGAGTTCTTCATCTCCCTCTTCCATTCCAAGTGACGACCGGAGCCTTCGACTAAAGTTAGATCTCGAGAGAGTCAACTCCTCCGCCCATCCATGGCACCACCGGCAGCCTTGACGCACATCCACTGGAAGTAAGTCATTGCTTCCAACCGGTCATTTCATTTTCTCTTCTTTTCTTATATTGTATTGTATTACATTGTAATTACAATTTTGTGATTAAGGAATTTATATATGATGTGTTTCAATGTATTTCTGTGTCTCCTTCGACTCCATCTCCATCTTTCTTACTTAGCATCTTTAACTTTCATTGCATCCATTAGTAAGATTGCTAAAGTATCGCATACTTATCATGTGGATTTAGAGATAGGAAGGCATGTAGCAAACCACCAAGAGGTGTGCGTTGCGTGAGTGTATGAGAAAAATCTTATTTGCTTAAGTGTGAAGCTAGTAGCAATGCTGTCTATAGGCGGACGCAACACTTATTTTCTATGGAGTAAAGTAG
>NC_052351.1:27210226-27215668 GCF_009727055.1 Benincasa hispida | reverse complement strand
AGACAATGCAGGAAAAGACAACAATCATGAAAACAACGCAAGTTCTTAATGTGGATTGAAGGTACAAATATTTTCCGCTCTTCTCTTGGCGATACCTCTCAGTGATCGCCACGCTCCCACATGTCTGTGGTGAAACAGAGACTAACAATGAACGCAAGATTGCTTCCATGTCTGGAAGTACTACTCGCTTTAGTTTAACGCATTCTATTGACTTTCTCTCGATAGATCAGAACGACACCTTTCACTTCTGCTCTCACAGGTGAAGATGTCGTCTAGCATGCTTTAGCTAAAAGTATTTATATCTTTAATACAGATTAGTTTCTAGTGATACATATTGCTCATCAGAGGATTAGAAGATATCATGGAGAAAGTGATTTGGTGGGTGAACGGAAATAGACAGGAAAATGGTAAATGGAATTTTATCGAAACATTTAATATTTCTACTAAGCGTTTGATACATGGTGTGTGAATGAAGAGATAAAGAAAACATGAATTACACAATAAAGAGAAATCGAACAAATAAATAGTGTCAATGTCTTGACATGGATTCGATGAAGATCTGCTTGCCGGATATGATGGATTTGATGGTAGGAAGAGCTTCCCTCTCAGGCTTGCTCTACCGGTAGCAGGGATCTTTGCACAGAGCTTCTGATCGGGTGTTTAGCAGGTTGGATCTGAGATTCACCTCTCGGCCTTATCTCGTCTTCTTCCCGGATTTCTTCTCTTAAACACTCAGCTCAGCCTTCTCTCTATAATCTAGCAGCACTTAGCCCCGTATCAAGTAGCATATTTTTCTCTGAAATTAATGGGGTATTCATAGGTGCAGATCTTTGACTCCGACCTTGTGGTCCCCACTCATGGTTATGGTAATTTCGAAGATGGAGGGATATTATTCCTTCTGTTATGCAATCAGACCGTCAATTTTGCACAACCGTTAGTTGTACACGTGTCTCAATACTCCGCTCTTGCATTGCTCAGCTGCATCTTTCGATCATAGATTCGCATGCTGTGTTTGTTTTTATTATCGCATGCGGTTGAAACACAGCTCTCGGATCGACTGTCACATTGTGCCACCATTGCGGTATTTGTCTCTTCATTGTTGATTGACGGGTGCAATGTGATAGAGATGCGTTGATTAGTCTCTTGTGAGCCTTGAGCGCAAGCGGTGACTTGGTCTCCTGCAAAACAGAGTAAAATTCAGCTTGTCTTCCATCTTTTTTATGTTAGTGGGTGTAATCGCAAACATTTATAATTATTGCAATACTAGACTAATTTTCATACAATTGGCGCATAATTACTAACTTTTGGCCGCAATATCTAGATAAGGTGGCATAAATAACTTGTATTTTTACAAGTTATCAGTATGCGGTCACCTTGCTTTCATGCATTTTACATTATCGCATAGGAAAAGAGTAGAGACTTAGGAATAAGCTCTATAGACACTTCTGCATTCAACGCATGCGTCCTAGACTTAGGAGCATCGCATTTACATTGGAAAATGACTTGTTGTGTATGGTTGTAACATGATTGCATAGTCTGACGCATTCCCAAGTAATGCTAGCTAAATATTTTCTCAACCTATTCATCACATACTCATTGCATCTATCACACAACTGCCTTTTCTCAAATCCACCGCATTTGTTTATTTTCTCATTAATGCAATCAACAACAAACCAACAATTTATTTATCCGATTACCGTAAAGTTCTTCCCAAAAATTACCAACGTAATCTGTTTTCACAAGTCCCTGTGTTCGACCCTGAACTTACCAGGAAACTCAAAGGAATTTACACTTAGATTCCGCTGGGGAAACTTGAGTGCACAACGCAATTTCATCAACACATATCATTCATATTTCCATTTCATAAAATCAAACATCACATACCCACCGCATATGTCCTAGATTTAGGCTTTTAGTGTGTGTAGCATGATCGCATGGCTTGCGTTGACTAAGGTTGCCCTTGCGGTCACTCTTAAGGGTTGTGATGAAATCATCTCTACATTTTATCTATTATCTCATTCATTTGTTTCATGTCATGAGTTGTCGTGCATCTACCTCTTTTTCATATTCTCATTGCGTTGTGTGTTAGCTAGGAGTAGGAGTAGTGTTAGCTTAGAAACCTCTCATCCATTCTTTTATTCAATCGCCGCATACACCTAGCTACAAGTCCCTGAGTTCGATCTCGGATCACCCGAGAAACTTGCGTTCGCGTTATACTTGGTATGAGCGCAAGAAAACTTGTGACAGGATGCATGGTCATTGCATACATTTGTTAACGCAAAGTCATTCCAATGCATGACCATCGATGCATGACAATCAACACATACATTAAGAACATGCATCACATATTGCGTCCACGGAATTTTAGTTGTTGAGAAATTGACATCTAATTTCCCGTCATCAACCAACACCCGACGAGTTTTTCGACTGTTACTACACGATCTGAACGTACACGAATGAGGATTTAGCCAATTATATCATATATAATCAACCAGTCCAATTATATCATATATAATTGTACTTCCTCTTGTCAATTTGAACATTTCAAATTAACCCAAACACTGGTTCTCGAATATATCCAAGCTACCCAAGTAACCTAATGGACCTGTGGCTCGAAGCTTCAACTAGCTGACTAAACTCTTTAGCCACGAGATTCACCATCTGTTAACTGTCAGTGATTCCACTAAAGACCAAAACCTGAACTTTTCTCACCACAGATATATTTCTGTGTCTATTGGATATAACCAATCATGAGTACGATGACCCTTCACAGATGCTCGTAAGTACAGCTAGGCCAATTTACGCCTCTGTAGTTACATCTCACTCCTTAAGTACCACTGATCCCTCTAATGAACAATACAACATCGTCCAACTATGTGTGAACACCTCTCGAGCCAAGAGAAGGTGTGTGGCGCCACATTGTTCAAGCCCCGGAATCAGCCCTTAAGGGAGCCATCTATCTACTTACCCCTGCTTCGGGGAAGGAGTGAATTCCATCTAGTGTAGTTGAGTTCCCAACTCTCAAATCAGACGTATCCCCAAAATGGTAGGTTTGAATCGGNATATATGATGTGTTCAATGTATTTCTGTGTCTCCTTCGAATCCATCTCCATCTTCTTTACTTAGCATCTTTAACTTTCATTGCATCACTTAGTAAGATTGCTAAAGTATCGCATACTTAGTCATGTGGATTAGAGATAGGAAGCATGTAGCAAACCACCAAGAGGTGTGCGTTGCGTGAGTGTATGAGAAAATCTTATTTGCTTAGTGTGAAGCTGTAGCAATGCCTGTCTATAGGCGGACGCAACACTTTTCTATGAGTAAAGTCAGCAACAACTAATTGCCCGAGAGGGTAAGTGGTTGGTCGCATTAAGCAATGTAAGCTATTGTTCACTAGAGATAGGAATAATCTTGCGTCAACCAAGTTTATGCGGTTACCTTGTCTTATGAGCGCATCATTCATCATTTAGGCATACTTGAGAGAGTAGTCTAAAACCCAAATCTAAGACTCGAGAGAGCGGATTGGAAAGCATAAGCAAGAATAGGGAACTTAGAGATAAGGTTTGTTTGCTTTCACACAGCGTATGCACCCTACGGATAGGATATTGCACCTCCAGGAAGTAGGATATGGTGGTTGTATGCAGTCATCTCGACACTTATGTATACTGATAACGGGCAGAAATGCACGTTATCATAGTGCTAAGTTCTTAAACAATGTTGGATTGCGTTGATGAAATATGCTAATTTGCGTCCATTAAGCATCGATTTCATAATATTGCGGTCGCATGCGTTTAATGCATTAGAACAGTTGGTTTTTGTATTTTTGTGCAGAATATGCGTTAACACAATGCAAGAATTGCGATCACAGGAAATCACTAGTTGAGAGCAATTTCACCGCAAAGCTTTGCGATGATTGTGTTCGTGAACATTCGCCCGAGAAGGATCGACGCAACTTGGTCAGCGCAACATGTTGGGCGCATCTGAGTGAAAGGCTAATCAATCACGATGGGACAGAAAGCTGATAACAGTCGAATTCGAATTAAGTTGACAGCCGATAACAGTCACAAAGTACATTCAGCTTTTTGGTGACAATTATTCGGCGCATCAGTCAGGAATTAAAGTTGTCCCATCTGTACAACCAAGAGAGAGAAGTTACCTTTCATCATGGATGCTCTATAAATATCAAGGGCATTCTTCAGAGAAGGGGTTGACGAGTAGATTAGTTCACCATTCCTTAGTTCATACGTCTTTGTTCTTTGTTTTCTTTCATTTTAAGGTGAAGCGAGGAAGGAGGTTGTGCCGATATATCGTTTCGGTAAGCTTGGGAAAGCGTCGGAAGCTTCAAGGGCAGAAAGAGGGTCGACGCCTGCAGAAGCGGGAACATCTTTATAAAAGAATAAAGATTTCAGTGTAAAATCCTCGGTCAGCAAGGAATTGCTACCAGGTTCTCTATCTTTAACTTCCATTGTCATTTTGTACTCAACTCATTTATAAAAATGGAATTTCCTTCTCTATATCTGTTCACTCTCTGTTATTCACGCATGAGTAGTTAAAATCAGTTGAATGGGTTGAGAAGCAATTAGCTAGCACAACTAGGGAATCTTCATTCTTTTCGATTATCTTATATTATGTATGCTTCATTCGTCCATTAGAGATACTTGGGAGGGTAGTCTAAGGACAGGATCTTGACTTGGGAAGGTCAGCTTAGAATCTAGTCTCGGGAGAGTCAGATTACACATGATACAAAAGATAGACGCTTAGCAATGAGCAAATATTTGTTATTAACGCATCAAATGCATCCTGAGATAAGATATGATTGTATGTGTAATGTTGTTTGGATGGATGATATAAATTGCTCACAATGATGCAATACTACGTCTAATTATGTGTTAATTATGGATGTTCATGTAGTATGCCATGCGTTGGCACAAGTTTCCTTACAATGGAACAAAGTGTAATTCCACCGCAAGTTTCTCGGTGTGATCAAGGTCGAACACGGGACTAGTTTAGGTTATTGCGGTATGTTCATGATACATGCGACCAGGTTTTCAATCTTTAAAAGTGTGTTTGTACAAGTATATAAATTGCAATAAAATAAAGGAAAGCAGTAAAGATGCGATAAAAACATAAAAAAGACAGTAAACCTAAACTAGATAATACAAGATACAAACTACATGTACAAGATGCTGGGATTAAGGCTGGCTACGAAAGTTATGCAAAGACATGGATGCGGCGACAAGTCTTATGAATAGAATAGAAAGAGAAAGACAATAATATAAACAACGCAAGTTCTTAATTAGATTGAAGGTACAATACTGTTTCGCTCTTCTCTTGGCGTACACCTCTCAGTGATCGGCTGCGCTCCCACATGTCTGTGGTGAAACAGAGACTAACGTAATGAACGCAAGGTTGCCTTCCATGTCTGGAAGTAACTACTCGCGT
>NC_052351.1:27191909-27209249 GCF_009727055.1 Benincasa hispida | reverse complement strand
GAAGAGGTTGTGCCGATATATCGTTTCGGTAAGCTTGGGAAAGCGTCGGAAGCTTCAAGGGCAGAAAGAGGGTCGACGCCTGCAGAAGCGGGAACATCTTTATAAAAGAATAAAGATTTCAGTGTAAAATCCTCGGTCAGCAAGGAATTGCTACCAGGTTCTCTATCTTTAACTTCCATTGTCATTTTGTACTCAACTCATTTATAAAAATGGAATTTCCTTCTCTATATCTGTTCACTCTCTGTTATTCACGCATGAGTAGTTAAATCAGTTGAATGGGTTTGAGAAGCAATTAGCTAGCACAACTAGGGAATCTTCATTCTTTTCGATTATCTTATATTATGTATGCTTCATTCGTCCATTAGAGATACTTGGGAGGGTAGTCTAAGGACAGGATCTTGACTTGGGAAGGTCAGCTTAGAATCTAGTCTCGGGAGAGTCAGATTACACATGATACAAAAGATAGACGCTTACAATGAGCACTATTTTGTATTAACGCATCACATGCATCCTAGAGATAGATATGATTGTATGTTGTAATGTGTTTTGGATGGATGATATAAATTGCTCACAATGATGCAATACTACGTCTAATTATTGTGTTAATTATGGATGTTCATGTAGTATGCCATGCGTTGGCACAAGTTTCCTTACAATGGAACAAAGTGTAATTCCACCGCAAGTTTCTCGGTGTGATCCAAGGTCGAACACAGGGACTAGTTTAGGTTATTGCGGTATGTTCATGATACATGCGACCAGGTTTTCAATCTTTAAAAGTGTGTTTGTACAAGTATAATAATTGCAATAAAATAAAGGAAAGCAGTAAAGATGCGATAAAAAACATAAAAAAGACAGTAAACCTAAACTAGATAATACAAGATACAAACTACATGTACAAGATGCTGGGATTAAGGCTGGCTACGAAAGTTATGCAAAGACATGGATGCGGCGACAAGTCTTATGAATAGAATAGAAAGAGAAAGACAAATAATATAAACAACGCAAGTTCTTAATTAGATTGAAGGTACAAATACTGTTTCGCTCTTCTCTTGGCGTACACTCTCAGTGATCGGCTGCGCTCCCACATGTCTGTGGTGAAACAGAGACTAACGTAATGAACGCAAGGTTGCTTCCATGTTTGGAAGTACTACTCGCTTTAGTTAACGCATTCTCTTGACCTTCTCTCGATAGATCAGAATGAACACCTTCACTTCTACTCTCACAGATGAAGATGTCGTCTAGCATGCTTTAGCTAAAAGTATTTTATATCTTTAATACAGATTAAGTTCGTAGTGATACATATTGCTCATCAGAGGATTAAGAAGATATCATGGAGAAAGTGATTGGTGGGTGAACGAAAATAGACAGAAAATGGTAAATGGAATTTATCGAAACATTTAATATTTCTACTAAGCGTTTGATATATGCTGTGTGAATGAAGAGATAAAGAAAACATGAATTACACAATAAAAGAGAGATAGAACAGATACAAATAGTGCCAATGTCTTGACACAAATTCGATGGATGATCTGCTGCCGGATTTGATGGTAGGAAGAGCTTCCCTCTCAGGCTTGCTCTACCGGTAGCAGGGATCTTTGCACAGAGCTTCCGATCGGGTGTTTAGCAGGTTGGATCTGAGATTCACCTCTCGGCCTTATCTCGTCTTCTTCCCGAATTTCTTCTCTTAAGCACTCAGCTCAGCCTTCTCTCTACAATATAACAACACTTAGCCTCGTATCAAGTAGCATATTTTTCTTTGAAATTAATGGGGTATTCATAGGTGTAGATCTTTGACTCCGACCTTGTGGTCCCCACTCATGGTTATGGTAATTTCGAAGATGGAGGGATATTATTCCTTCTGTTATGCAATCAGACTGTCAATTCTGCACAACCATTAGTTGTACACGTGTCTCAATCCTCCGCTCTTGCATTGCTCAGCTGCATCTTTCGATCATAGGTTTGCATGCGATGTTTGTTTTTATTACCACATGCAGTTTAAACACAGCTCTCAGATCGACTGTCGCATTGCGCAGCCATTGCGGTATTCGTCTCTTCATTATTGATTGACGAGCGCAATGTGACAGAGATGCATTGATTAGTCTCTCGTGAGCCTTGAGTGCAAGCGGTGACTTGGTCTCCTGCAAAATAGAGTAAAGTTCGGCTTGTCTTCCATCTTTTTGGTGTTAGTGGGTGTAATTGCAAACATTTATAATTATTGCAATACTAGGCTAATTTTCATACAATTGGCGCATAATTACTAACTTTTGGCCACAATATCTAGATAAGGTGTCATAAATAACTTGTATTTTTACAAGTTATCACACCTCCAAATTTAGATATATGTTTGTCCTCAAGCATATCTTCTACTAAGGCAATCATGCTCCATTCCTATCCTATATTTCTGTGATGATTGGTTGCTCTGAATGTTAAACAAAATTCTGCTCAAAGACACTTTTCTAGTTTTGTTTATCTCTTCTTTATCAAAACAACTTGCTGTATCTATATGCAGTGAGTCAAAACTTTGCGTCATTTATTCACTTAGTGTAACGCCCCAGACCCAGGATTCAGAATTCAGATTCGGGCCCTAATAGCCCCGGCATTCCCTTACATCCCTTGCGACCTGGCTATGTCATCCTCCCTTCTTCCTCCCTTACCTTTCCTCCTTTCTTCCCTTGCCTTGAATGCTTTAGAAGTGAAAGTTGTCCCCATAAACCAACACGGGACCTTTCAGCATGCTTTGTCCTCACTCACATGCATCCTAGGAAAATTCCCAGAAGGTCACCCGACATAGGATTGCTCCAAGCTAAGCACGCTTAACTTTGGAGTTCTTATGATTGAGCCACCGAAAAGGAAGGTGCACCTTGTTGGTATAGGTAGTAACTTTCAATTCTTTTAAGCCTTTCTTAACCATACTTTCATGTCCTCAGGATCCCTCTCGTTCGGATGTGATACCGGTTCATTCATCTACACTTAGAGACAGTTGATCATCGTTACACTCTTCGTTTTGGCTTGTCCCCACGGGTGTCATGCGAACATCCAACTATGGTTGTGTGCCATTTTCAACTTTAACTCATGATAATCAGAGAAGTTGTCCCTTGCACTCTTTTTATTTTTTCTCTTTTTTATACTACATTGTTCTTAGAAACCCACCTTCATTTTGGCTTGCTCCTACGGGTGTCATACGAACATCCAATTACGAGCAGGCTCCTTTCACAACTAAACTCTTATCAGGTTGGAAGTAGTTTTGAAATTTTCCCTTGCGTTGACATTGGAGTTTTGCATAACTTATTTTATATATATATATATTTTAAATGGACGCATTTTCTTAAATACTGTATATTTTTTATATTATTTGCACAGACCTTCCTCACCCCCAAATTTAAAGATGAGCAAGCTCCTCATTGCGTTGTTTGAATAGACTAGACAAACACTTAAAAGAAAATTTCAAAAAGAAGGTTTGAGCAGAACTTTGAAAGATAAAAAGTAAAGTACTACTAAACTAAGAGTTAACTAAGTGTTAGTCAGAATTTACTAAGTATGGGAAATGTTTCTAAGTGTAAACATATAATACATCATAGCAACGCAATGAAAATCGTAAAAATAAAAGACTAAGAATGTCACAAAAATTAACAAATGAACGATAAAGAATGAGGCACAGGCAAAAAGTAGAGTGAAATATATACTGATTTTATTGACTATTAACAAAGTATACAAATATATTACAAATGAACGCATTACAAAAAATTTTCTATTGTGTTGTCTTTGGTGATCGCAATCCACATCTCCACAGGCGGTCAGGCTTGTCTGCTTAATGTCTTAAGGACATTGCTCCTTCCCTGTAGATCCCGAAGCTTCTGAATTTCTAGGCAATGTTCCAGTGTTCGACTTTCTTAGCTCAGAGGCCAGCTGGCTCACATGGATCTCCAGATTCCTTATAGAGGACGTTTTGCTTGCATTACTGCATCATTCTTATCCATATATTGCTTCAGCAGCGTCTCTAGCGAGCCTCCCGAGGTGTTGATGATGATGATGGTTTTGGTTATGCGGTCTTGATTGCCCCTGATTGTGGTGAAATGGAGGATTTCCTCTACTGCCCCTTGATGGTTCATTCGCCCCCCTAGGTTGGGATTGCCACCCCAACCGAAGTTAGGATGGTTCCTCTAGCCTGGATTGTAGGTGTTGCTAAGGGGTTGCTTTGGATAGCACACACTTGCTGAAGATTCATGGACATGCATCAGCTCCGTGAGCCCCTCCACAGTTGACGCAACTGATAGGGCCACTTAAGCTAGGGCAGCGGGTTGCGCTAATTGTGGAGCAATGGCTCCTTGATTAATTGCCATTGATTGGAGGATCGAGGTCACCGTGGCCATCTAGGCAGCCAACATGGTCATTATCTCCATAGGGACAATGGCTATTTCAGTTTTCTTCTATCGGCACCTCGGCCTCTATATCCATCATCTATCCAGTTATCCATATTCCACAAGATGCGATCGAGGATGACTTTGGCCTCTGTGTATGTCTTGATCATAAAACCTCCTGCCGCGGAGGTGTCAGCAACAACCTGCGTTGCTCTATTCAGGCCATTATAAAATGTTTCCATCAAGACGCAATCGAGAATCTCAATATGTGGCAGTTTTTCACCAATCTTCTGAATCGCACCCAGGCGGTTCTCAGGGTCTCATTTTCCTTCTGTTCAAAGTTAAAACACCTCTTTCGTCCTTTTGCGTTGACGACAAGTAGGAAGAACTTCTTCATGAACCGCTCCACCAACTGTACCCATGAAGTGATCTCGTTGGCTCCAATGAATAATCCACCTCTTAGCCTCATCCCTCAAGGTGTAAAGGAACATATACAATCTTATATTTTCTGGGGTGACGCCAGGTAGGGAGA
This sequence comes from Benincasa hispida, assembly GCF_009727055.1. Lineage (NCBI taxonomy): Eukaryota > Viridiplantae > Streptophyta > Magnoliopsida > Cucurbitales > Cucurbitaceae > Benincasa > Benincasa hispida. Next base: position 27,204,359 of record NC_052351.1, on the reverse strand, counting down.
AATTGTCGCACATTTTGACAAAATGTCAGGTGGGCATGTGGGTCTTCACCTTGCAGACCCTCAACTGTTCGACGTTTTGAATCATTGACAACATGACCGGCTTGATATCAAAGCGCGCATTCTCCTCCACAATCGGCCTTGGGATTCCAGGCGAAAAATCATACAGGTTGGGTCCTGCATAATTACGCATTGGGATGTTGCGATCGGCCACCAGGAAGACAAGATCCTGAGCCGGTCGAACAGCCCCTTGGTTTACCATTGGCACCGCGTTATCGTTATTGTCTGCCATGTTGGCTGCCTTCTTTCGCCGAATTCTGTTCTGACGTTCCCTTATACGGAAAGTTCGCTCGATCTTAGGGTCAGCTACGAATTCTGGTTCAGCACCAGGACTCATAAACCGTCAGGCTGCTCTCCACGTTGAACAGCCAGTACAATGAGATCTGTCCTGCAAAATACCAAAAACACACTCAAACAATAAACCGTTTACCATAGTCCCCGGCAACGGCGCCATAAAACTTGTAACGTGTTTGGATGGATGATATAAATTGCTCACAATGATGCAATGCTACGTCTAATTATGTGTTAATTATGGATGTTCATGTAGTATGTCATGTGCTGTCACAAGTTTCCTTACAATGGACCAAGTGTAATTCCACCGCAAGTTTCTCGGTGTGATCCGAGGTCGAACACGGGGACTAGTTTAGGTTATTGGCGGTATGTTCATGATACATGCGACTAGGTTTTCAATCTTTGAAAAGTGTGTTTGTACAAGTATATAAATTGCAATAAATTAAAGGAAAGCAGTAAAGATGCGATGAAAACATAAAAAGACAGTAAACCTAAACTAGATGATACAAGATACAGACTACATGTACAAGATGCTGGGATTAAGGCTAGCTGCGAAAGTTATGCAAAGACATGGGATGCGGTGACAAGTCTTATGAACAGAATAGAAAGAGAAAGACAAATAATATAAACAACGCAAGTTCTTAATTGGATTGAAGTACAAATATTGTTCCGCTCTTCTCTTGGCGTATACCTCTCAGTGATCGGCCACGCTCCCACATGTCTGTGGTGAACAGAGACTAACGTAATGAACGCAAGATTGCTTCCATGTCTGGAAGTACTACTCGCTTTAGTTAACGCATTCTATTGACTTTCTCGATAGATCAGAACGACACCTTCACTTCTGCTCTCACAGGTGAAGATGTCGTCTAGCATGCTTTAGCTAAAAGTATTTTATATCTTTAATACAGATTAAGTTCTTAGTGATACATATTGCTCATCAGAGGATTAAGAAGATATCATGGAGAAAGTGATTGGTGGGTGAACGGAAATAGACAGAAAATGGTAAATGGAATTTATCGAAACATTTAATATTTCTTACTAAGCGTTTGATACATGGTGTGTGAATGAAGAGATAAAGAAAACATGAATTACACAATAAAAGAGAGATCGAACAAATACAAATAGTGTCAATGTCTTGACATGGATTCGATGAAGATCTGCTTGCCGGATATGATGGATTTGATGGTAGGAAGAGCTTCCCTCTCAGGCTTGCTCTACCGGTAGCAGGGATCTTTGCACAGAGCTTCTGATCGGGTGTTTAGCAGGTTGGATCTGAGATTCACCTCTCGGCCTTATCTCGTCTTCTTCCCGGATTTCTTCTCTTAAACACTCAGCTCAGCCTTCTCTCTATATCTAGCAGCACTTAGCCCCGTATCAAGTAGCATATTTTTCTCTGAAATTAATGGGTATTCATAGGTGCAGATCTTTGACTCCGACCTTGTGGTCCCCACTCATGGTTATGGTAATTTCGAAGATGGAGGGATATTATTCCTTCTGTTATGCAATCAGACCGTCAATTTTGCACAACCGTTAGTTGTACACGTGTCTCAATACTCCGCTCTTGCATTGCTCAGCTGCATCTTTCGATCATAGATTCGCATGCTGTGTTTGTTTTTTATTATCGCATGCGGTTGAAACACAGCTCTCGGATCGACTGTCACATTGTGCCACCATTGCGGTATTTGTCTCTTCATTGTTGATTGACGGTGCAATGTGATAGAGATGCGTTGATTAGTCTCTTGTGAGCCTTGAGCGCAAGCGGTGCTTGGTCTCCTGCAAAACAGAGTAAAATTCAGCTTGTCTTCCATCTTTTTATGTTAGTGGGGTAATCGCAAACATTTATATTATTGCAATACTAGACTAATTTTCATACAATTGGCGCATAATTACTAACTTTTGGCCGCAATATCTAGATAAGGTGGCATAATAACTTGTATTTTTACAAGTTATCAGTATGCGGTCACCTTGCTTTCATGCATTTTACATTATCGCATAGGAAAAGAGTAGAGACTTAGGAATAAGCTCTATAGACACACTTCTGCATTCAACGCATGCGTCCTAGACTTAGGAGCATCGCATTTACATTGGAAAATGACTTGTTGTGTATGGTTGTAACATGATTGCATAGTCTGACGCATTCCCAAGTAATGCTAGCTAAATATTTTCTCAACCTATTCATCACATACTCATTGCATCTATCACACAACTGCCTTTTCTCAAATCCACCGCATTTGTTTATTTTCTCATTAATGCAATCAACAACAAACCAACAATTTATTTATCCGATTACCGTAAAGTTCTTCCCAAAAATTACCAACGTAATCTGTTTTCACAAGTCCTGTGTTCGACCCTGAACTTACCAGGAAACTCAAAGGAATTTACACTTAGATTCCGCTGGGGAAACTTGAGTGCAAACGCAATTTCATCAAACACATATCATTCATATTTCCATTTCATAAAATCAAACATCACATACCCACCGCATATGTCCTAGATTTAGGCTTTTAGTGTGTGTAGCATGATCGCATGGCTTGCGTTGACTAAGGTTGCCCTTGCGGTCACTCTTAAGGTTGTGATGAAATCATCTCTACATTTTATCTATTATCTCATTCATTTGTTTCTTGTCATGAGTTGTCGTGCATCTACCTCTTTTTCATATTCTCATTGCGTTGTGTGTTAGCTAGGAGTAGGAGTAGTGTTAGCTTAGAAACCTCTCATCCATTCTTTTATTCAATCGCCGCATACACCTAGCTACAAGTCCCTGAGTTCGATCTCGGATCACCCGAAACTTGCGTTCGCGTTATACTTGGTATGAGCGCAAGAAAACTTGTGACAGGATGCATGGTCATTGCATACATTTGTTAACGCAAAGTCATTCCAATGCATGACCATCGATGCATGACAATCAACACATACATTAAGAACATGCATCACATATTGCGTCCACGGAATTTTAGTTGTTGAGAAATTGACATCTAATTTCCCGTCATCAACCAACACCCGACGAGTTTTTCGACTGTTACTACACGATCTGAACGTACACGAATGAGGATTTAGCCAATTATATCATATATAATCAACCAGTCAATTATATCATATATAATTGTACTTCCTCTTGTCAATTTGAACATTTCAAATTAACCCAAACACTGGTTCTCGAATATATCCAAGCTACCCAAGTAACCTAATGGACCTGTGGCTCGAAGCTTCAACTAGCTGACTAAACTCTTTAGCCACGAGATTCACCATCTGTTAACTGTCAGTGATTCCACTAAAGACCAAAACCTGAACTTTTCTCACCAGATATATTTCTGTGTCTATTGGATATAACCAATCATGAGTACGATGACCCTTCACAGATGCTCGTAAGTACAGCTAGGCCAATTTACGCTCTGTAGTTACATCTCACTCCTTAAGTACCACTGATCCCTCTAATGAACAATAACAACATCGTCCAACTATGTGTGAACACCTCTCGAGCCAAAGAGAAGGTGTGTGGCGCCACATTGTTCAAGCCCCGGAATCAGCCCTTAAGGGAGCCATCTATCTACTTACCCCTGCTTCGGGGAAGGAGTGAATTCCATCTAGTGTAGTTGAGTTCCAACTCTCAAATCAGACGTATCCCCAAAATGGTAGGTTTGAATCGGTGACTGGCCACTCGCACCCATACAAATCAAAGGACCGCCCTCAATGGTAGGAGTTCCCAACTCACTTGGGATTGAGGTCATGCTACCTATGATCATCCTAGTGAAGTGAAGTCTATGTCATGAACGGTGTTATATAACGAGACATTAACACTTCGTGGTCATGTCTTATACAAACTCTTTGTATAGGATGCCCCCACTCGCATGTCCCCAACACGAATGATCAGGATCAGATCATTTGTGGCAAGTCACAACACTTGTGACTATTCCACAAAGCGGGTCGCGTCTGTAGCATTACTAGGATAAGGTTTCCCTCCTATATCCATATACTACAGACCATTTTGGTTATCACTCAAGACATGATCCACTTGTATGTCACCATATACATGCTTGAGTCACATACAAATAACCAGGGATTTTATGTTTATTGGTTTGTGGTAAAGCAAATAAAATACGTAATGAGCAAAACAACAAGATGTGAAGTAAATATCATATATTAACAATCACAAGTGTTCGTACATAATGTTTACAAACTACAGGACACAAGACTTTAGGGCATCAATCCCAACAGAATCCCTCTAGTTGTTGCATATAGATGGTCTCCTCAAGATTACCATTTAGAAAGGCAATCTTGACGTCTATTTACCAAATCTCATAGTCATAATATGTGGCAATGGACAGAAGTATCTGGATAGACTTTAACATGGCAACAGGTGAGAAAGTTTCTTCATAGTTCACTCCCTCAACCTGGGTATAACTTTTTGCCACTAGTCTAGCCTTAAAGGTCTATATCTTACCATCAGCACCCATTTTCCTCTTGTAGACCTATTTAAAACCTATAAGTTTGACCCGTATTAGGTTGATCTATAAGATCCTAGACTAAATTGAAGTACATAGAATCTATTTTGAGAACCATAGTTTTGAACCATTCATCTTTGTCCACATCATTCGTTGCCTGTTTATAGGACAATGGATCCTCAATATCGCCATCTGATATGAAAGTTAGGGTTTCTGTTAAACCAGTATAACGAATGGGTGGGATCGCAACCCTCCCACTACGCCGAGGCTCCCTCAACGATTGAGTGGATGTGTTCGACTAGATGAATCTACATCAACTCTTGTTGATGTACTAGCTTCTTTAACAACTCTTGTTGAAGTTTCAGTAGTTTCGTTGGAAAGCTCGCTTAACACAATTTTACTGTGGGGCTTATGCTCCTTGCTGCATTCCTCTTCTAAAAATGTAGCATTTGTCGATAAAAAAAATATATTTTATTATCTTTAGAATCGTAGAAGTAATCACCCCTCGTTTCCTTGGGATAGCCTACAAATAGGCATAATTTTGAACGAGACTCCATTTCCTTAGAATTTGCCTCATACACATGGGTTGGGCAACCAAAAATCCTCAAGTAGTGTAAACTACCTTTACGATCATTCCATAATTTCAAAGGTGTTTCAGAAACACTCTTGGATGGAACATTATTCAAAATATAAACTGTAGTCTATACTGCATAACCCCAAAACGAATCAGGTAAATGAGCATAACTCATAGACCGAACCATATCTAACAAGGTTATATTTCTCCTTTCTAATACACCATTCTGTTGAGGTGTACCAGGTGCTGAGAGTTGGGATGCAATTCCATGTTCTATCAAATAGTCCTGCAATTTTAAATCCATATACTCTCCACCTCAATCAATTCAAAGTGTCTTAATAGTTTTACCTAATGAATTCCCAACCTCAACCTTATACTCCTTGAACTTTTCAAGAGATTCAGAATTACGTTGTATTAGGTAAACATACTCATATCTAGAATAATCATTTATGAAAGAGATGAAATATTCAAACTCTCCTCTTACCTTAACATTCATAGGATCATAGAGGCTCGAATGTACAAGGGTACCATGGCTCTGTGACTTTTTCCAGCAAAAGGTCTTTTAGTCATTTTTCCTTCCAAGCATGACTCACATACCAGTAAAGAGCTTTCTTCTAACTCACTTAGAAGTCACCTATTAAGATTTATGTGACCTAATCTTAGGGGCCAAATATGGGCATTTTCCTTAGGAGAAACCCTTTGTCTTTTATGTTAAGTTGTTGTAGTTCTGAATATTTCAATATTAAGAAGTGTCTTAGATGCTAACGGCCTTAGCACATAAAGATTAATTTCTAAGTTTGCAAAACATATTTGAACACCATTCTTATAAACAAACATTTTATTTACATGAAAGTTAAGAGAGTAGTTTTGTTCAAGCAAACATTTTACAGAAATCAAATTCCTCTTCAAATCAGGAACTATATACACATTATCCAATGATAAATATGATCTATGTAAAGCAATTTGAGGCCTCCCACTGCCATTGCTAAGATGACGTGCTCTGTTCTAACCTGCATCGTCATCTCGCCATTCCTAAGTTGCTTCCATTAACTAATTCCTTGAAAAGAAGAACAAACATGATTAATGGTGCTTGAATCAAATATCTAGGCAGAATCATCATTCGTCACTCAACAGGTTTCCAGTACTAGTAAATCATATTTACCTTGATTGACTTTCTTCTTCTCTTCCAAGTACTTAGGACAGTTTCGTTTCCAGTATCAATAAACCCCTGAACTTGTTTTACTAGTTAATTAAGTTTAAGTCCTCTTAATTATGAGCTAAAGATATGTATTAACATTAATGGGAAGAGTAAGCTAAGTATAGAGAATGATGCGTTTGAAATGTAAGAGAAGAAAAATTTTCTAAGTGTTATGATTATATGCATTTAGGTTGTAACCTGGTCAACGAGTAGAGAGTTGAGAATAACAACGGTAAGCCAAAATAGGGCAAGAAAATATGTTAACTGTGGAATGTAGCATAATATTTATCCTCTGAAGGAGCTAGGATAATATTTATCCTCAAACACATTTCTGAACTCTGACCAGGTCATAACCCCTGATCGATTCCTTTTAGCGTCAACGATCTTCCACCATTTCTTAGTTTCTTTCTACAATAGGAACACCACCAACCCGACCTTATGGTCATCAGGGCATCTCATCACATTAAAGCATTTCTCAAACATATCTAGCCATACCTCGACATCTACTGGATCTGTGGCTCCTTCGAATGTCATAGCACCTAAGGCTTTAAGCCTTTCGATGCCATACTTCTTCTTTAGGTCTACCTGCATGGACCCTACACTCGCCACCAGCCTCTAGGCGATCCTGTCAAATACTCTTTCCTCCAACTGAGGATCTGCTCCCATCTGTGGGGTGTTTTACTCACTTTCTAAAGTTGTTTTGATACCAATTGAAGGAAATCTAAACAGAGATCTCCATGAGCAGAAGCAAGATCTTTCCAAGCCCATTGTGAAAGAATAAATGCATTCACAAACATACAAGAACAGTTATACATCTTTAAAAAAAATTACATCATGCTTTCTTAATCAAATACAACAGGAATGAGAGACATACCTTCAAAGAACTTTTCTTCTGTAAATCTCTCGCTCTGTGAGCAATTGTTTGGCAATATCTCGCTCTAGTGAGCAATCAAACAGAAACCTCTCGCTATCATCACAAACGTCTAGCCAATCTCTCGTTGTCGCTCAGATCACGAGCAGTCTGCTCGTCGAACAAGAACCCTTCGACACTACCACTCGGCAACCTTGGTATTCTCGGAGTGAGAATCTAGGAGGTGTGGGCTCTATGTGAATTTGGTAGAGGGAAGGTGGAAGAAAATGATCGAACTACATGATCAAGCAAGTGGGAGAAAGGTTATGTCTATCGCATAGACTGTGAATGCTTGATCGTTTAGTAAATCTCGCTCTCGTGAGAATTATATAGCCGATCACTTAGTCTCTCGCTCAATCGTTTACACGATCGTTTAGTAAATCTCGCTCGATCATTTAGTCTCTCGTGAGCAAACGATTAGTAATTCACTAAATGAAGCGATTGATTAGCAAAATGAAAACTTTTTTTCATTTTATACTTCAGTTATTAAAGACTAAAATTAATCTCCCACTTGTATGGTTAATGGAGAAAAGAATAATCACCCACAATTATCATATAATTGTTTTATTATAAATAAATATAATAACTAATTTATCATATTATATTTATAACCTATAGTTTTAATATCACATCATATGTAATATTTAAACTATAGTTATTTTCTCCTTTATTTAATATAAATCATATTTATATCAATTTCTCTAATTAATGTACCTAATACATCAAATCAATTATATCACATATAATTGAACCAATTTAATTACATCATATATAATCAAATTCTCTCTTGTTAATTTGAACACTTCAAAGTAACCCAAGAACTAATTCTTAACTTGAATCCATTGAGTTATTAAGGGCACCCTATGGACCTGTAGCTTGAAGCTCTAACGGTACGTGAATAACTTACTAAACTCTTTAATAACAAAATCCACCATCCATTAACTGTCGGTCACTCCACTAAAGACCGACAGCTGCACTCTTCTCACTACAAATATATTTTTGTGTCCATTAGATATAATCAATCAATAGTATGATAACCCTTCATAGATCGTTCGTAAGTACAGTTGGGCCAATTTACCGTTTTTTCCCTGTAGTTACATCTAACTCCTTAAGTACCACTAATTCCTCTAATAAACAATACACCATAGTCCTACTATGAGTGAACACCTCTCGGGACATGAGAAAGTGTATAGCGCCATATCGTTCAAGCCCTGGAATCAGCCCTTAAATGAGCAATCTATCTACTTATCCCTGCTTCGGGGAAGGAGTGAATTCCATCTTATATAGTTGAGTTCCCAGCTTCCCAATCAGACGAATCCCCAAAGTGGTAGGTTTGAGTAGATAATTGGCCACTCACACCCATGCAAATCAAAGGATCGCCCTCATAGAAAAGAGTTCCCAACTCACTCAAGATTAAGGTCATGTTACCTATGTCATCCTAGTGAAATGAAAGCCTCTGTCATGAACGGCGTTATATAACGAGATTAAACATTTCGTGGTTCGGTCTTATAAAACTCCTTTGTATAGGACACCCCTCTCGCATGTCTTCACATGAATAATCAGGATCAGACCATCTGTAGCACTTTACAACAATTGTAACATCTACAAAGCGGATCGTATCCGTAGTGACCAAGATAGGGTTTTCCTCATTTATCCATATACTACAGACCATTTAGGTTATTGATGCATTATTTTATTGAATGGAATTACGAATGATATGCATTGATGGATTGCATTGTGCACTCAAGTTTCCTCAGTGGAATTCAAGTATAAATTCTTCTGAGTTTCCTGGTAAGTCCAGGGTCGAACATAGGGACTTGTGAAAATAGTTGCGCTGGTGATTTTTATGAAAACTTGCGATAACAAGTTAAATGAATAAATAGTTGGGTTTGTTGTTTGCGTTGATGAAAATAAATAACGAATGCGGCAGAGTTTGAAAAGAGTTGGTAAACGGGAAATACGATGAATATGCAGTGAACGGGTTGAGAAAAGTTTTGGCTAACAGTCCTTAGAATGCGTCCATGCTTTGTGATCATGCAACATGCATACAATAATAAACCACCTCTCGGCATGAATGCTACGGCTTCTAAGGCTAGAACACATGCGATAAATATGTGATAAGTCTACAGGGTTTACATATAAACCTCTATCTCTATTTATGCGATGACAACATGACATTCACACAAATATGAGACCACATAATATCACTCCCATTCCTAGGATGCATGCAATGCAAGTTGACAAACAGAGCTTATCTCTAAGTCCTTATCTCTTGTTTATGCAACCTAATCTTGCTCTTTCAAGTTCAGATTCTAACCTAGCTCTCTCGAGTCATTAGGTTCTTTCTTTAGATTCTCTCTCGAGTAACTCTAAAGGGTATTTTGCACAGCATACAACAAGACAATCGCAAGCGATGAACTTCCTAGGTTATGTTAGCTTAGTTCTTCTCAACCCATTCAACTAGTTTAGCTATTCATGCGTATTAAAAGAGTGAGTAAATGTAGAAATAAAACTTCCATTGAATAGATATGAGATAAAGTACAAAATAACAATGCAAGTATAGTAAAGAGCCTGGTAGCAATTTCTTGCTGCCAGGCGTTTAAACTATTTCTACTCGTGCTCTAAAGATATTCTCGCTCTCGCGAGAGTCGGCCCGCTCTCTGCTCTTACGCCCCAAGGTTCTCTCTCGAGCTGCCCTAAGCTATCTCCGGCGTCACCACTCTTCTCTTGCTCTGCCGTAAAATGGAAAAGAAAACTATGAACAAAGCACTGATGAATTCGTTAACTGATCAACCCCTTTTCTGAAGATCGCACTTGGTATTTATAGGGCATCAAAGGTGAAAGGCGGCTTCTCTCTCCTGGTTGTACAGATTGGACAAGTTTAATTCCTAATTGATGCACCGGATGATTATTACCGATAAAGCTTAATGTACTTTGTGACTGTTATCGGCTGCCAACTTAATTTGGATCCGACTGTCATCAGCTTTCTGTCCCATCGCTCTTAATTATCCTATCACCCGGATGCGCCCACCTTGTTGCTGACCAAGTTGTGGTGATTCTTCTTGGGCGAATGTTTGCGAGCACGATCAACGCAAAGTCTTGCGGTGAAGTTGCGCTCAACCAATGTATTCCTATGATCGCAATCTCTGTATTGCGTTAACGCATATTCTGCACAAAAATGTAAAGATCAACTGCTCTAATGCGTTAGACGCATGCGACCACGATATTATAGAATTTATGCTTAATGGACACAATTTAACATATTTCATCAACGCAATCCAACATTGTTTAAGAACTTAACACTATGATAACGTGCATTTCTGCCTGTTATCACACCCCCAAATTTAAACAATGCTTGTCCTCAAGCATAAGTTAAAGATTCCTTTAGCAAGGTATCCGCAAAGTTTTCTTCCCTAGATTTCTCAAGGATACTTCATTCAAATCCTATATTCCAGAATTTTCTTAAGTCTTATTCAAGTCTTTTCTTAAAATTTCTAAGACTTAGGGATTGCAAGCTTAACTTTCAAAAGGACTTTACTAAATTCTGGAACATCACATGATTTATTTTAAAAGAAAATTTTCTTCTAAGGTGTTAAATGATTTTATCCTTGCACAAAAATTTTCTTCATTGCTATTTTTTTTTTCTGACCTTGCGCTGATCCGAGTGCCTTGCCTTCGTTTTGGTTTGCTCCCACGTATGTCATGTGGACATTCAATTACGAGCAATGCACTCTTTCTCAGAATAAACTCATACTGATTTGGCAGTGGAGTCGCGGTCATTGATTTATGTGTTGATCCTGGTGACTTACTTTCGTTTTGACTTGCCCTCACGTGTGTCATGCGGACATCCAACTATGGGTAAGTGCCTTTCACAACTTAACTCTTATCAACAAAGGTTTCCCATTGCATTGACAGTGGAGTTGTTATTCTCAAAAAATTTTTTTTTTTTTTTTGTAGAAGATAGCAAGGTCGAAAATAAATGCGGCAATGTCCTCATTGCCAAAAGAAGTTAAAACAGGTCATGCGATGGTCATAGAATGCTTGTAAAGAGAGTTTGAAAGAAAGTTAGCAAACCCCTGACTTCTAGAAATATTTCATGAGGTGACTATTTTAAGACTAAGTTGACTCTAGTGTATACGAAAGATAGAAGTATATTTATCAAGATTGAAATCATACTTGGATAAGAAATAGAATGCGGTAACTCACTAAATTTATCTGTGTCAAATGATTGTGGTGATTAAAGAAGATGTGGTGATAAAATTTTGAAAACTAAAATGCAATGTGATAGTGCAAAATTGGAAATAGAGCTAAAAAAGAGTACACCCCCAAATTTTGCATTGTCGCTCGCATTGTATTAACGCATCCATCTTTGCGGCGAACACTCTTCGTTGGGTTGTAGCGATGTAATAACATAAGTGTTGCTTCGCGTAACATTTCCGCAATCCAGCGCCTCGATCATTGTAAGAAAAACAAAGAGATGGCAAAATTATTTTAAACAAAATAAAAATCGTTATCGCAAATTTTTTTTTTTTTTTTTTTTTGTAAAAACGATAGTGATAGTAAAGTAAGGATAAATCAGAATTGAAAAGATAGTGAAAATTTCGAGTAGTGGAGAAAATAGTTGAAGACTTGAGGTTTCCCAAAACTTGTGTCCCTGATAAGTTGCGATCATTTGATAACGCAGGGACCACCTACTCATTCTTCAAGTCTCTTAGTTCCATGGAGTCGACTTGGCGATACCAGTCTTCTCCATGGCATGCTTTTACTCGCTGCCCATTGACTTTGAATATGTTGGTTCCGTCATCATTTGATAATTCCACCGCACCATGCGGAAGTACTTGTCGAATTATGAACGGTCCAGACCGACGTAACTTTAGCTTTCCCGGGAAGAGTGGCAGACGTGAATTGAAAAGCAAGACTTTTTGCTCGATTTGGAGGTTCTTACTGCATATGCGTTGATCATGCCAACGCTTGGTGT
>NC_052351.1:27078706-27190464 GCF_009727055.1 Benincasa hispida | reverse complement strand
ATAATCAGCGCATCTTTTAAAACTCGGAATGCGTTGAGGCAATTGTTGTCAAATTCAAACTTTCTGTCTGCCTCTAACAACGCACTCAATGGTCGTGCTATTTTAGAAAAGTCCTTGACGAATCGTCTGTAAAATCCAGCGTGCCCCAAGAAGCTTCACATAGCCTTCACGCAGGTTGGAGGTGGGAGTTTTTCAATTGCTTCAATATTTGCTTTGTCCACCTCCAACCCTTCTCGGGAGACCTTGTGTCCCAACACTATTCCCTCTTTCACCATGAAGTGACATTTTCTCAGTTGAGCACCAAGTTCGTCTCTTCACATCTTTTCAGAATTTTATCCAAATTGGCCAGACAGACTTCATAAGTGTTCCCATAGATGGAGAAGTCATCCATAAATATTTCCACTGAGTCTTCGAAGAAATCTGAAAAGATCGCCATCATGAACCTCTGGAACATGCTCGACGCATTGCAGAGACCAAACGGCATGCAACAAAAAGCGAATGTCCCATATGGACAGGTGAATGTGGTCTTGTCTTGGTCTTCAGGAGCTATCATGATTTGATTATACCCGGCATATCCATCCAAGAAGCAATAAAAATTGTTCCCTGCTAATCTGTTCAGCATTTGATCAATGAATGGCAGAGGGAAGTGATCTTTCCTTGTGGTCGCATTCAATTTGCGGTAGTCCATACATATACGTCATCCAGTGATGGTTCTTTGTGGTATTAATTCATTGTTCTCATTGGGGACTACCGTCATTCTGCCCATCTTCGACACACATTGCACAGGGTTGACCTACGTGCTATCTGCAATGGGATAGATAATGCCCGCATCCAGCCATTTGATAATCTCATTTTGACGACCTCCTTCATCGCAGGGTTGAGTCTACGTTGATTTTAAATAGTTGCTTTGTAGTCGTCCTCAAGAAGAATGTGGTGCATGCAGTACGCGGGGCTAATTCCTCTGATGTCAGCGAGCGTCCAGCCGATTGCTCGCACATGTTTCTTGAGAATGCTCATCAATGCATTCTCTTGATCTTCTTGAGCGCAGAGGAAATTATCATTGGCAACTTCTCATTCTACCCCAAAAATGTGTACTTCAAATGTGTTGGTAGGGTTTTCAGTTAAAGTGTTGGTGGTTCCACGAGGGAAGGTTGCATTGTTTTTCTTTCTTCTTTTGGCTCTTCTTCTTGCGTTGCGATCATTCTTTCTTCTTTGTTTGTTTTTTCTACGATCACATTGCAGGCAGCTATGGATGTATTAGCATCCTCTTCTTCACACTCTTCATCAGACTTTTCTTCTTCAATCAAATTCAGGTCATCGTCAGAATCTTGTAGGTTTTCCTCATCCGGGAATTTCATGGCACGAATTATGTTAAATTTGAGCTTCTGTCCATTTATGCTCAAAGTGATTTCTCCCTTGTGCACATCAATTTAAGCACGACCCGTTGATAGGAAAGGTCGCCCCAAAATGATGGGCACATCTTTGTTGGCCTCATAGTCTAGGATGATAAAGTCAGCTGGCAAAATAAACTTATCGATCGTGATCAGCACATCCTTCACCTTACCTTCTGGATGAACCAGAGATCTGTCAGCCAATTGGAGAGTCACGGATGTGGGCACAAGTTGCCCCACATTTAATTGTCTAAAAATTGACAGCGGCATCAAATTTATGCTGGCCCCCAAGTCACACAGGGCTTGCCCAATATAGAGTCCTCCTATGGAGCAAGGAATGGTGAAGCTCCCAGGATCGCTCATCTTCGGTGGAATAATAGATTTGGAACTTTGCGTTAATACCATCGTGGAAAATTTTCCAGCGTCTCTCCTTTTAGTTACCATGTCCTTCAGAAACTTGGCATAGGCAGGTATTTTCTCAATCGCTTCACTGAAAGGAATATTAACATGTAATTGTTTTAACATAGACAGGAAGCGTTGATATTGTACCTCTTCATTTTTCTTCTTCCTTAGCCTCTGAGGGAAGGGTGGTAACTGAACTTTCACAGTTTCCATTTCATTTGACTTTGAGGTCGACGCCACCTCAGGTTCCACTGCTTCATTCTCTCTTTCTTCTTCTTGCGTTACCACAATCTCGGGCTCAGTTACGATGGAAGTTGTTCTACTCCGATCCTTCTTTTCTTCTTTCACGATCTTTCCACTACGCAATGTCACAACCTAACATTGCTCCTTTCCTGATCCCCCTGGGTTACGTGGAAGCTCGGTTGAACTTAGCAACGCTCCTTGCAGTCGACTCTTCAGCTCATTTGCAATCTGGTCCATTTGTAATTCAAGGTTGCAGATAGACGTGTCTGACTTTGAAGCACCGCTTCGTTTTTTTCTATATATTGCTTCAATGGGCTTTCTAGAGAAGAAGATTGTGTTGGTTATTGTGAGATACTTGTTTGGTTGCTCTGTTGATTGTTGTTGCATTGAAAGAATCCTGGTGGCCCTTCTTTTTGCGCTACAGAATGAAAATTTTGTTGATTCTTCCAAGCAAAATTGGGGTGGTTTCTCCACTCAGGGTTGTAAGTATTGGAAAAGGGGTTATTCTTTACAAAATATACAGACTGTGGATTTTGCGGGCAATCTTCCATCGCATGCCCATCATCACAAGTCGCACACCTTGTGATGTTTTGACTTATTGCGTTGATTTGCCCACCTTGCGGTGTTGGGCTGCTGATCGCTATTCTTTGAATCAAATTCATCATTGCGGTCATTTGGTTTTGTAACGAAACAATGGCACCGTTATTTGCATCGGAATCTTTGAGTATCAATCTCTGGTCACTCTCCCTCCAGTCTTCATGGTTCTTTGAGATGCGGTCTAGAATATTCTTCACCTCCTCGTAAGTTTTGTCAAGCAGACCACCAACAGCTGCCGCATTGGCAGTGGTCTGCAAAGCAGGATTCAAACCGTGATAGAAGATTTTCATTTAAAGGTAGTCTGGTAGCCCATTATGCGGACAATCCCAGACCAACCTTTTAAACCTCGCCCAAGCATCGCTAAGCGATCCATCCATATCTTGTTCAAAATTAGTAATAAGCTTTCTTCGTCTTACGTTCTCGGTAGGTGGAAAATACTTTTTCATGAATTTCTCCACTATCTGCTCCCAAGAAGTAATCTCTCCTTATTCGAGCGAATAAGCCCATTTCCTAGCCTGATCACAGAGAGAAAATGGGAACAACGTTAGGCGAACTTCTTCAGCAGAGATATTCGGGAACACAAAAGTATTGCATATTTCAATAAAACTTTGGAGGTGGGCGTGCGGATCCTCGTCACGCCTTCCTCCGAATTGACCTGCGGTATGGATCATCTACAGCATCACCAGTTTCATCTCGAATCTGATTCCATCGAGGGCAGGCCTCATGATTCCCGGAGAAAAATCATAGAGGTTGGGCGATGCATAGTCCCTAATGGGCCTATTGCGATCGTTTGCCAACAGAATCGGATTTGCCATGACATTGTTGTTGTTTAGTGCTCCACCTCCAGGCTGCTCCGCCATCTCTTCTTTATCGAATTGTGGTTGTTGTTGGCGGTCTCTTAGTCTCCTTCAAAACATTCTCTCAATCTCCGGGTTGTAGTTCGCCAGAGATTAAGAGTTCTGCAAAGAAATCGCAAAAATTACCGTCAACAACTATTTTTTCGAAGTCTCCGACAACGGCGCCAAAAACTTGATGCGTTATTTTATTGAATGGAATTATGGATGATATGCGTTGATGAATTGCATTATGCACTCAAGTTTCCCCAGCGGAATGCAAGTGTAAATTCCTCTGAGTTTCCTAGTAAGTCCAGGGTCGAACACAGGGACTTGTGAAAATAGTTGCATTGGTGATTTTTATGAAAACTTGCGGTAACCAGTTAAATGAATAAATCGTTGGGTTTGTTGTTTGCGTTGATGAAAATAAATAACGAATGCGGTAGAGTTTGAAAAGAGTTGGTAAACGGGAAATACGGTGAATATGCGGTGAATGGGTTGAGAAAAGTTTCGGCTAACACTCCCTAGAATGCGTCCATGCTTTGCGATCATGTAACATGCATACAATAGCAAACCACCTCTCGACGTGAATGTTACGGTTTCTAAGGCTAGAACACATGCGATAAATATGCGATAAAGTCTACAGAGTTTTACACAGTAAACCTCTAATCTCTATTTATGCGATGACAACAATGACATTCACCACAAATATGCGACCACAATAATATCACTCCCCATTCCTAAGATGCATGCGATGCAAAGTTGAATAAACAGAGCTTATCTCTAAGTCCCTAATCTCGCTTGTTTATGCAACCTAATCTTGCTCTTTCAGTTCAGATTCTAACCTAGCTCTCTCGAGTCATTAGGTTCTTTCTTTAGATTCTCTCTTCGAGTAACTCTAAAGGTATTTTGCATAGCATACAACAAGACAATCGTAAGTGATGAACTTCTAGGTATGTTAGCTTAGTTCTTCTCAACTTATTCAATAGTTTAGCTACTCATGCGTATTAAGAGAGTGAACAAATGTAGAAATAGAACTTCCATTGAATAGATATGAGATGAAGTACAAATATAACAATGCAAGTATAATAAAGAGCCTGGTAGCAATTTCTTGCTGTCAGGCGTTTACACTATTTCCTACTCGTGCTTTAAAGAATTCCTCGCTTCTTCAGTGAGAGTCGCCCCGCTCTCTACTCTTACGCCCCAAAGTTCTCTCTCGAGCTGCCCTAGGCGATCTCCGGCATCACCACTCTTCTCTTGCTCCGCCGTAAAATGGAAAAGAAAACTATGAACAGAGCACTAATGAATTCGTTAACTGATCAACCCCTTTTCTAAAGATTGTACTTGGTATTTATAGGGCATCAAAGGTGAAAGGCGGCTTTTCTCTCCCGGTTGTACAGATGGGACAGCTTTAATTTCTAATTGACGTGTCGGATGATCGTTACCAATAAAGCTGAATGTACTTTGTGATCGTTATCAGCTGTCAACTTAATTTGAATCCGACTGTCATCAGCTTTCTGTCCCATCGCTCTTAATTATCCTATCACCCAGATGCACCCACCTTGTTGCGCTGACCAAGTTACGGTGATTCTTCTTGGACGAATGTTTGCGAGTACGGTCAATGCAAAGTCTTGCGGTGAAGTTGCGTTCGACCAATGTATTCCTATGATCGCAATCTCTGTATTGCGTTAACACATATTCTGCACAAAAATGTAAAGATCAACTGCTTTAATGCGTTGGACATATGCGACCACAATATTATAGAATTTATGCTTAATGGACGCAATTTAACATATTTCATCAACGCAATCCAACATTGTTTAAGAACTTAGCACTATGATAACGTGTATTTCTGCCCATTATCAGTTATCACTTAAGGCATGATCCACTTGTATGTCTCCACATACATGCTTAAGTTACAACAATAGGCAGGGATCTTAGTTTACTTATTTGTGTTTAATGTAACTAAAATATCTCATATTTCATAGACAACAGTGAAGAAAATATCTCACACTATTACATCACAGGCATTTGTTCATACAGATGTTTATAAACTACAGAACCCTACGAGATTTAGGGCATCAACCCCAATAATTTATTGAATAACTGGATTTTTACCATCAACCCCAATAATTTATTGAATAACTGGATTTTTACCTTTCCTCTTACTGGAATTTGGATCCCTTCTGTCCTCGGGATTTCTAACGGTAGGGTCAAGATCCCCATCTATCGTCTGCTTGCTCCGTCTACCACTTCTTCTTGGCATTCTTACCTAGTTATGAAGTACACATGTTAGGGACTCACAATAGGGACCTGTACTAATGCATGAACTCTCTTTCCTTGCCTTAAAACCTTATGCTCTGCTACCAAATTGTCACACTCCTTCCAAGATTAACCTCTTAACCTAGAAAATAATGTTACGATAGCAGTTACCAATCCTTTTGTGGCACTTACTGCCTAGCTAACCTATTTAATCTGTTTAGGAACCCTGTAATAACATAATTAACATTCAGGAGCTAACAGAACTTAAAACATACCGACAATAGGAACTTAAACCAAATGGAAGTCACTCCCAGGGTGACACGAAGCCGAGCATGAATCTCACGGTGTGAACTCTTAGGAATGTGAGAGCTAAGAACAACATATCATATATGTTTCTCACACTGAAGTGTTCTATTTGTTTTCAGTAAATATTCACTTAGGTATATTCCGGCTAATAAAACAACCTAAGTCTAGGTGATTTTCCAAGTATAATATTTATATTTGAATTTAACCTACGATATCTAAGTGATAAACCAGCTTTAAAATCTCACATCGCTCACGCATGCTCATAAAATCGATTTAACAATGCTCAAGAACCGACTAAAACCTCCAGGTAGCAGGTGTTCCATAAACCGTCAACTTAAGTATCTCTACCTTAGACAGAATTTTAGCCCGAGTGAGTTTGTAACAAAAGTTTACAAGATGACAAACTACTTTAACTATTAAAACAAGTTGTTATTTGTTAACCCTAAGTGAGCATGCATCTTATCTTTGTTATGGATTTTAAATGTCTAATCCATTTTTATAATACTTCATAAAATATAGACATGCTTTTCATCCATAAGAAACACCAAGCATTTCAACATTTAATATAACTATTTATATTAAAAGTATGAAACCCTAAATCATGCATACTATATATTATAACAAATGATAACATACTTTCAATGCATGATACATGTTTCCTATGGTGGGATTTTAAATCTACATGACATACTATATGCACATACAAGATTTATTTAACTATAACATACATTCATAATGCATAAATAATTAAATACACACTGATATGGACTAGTTTTGGTGTCCTAAGCAAGCATACAACCTAAATTATTACAATAATAAACGGAAAAAGCCTTGAACCGCCATTGGAACGCACAAGCTGACCCGAACCACCGAACCAGACCTTCAGGGCTCCAAAATGGGCTGAATGGGTCAAATTCTTGTTGAACGGGACCAAAATGAGTCAAACCGGTCCAATCGAACCGCCTAGACCGCCGGTTGGTGCGCATGCGCGTTCTGTGTAAGCTGAAACACAGCGTTGCAACGCTTCGAGGTGTTTCACCTTTTTGATGGGCTGTCTAGAGAATAGCATTGCAACGCTCCAAGGGGTAGCATTGTTGGAGCATTACAATGCTATGAGGCAGTAGCTTCAAAAACGTTTTCCTGCTGTTGAGTCTGCTTCCTTCATTCTTCAATTACAACCTAATTATAACTATTGACTCTAACAAAGTTATAGACACTTAATCACACATTAAGGCCCATAAACAAAGAGCCAATTATAATAATTAACACTGAATTGAAGAGAAATCTAATACCAAAACTGAAATTATCTATATCAGCACACATTTTCATACAACCTATGAAAATCACCCACCAAGCTAAAATTAACGCAAATTGAGTGCTTAAATCATCCTCTGATACTAATTGTTGGTGTTGACATTCAACATGCAGAAGCAATTAGGATCTTAAGCACTTTAATTCCATCAATTTTAGCAAAGAAACATGCAAGTTCAAAACATTTCAAAAAATGGGATTTCAGTATTATACCTTTGTAAAATCCTCCTTCGGCTGCAATTCCAATTGAATTCTTCACTCGAATGCTTAAGGACCACCACTTGATCTTCCCTACTATCCTTTAGAACCTTAGATTGGGTTATGGGATCCAAAATGAGTAGGAATTCAAAAGATTTTTGGAGAGAAACACTAGTTTTTTGTTCAAGTGTTGAAGAACCCTTCTTCAACTAACCATGCATCCCTCTCCCTTCAATTGAATTGAATTTGATCTTTTATCAAATTCAGCATGCCATACAATTGAACCATAGTTTGGCACCAAAACCATTTGATTTTAGTAGGAATTTGTTGTCCAAAGTGGGAAAACCCCCGCTACGAATTTAAAATCAATTTTTCATTAATTTTCAATTAAATCAAAAAATAATAATATTTAATTTAATTTTCCAAAAATCAAATTAAAACAAAGTTTACTTATATATTTGAATTTTCATAAAATTCAAATTTTAAATTTTAAATAAAATTAATTCAAACAATTAATTTTAAATAAAATTTATTTAAATAATTAATTGAACACTAATTCCTCAATTAGGAACCTTATTCATGTAATTAATATTTAAATCAAATTTAAATATTCTCCAATTCTCCAATTTTGTTTAATTCGGTAATTAAATGTGTAATTGTATTGTATATAATTACTGATTCCTTTAATTGAATTTGAACGTTTCAAATTCACTCATCATGAGGTTTATCATGGGCTCCAACAATCCAAGATTAATTGGTTAAATTCTTTAAACCAAATTAATCAACATTTGTTGACTACCAGGTCACTCTACTAAAGTCCAGTAGTTGCACTCTTCTTAAATATATTTCTGTCTACTTCTCTTCCGTGGTACCGCAGCCTCTCTCTAAGTAAAGGTCAAGTCTCTCTTTCAGCTAGAATGTAAGGAAATTGAAAGATAACCATGATTAATAAGTCGACCCTTCATAAGTTGTTTGTAATAACGGTTGGGTCAAAATCTATTTTACCCCCGAGATTACATCTGACTTCTTAAGTTCCACTGGTTCTCTAATGAACAATTGATTTATGATCCAATCACCAAATCAAATCACTCTCGAGTCAATGAGAGGGTGGGGTCCCTTGTTCAAGACTCAGAATTAGTACTTAAGGGAACAACCTCTCTACTATCCCTAAAAGTGGGTAGAAGCGAATTCTATCTTATACCCTATGTCCCCAGCTATTTGTCCCATCTTACCTCTGAAATGGGAGGCTTATTGAGCTAGCATTGTTGAGTCAACCCTCACCCATAAAAATCTAAGGATAATCCCGAATAAACATAAGTTCATAGTTAGCTCAGGATTAAGGTGGAGTTACATAGGTAATCACTTTGAAATAGTCGGTCTTAAACAATAAACAACATTATAAAGTAACCGTGACTTATTTCTTGGTCCGGTCTCATACAAACTCTCTATACATGACGCCCCCATTCGCATATTTTCACATGAACGATTCAGGATCACATCATTTGTACTGGGCCGCATCCAATAATGTCCCTAGAATAAGGTACCTAGCCTTATCTATATACTATAAACCGTTTTAGCTATCTACTCAAACTTGATCCACTCGTATGTCTCCACATAAAGTTCGAGTACTCATATAATAATCATGGATATTAGTTTATTGGATTTAGTTTTTACAAGAGCAATTTACATATTCAATAATAGTTCTATTGAATAAACCTCAATAATATCTTTATTGCAAATAGAATATGTTTAATTTTATAAACTACGAATTTTAGGACATACAACCCAATATAAACTAGCTCTAATAGCTAAATGAATATGGAGAATCCTAACTAATCCTAGCTCTTTTGTAGCAAAAGTTACGAAAAGTATTTACCTTTATTCTGGAAGCCAAATTGAGTCCAAACCGTTCTTTTCTATGGAAGAGCTTCATGTGGGGAAGAGAACTCCTAAACTTGGTCCTGAGATATCGAGTTGGGAATGGAAAATCTCTAAGAATATTCAAGGATCCTTGGATCCTCGGAAGTTCTACTTTCAAACCAATTTTTTTGAATCCAGAATTTTTCATAAGGAAACTTCATCAAGCGTTACTTGCACAGAAGTCTCTTGGAAAATTCACTGGAATCTTAATGTACCATACATGACATAATTCCAACACATAAAAATTTGTAACTCACAGCAGGAATCCACATATCATGCTTTAGTAAATTGTCAAGTCACCTATGGTCATTCTAGTGAAATGTAAGTCTCGTAACAGTGTCATAAACAGAGATAATTATTTTGTGGTCCGGTCTTACACAAACTCTTTGTATAAGATACGTCCGCTCACATGTCTCCACATGAATGATCAAGATCATATTGTTGGTAACATTTTACAACAATTATAACAATTACAAAATGGGTCGTATCTGTAGTGTCACCGGGATAAGATACTCAGCCTTATCCATCTACTACAAACTGTTCAGGTCATTACTTAAACATAATCCACTTGTATATCACTTAAGCTACATCAAATAACCTTTACTCTTAGTTTATTAATTTTGGATTAATACACTAAATGTCAAATAAAATAATACTTATTTTATTAGTGGGGTGTGCAAATATAAAGTACATAAACTAAGTATAGTACACAAAACGATAAACTAGGGCATACACAACGTAAAAAGCCTTCAATACTATAACATCTGCATACGAGTCATATTCTACCTTCGATCTCCCCATTTGAGAAAAGTAAGCAAACCCATCCTCGCTATACCCTACACGAACAAGCCCAGTTATAACTATCGTCCAAGTCATTGCGTTTCTTATTGGAAATTCATGGAACATTTTTACAAATTCTCCCAGTTTCTCCTTCAATTTTCATAAACATATCCAGAAGAACGCTACTCAAGAAATCAGAGTTGACTAGACCTATTTCGACTGAAAACTCATGCAAGTTTGTATCATAAAAATAATTCAAATCGAGCCCACAAACCTTAAGAACAAGACTAAGTAGAAAGGGATTGTTGATGGTTGAAGGTTCGGGTTTTGTAGTTAGACGATGAAGATTATCCTTCGTCTCCGTTTCGGCGGCTGCCAAAACTGTAAAATTTCTTCCGATGTATTGCCTACAGAATAAGACCATGATGTTAGAGAAGGGCCATGAAAATTATTGCACTTTTCGTTGAGCCAAGTAATTTGATGGAGTGACATTGGAAGTGGTTACTTGGAGCTTATTAGAAGAATATTAATAATAAGCCCCAAAAGATAAAACAAATTTTTAAGAAAACTCTAAAAGACTTTTTAGAAGTGAAAGGTCCTAGTTACCCTTTAAAAACAACTCAAACCAATTTCTTAAAATATCATCTCTTTTAAAATAAGTTCTTTTAAGAAAAATATACAATTTTTTTCCACATTAGTTCTTAGGAACAAGTTGCAAAAGACATTGTAATTAAAGTATAGGATAGAAAAATCGAACTTCTGAACTCAAGATTGATAGTATAAATACTATACCAATTAAGCTACACTTACATTGGCAATTAAAACATCAATTTCTCTGTTACTTTAATTATAGAATTGAGCAAAGAAAGTTTTTTTTTTCTTTTTGTTGTATTCAATTTCATAATATTTAAGCATAGTTGACACAATGTGATGCATAATTAAATATTATTTCATTAAAGCATCCATAGTCAAAACACTTTTTAGATTTCAAATAAAGTTACAATACTCAAAACACAAAATCACAAACCTGCAAACAACAATGTGTATATGAAATTTGGAGTCAAGTAGCTATTCATACCCAACTACATCAAACTTGTTTCCTTTCATTCTACTTTCAGTTTCTTTCTTTTATATAATCTATATTTATATCTGTAAGAACTTGCAAACCCCAGATGAAAAACCACATAAAAATTTCAGCTTTCCTCCTGGACGAAAGACGATTCATCTCAAAGACAGAAACCCTTTTCCCAAAATCCTCTCCATCCGCCATTAAAACACAAACCCAGGTTCTCAATTTTGCAGAGAAGTTGTTCTCTCTTCTCAATTTCCGATTCTTTTGCCCCTTGCAGCTCTTGCCCTCTTCCACCTCTCGATGTTTCTCATTCTAGCGAAAATCCTTCTGATTTGATACAGTCTGCGAGATTGTTGAGTAATCACGTTCGCCGTTGAAGGGTTTTGGCTCAGGATTATTTCGTATCCATCGCGAAAAGAATCCATTCCTTCCGTCAGTAGCTGCCAGAATAGGCCTCCGGCGGCGGCGCCTCCCCTTCTCGCCGATGAGTATATTTTGTAGTATACCGTGTTGAATAGAATGTCCCTTTCACTTGTGCTGAAACCTGGAACCTTCCATGATTTTCCAAATTCTGTGAGGAGAATTGGCTTGTGTAGAATGTACTCTGCATCTTGTATGTGTGTTGAAATCCAATTGTTTAAGAATGAAAGCTGGTATTGATCATTTGAGCTTGATAACCTGTAAATTTGAATCCAGAAAATTTTTAATTAGGGTTTGAAATACTCTTAGACTTCCATAAATTCATTTTCAAGGCTCGTAACTCTTTTGTTTTGTTTGAGATGGGTTAACCCCATGCAAGGGGGAAAGTTCATATAATATTCAAGATTCTGTTACCATTGATCAGGATAGGAATGGAGAGTTGCAAAATCAATGCCAGGGATTCTGTTGTTTGCTATGAAGTCTGTACCAATGTTGAAACCTGGGTTGAGTCTCATTCTCTGAGGTGATGAGTGTCCATAGAATCCTTCTAAACCAGCTTCCAGCAAGTGGTTTCTATCAATGGACTTCACAAAGGAAGCCATTTCCATGATCCAAGCCTATATTCAAACCAATTGTGTAAGCTTAAAGATTTCGTTAGTCGAAATATGAAAACATACAACACTTGTGCTTTTGATGGATAGGGCATTCCAGGATAATGACAGCAATTGAGCTTCAATGAACCATTTTCTGATACAATAAATTCATTAGCTACATCTCAGATCCGTGAAGGGGGAAGCTAGAACTCACCTGGATTGTCCTTCCGGATGGGTCTGATGTGCATCTGGGCTCATTCATTAGCTCCCAGGCCATTATTGTTGGATCATCCTTGTAATGGATTCTGGTGAAACTGTTGTATCTGTTAAGAACGGTCTGAAGAAACATGAAACGAGACTTAGAATCGACCGGACAGAAATTTCAGGGTTCCAGTGTCCTTTGTTTTTTTTCTTCTATGAAGACCCGAAAGAACAGGGGAAAAAATGGTAATTTAACTTACCCTAATATGATTTTTGTAGAATCCCTTCACAACTGGGTTTCTGAAGAAATCATCATCAGAATTCAGGTACTGCCCCTTACTTCTTGCCCAATTTACATACTGCTTTTTCCCTCCAAAGTTTTCATAGTTGTTAACTAAGCTCAATATCAGCTTGATTCCAAACCTTCTGGCCTCAGCTACAACAAAGTCCATCCCCTGTGAAGGAAAATTTTGAATGAAGCCAACAGAATAGATAACAGAAAATAGGTCGACTGTATCCTGAAAGATACCTGAAACATTTGTTCATTGTAATTTCCAGGAGAGTATTGAAGAGGTCTATATCCACCATCACTGAAAGCCCAAGTTCTTGCAACCGTAAGGCCGTGGCTTGAGGCTTCGCGAAACACAGCAGAGACCTTCGATCTCTGAGATGGATCAGAGGCGACATACATCAGCCAGTAGGCATTGAAGCCGTTGGCATAGTAAGGACTTCCATTCAACAGAAAACGAGTTCTTCCAGTTTTGACAAAACCATCACCTGCAACACCATGGATGAAAATGGCCAACAACAGAGCCGAAGTCCAAAGCTTCATATCTGTTCTTCCTGTTTGGTTACTTTCTGAGCATAAATGAAGGGAGAGATGTTTAAGCAGTTAGCTTTATCAGAAGATGAGTATTTGTCCTCTTATCAACCGCTAGAGAAACAATATAAAGACAACTAAAAAGCTACAGTCACTTCTCTGGTGGAGTAAAGATGGTATCATTCCTTACCCTCTCTATTTTGTTAAACTTTGTGGCAAGTTTGCTTTTTGATGAGCCCCACAAAAAGAGAAAAAGGGAAGGAAAAGAAACCAAAGATGTGAAATTGCAGGCGTTAAAACAGTAGAAGAAGCTTAGTGGAAGAAGCTTTTATTGTCTTATTTTCATAGAAATTTGACCGTCACTTTTAAATCTATGATTATGCATTAATTGCAGGAATTTAGTATGTTTGGATTTCGAAGTGTGGAAAATCTAGGCCAATTTATACCTGAATCAGATTCTAATCAAACTCCTAATTCTCCTACCGACAAAATATTTGGTAGAGAGGATAGTACAAAAATGGAAGCAAGGTTAAATCCCATTAAAGGCAGATCTTGTTTGGTGGTCACAGCATTGATGCAAACTCTTGGAGTTTTATGAAAAATGGGCTGCCCCACATTTCTCCTAGCAGTAAAACAGAGTCTTCAACAGGTGCTATGAATATTTACCATTCTCCATGAAGGTTTCTTCATCCTTGGTCATTATTTAACATTATTTGTTATTATAACTCATTATTTCAAATGGGGTTGGGAAGATTAAATTTTGATCTGAAGATTTAAATTTTGCTACTAAGGGCAGTAAGAAAGAAAGTAAAGGTGAAAAGGTGTTATGGAGGTTTGAAAGTTGAAAATGGAGAAAGATTAGTCTTAAATGGGAAAATCTTGGGCGCAATCTACGGAAGAAGACAAGTGTGATAACTTTAATTGTCTACACGGTACAGGCTCCACTCTCACTCTTCCCCACCATTCAACCATTTCCTTATCTTGTTCTTGCCTACTTTCTTCATTTGGGCTTCCTCTCTCTAACTAACCACTTTTCAATGGACTTGGGCCTAATCTATGCCTAACATCGGGATCGAGAATGATTTTGAAATGGTCAAAATCATTTTTATCCAATCTTAAATTACTTGCAAACATTTTTTCAACCTTTTAAATTCTATTATGATCTTATAAAAATTGCGTCGAAAAGAGTATGGCCAAGATAGTAAATTGAATTCGAATATTAGATAGATTGATAAAAATGGTTTAAATCATTTCAAAATCAATTCGAAATTAATTATTCTTCTTAAGTATTGTAGAAGTATTCATTTGAAACCAATTACCACCACGTCTTGAAGGTGAATCTTATTCCATGAATTGGTATAGGGAATATATGACAAAGTTGAGGGTTATGTTGTACTTATCCTCATCATGTCATCTAGGCCTAAAGCTTTACTATTCTTCTATTACATATAAAATATCCTCTCTTTTTTTTTAACTTTATGAATTATGTTGAGGATTGTTTAAGATAAGGTTCAAAATTCACATACAAATCCAAAGTCATAGGATACTAAGAGGAAGTATAGGGGAACCTGCGTTCCAAAAGGGAAAAGTCAATGTCTCAGTGTTTAAATTGACCAGTAAACTGGTAAATATATACCCATCGAAAAATAATCAAGTTGTGCTCGGTCTAACCACCTACAACCTCGAATGTCGAAAACGACCCTGACATTGTTGGCGTCACATGTAACCAAAGGCGAGTGTCAAAGAAATGGCCTATAAATAGTCTCATTCGAAGACTCTCCAATGGGAAAGAGTAAGTAATCTCCAAATGAGAACCTTATTCTTACTTCTTGCATATTAACTTAACTATACACTTCATATACTTAGGCATTAAAGTGTGGTAGTCTCAGCACCACACCAATGCAAAGATTTCTTACCCATGTTAGTTCGAGAAAGTGAGACTAGACAATGAGAAGTGAGCCACAAATGAAGCCTACGAGACACTCATGGTGACAACAAATTCACATGAGTTAGATTGGTTGTTAACCTGCAAAGTTTTTTTATTTAAAAATTAAAAGTAATATAAATGAATATCTTGAAGTCTTCCATAAAAGAGAGATTACTAAAATCTTCTACCATGAA
Source organism: Benincasa hispida (assembly GCF_009727055.1). NCBI lineage: Eukaryota > Viridiplantae > Streptophyta > Magnoliopsida > Cucurbitales > Cucurbitaceae > Benincasa > Benincasa hispida. The sequence continues at coordinate 27,174,994 of NC_052351.1, read as the reverse complement.
AAGAGGGGAAATTGTGACAGTGAAAGAAAGGTTGGATAGATCGAATTCAATCATAAGCAGAACATGGCCTATTAGTTCAGCTATTTCTCCTTCCATCAAAAGAAATTAAAAGTAACTCATCTTGGTTTATAATTTAGAAAAATCTGTAGAAGTCTATAGTGTTACATATCAGTTAATTATTAAGAATAGTATATCATACAAACTCCCGTCAAGTTAACCAATTATCCTTATCTCACACAATGTCAATGCAATGTTTGAATTATTTTTAAATTAGCTTTCATTTTCATTATCATCTTTTGTTATCTAAATTCATTATTAGAAATGCACATTTACAAGTTCAATTGAACCAACCTTTTGCCGAGATAATGATAGGTGTTAAAAACCATACTTTTTATGGCCCCATTTATAACTAGTTGGACCATATGGGTAACCAATTGATTTTTTTTTTTTTTTTTTGAATTCTCACAATATCTTACTATTGTCTTGTTTGCATATTATTTTTAGTACAACAGCTAAATTCTTAACCAAATTTTAAAAGTAGGAATAAATTTTTAAAAACTACTTTTTTTAGTTTTTAATTTTTGGCTTGTAAAAAATAGTTCTAAAAGTGATGAAAGTATTTGTAGGATTAATTTTTAAAAATAAAAACAAAAAACTAAGGTTCCATTTGATAATCATTTTGTTTTTTTATTTTTAGTTTTTTAAAATTAAGGTCATTTTTTCTTATTTCTTTACCATGATTTACATGTTTCTCGAATATGAATTAAATTATTAGCCAAATTTAAAAAATAAGAACAAAATTTTTAAAAACAACTTTTTTTTAATTCTTAAAATTTGACTTAAGTAAGAAATCTAGAGATAGAGAGATGATTATAGGCTTAATTTTTAAAAGTTAAAAATCAAAACCAAATAATCACTAAACAGAATTTTGATTTTTCATCTTTTATTAAGTAAAAGAGGTGAATTTTTCACTGAATTTCTAAAAACTGCTTTTAAATCTACAAATCCTGCTTTCATCCCTAAGTTTTTAAATTGTGCTGGAAAGTGTTTCTAAAATGAAGCCAAATTTTAAAAACTTGAAAAAATAATTTTTAAGAACTTGTCTTTGCCTTGACTAAAAACTCAAAAGGAAAATGTAAATCAATGTAAGAAATTGAAACAAGATAAATTCAATTTTTGAAAAAACTAAAAACCAAAAATTCTTTAATAGATTGATGGGTCAATTCAAGAAAGATGGACCTAAAGAGACTCACTTACATGAAGCAAGTCCCCAACTTTAGGAAACATCACTGTCTTAACCTTCAATTAACCGAACACAACTCCCATTTATTGCATCATCTGCAAGCATTAAAAGCTTATTTCATTAAAAACATATGGATACATCCACACCATGCCATCCAACTCAAAGATATTATTCTCCCCCTCAGCTATAATGAAAGGATTAGAATAGGCTTTACACAGAAAAACTTCATCAAAGAGTTCCCAAGTCCTCTCTTCAAACAATTATTTGATGCTCAAAGAAATATTTCAACTACAGTTAGCGGTAAACAGACTGTATATCATTGCATGAATTGCCAAAATTTCAGGTGTTATAACCCTGTTAGATCTGAAAAAGAAGAAAAAAATCAAGCATCAACCCCTTTCACCTTTAATTATAGGGCCGACGATTTATAAGGACTATACCTTAGGCATGAGAATACTTCTGACAAAAGCAACATTTGATATCAACATTATACCACATGTATGATTGGATGTATGCCTCCTTTTATTTTTCCTTTCTATAACACGGTACATAAGCTAAGTCTTGTGTCAGCAGCTAATCTGTTACATCATCATGCTCGGCCTTCGTATTGTTGCTGGATGGCAAATCTTTTCCCGAGGGAAGATATGACCAAGCTAAGACTGCAGTGCCGAGTGTGATTGCAGTAGCAACCGAGCCCCAGATCCATCTTTGCCTTCTTTTCCTTCTCAACCTCTCGCGCCGTGCCAAATCTGACAACCAAATAAACACAGACAAGGCTTAGCCAGCAATTCGGACATTCATTCGACACATAACCAAGGAGACCAGAGAACTGAAGCCTAGAAAGGTAGATCATAGGGTCCAGGAATAATGTATGGAAAGAAGATTTCATTCCTCACCATCTGAATATTTTTTCAATACTTGACTTAACTTGTGAAAGAAAAAATGCACCAAGGCCAAATGGAGGACTGTAGTTTGTAAAGGAACCAAAGGATCTAATCGAATCCTGTTCTACATCTAGACTCGGTGAAACTCTGAGTAAAAATGAGCTAAGAGGCAACTTGCACATTTTTGCTGTTATATTCTGTTAGGAACCAAGGTAGTATAGGCTACCTTTATCCCACATCCGTTAGAATGGGATGACCAACATGGTCCTTAAGTGGTTTGGCTCTCCCTAGCTGGGTTTTGAAGTGTGGTTCACCAAGGTGCTTAAGTACCTAACATATTCCTTTGAGATCCATTATTTCAATTGAACTTGAAAGGCGATAAGAGGGAACAAACCGTGAAGCACACAGCGTCACATCACTATCAGTGGATCACTCCTCAAACTAATATGTATTCAGAATGGCCATAAGAAATTTGTCAGCAGTAGACAACAGTACTCCTTGATCTGTTCAGTGCATTTGCACTGTTTCTGAAAGTACATCAGGTCAACCACGGACTACAACTTTGATAATATAAGCTCTACTAGTCAGGGACACTGTTTGAATAGTTGCATCCAGGTAGATAAGAAAGAATTGAAATTTGAGCACGTGATCATGTCAGCAAAACAGAATCCAATGACTGGCCGAAGCCTTCATCCCTTACTTTGCATGTAAGAATAATCCTATAGAAAACCACGCCTCAAAACTAATAATCATTTCCATCATGCCATCTTACCGGAAGCCTATATTTATATGCACAAAAATTCTAATCTAGTCATTACAGGCCTTCATCCCTTACTTTCCATGTAAGAATGACCCTTTGAAAAACCACGCCTCCTAGTTAATAAATATTTCTATCATGCCCCTCTTTACTTGGAAGTCTTTAATTATATTCAAAAAAAATCTGATCTAGTCATTACAGTAATCTAACCACTCACTATTTCTTTCTATATATTATAAAAAAGTTTGATAAAAATCTGATGCAGTAGCAACTAGCAAGTGGGTAAGAAGTCCAGAAAACAAAAGAGTAAGAACGACACAGAACATACAGAAATTAAACACAATACAACGAACGCCCTCAATGCCCACCACCCTTAAGAAAAATAAAACAGAAAATGAAAGAGAAGGGGGAGGTCAAGACACCAACATTGAGTGATTGAAATTATAAAATACCAGTTAGAGGTTTACAGGGTTCTTACCTACAGCTTCTTGATTCCTCTGAGACATTTCATGATTCACTGCCTCATAGTAATGAAGCCGGTCCAGCAATCGAGCGATCTCAAAATTCTTGACTTCAAGCTGCGCCTCCATCTCAGTCTCCACCTCTGCCCTCGCTATACCCCTTCCAATAGAATCTGACACGAACCTTGCAAGATAAACTTGTTGGCACAATTCTTCAGCAGGGTCAGAATCTAACTGATTCCCTTCTGTGGCTACTGGGGGATCTGAAGGAAGGGTCAATCCTACAAGCAATAATTGTTCTCTAAGCCTCCACCACTGGCCCTGCAATTTATTCAGTGCTTCCTCAGCCTGCTTTCGTTTCTCTAGTTCCATCAATAGTGTTAGTTTCATTTCACGTAATTCAGCTTCAATATCAGAAATGGATGGTTGTGGCAAGCCCTCAGAGGAAAGCTCTGCAGAACAAAACTAGGTCATTAGTATTGAAGTTGACTTCAAGTTAGCAATCATAATTTTATGCAAGTAGTACAAAGGCAAGTCATAGATTAAAAAAAAAAAATCTACATTTCATCCCATATCCCAGCTTTCAACTAGCATGATCTCTGAATTTCATCATAGCATATCCATTAATCCAACCCAACTACAAAAGATGCATGTGCTATACAATGACTGATCCAGTTACACTAGATTCTAGAACATTAAAAAAAAATGAAAAATGAACAAATTTCTCTTGCACAACAAAAGCCCAAAACAATTTTTAAAAAGTGACAAATGAAGAATCAACTACCAAACAGTAAATTGCTAAAATGGGGCCAAGAACAATCTGTAGAATAAACTATTGCAATCAAAAAAATATACCAGAATAACTTTTCCTCATCCACAGATCCATGCTTACCTTCCCAAGCATCATAAAATTCACCCATAGGAGTACCAAACTTAGCTGAACGTTCAAAACCATTATCCTCTCCATCCGTGTTACTCGTAACACTCAAAGAATCATGTGGGTCAAAGAAATCTTCAGTATCTCCAATACTTTCTGAATTTGACACAACCACCTTCAATGAATTTTTTTCCCGAGCAACACCATTACTCACCACTATACGGCTTTCATGATTACTGTGATTGTTCACAAGTTGAACAGCTGTAGCGCCATGATCACCATCAACACTCCCATTTTGACGAACATTACTACTACTAGCACAATCTGGACCATTTCTGTCTCCATCTTTTTCTGGAATAGGCATGTCAACAGTAACAGAAGAACCCTCAGTCGATTTTACATCATTGCTATCCGAACCCTTCACACTCCCATTTCCTACATCATTATCATTCATCTTTTTTCGAGAGACATCGTCCTCAGAGAAACTCTTCAAAAGACGAGGCCCACGCCGCTTGTGATTGACAATATAAGGGGAAGGAGGAAAAGAAGATGGTGAATCCGGAAGAGGAGTTGCCTCTGGGGTGGTATATAGTGCTGGCTTTATTTGAGGCCGCTGAACTTTCCTGTCAGCCACTGATGCGCTATTTCTCCTCTCCAACTTAGTGCTTGGAGCACGGTTAAGGGTTAGAGCAGGCTTAGGTTTAGGAAGGGACTTATCGACAGATTTGGAAGTCCCAGGTTCTAACAACCTGTCCAACGCAATTGTAGTGAATGTTGGCATGATTCTGCATTCGAAGATGCAGGAAACTCAGTGAGTATACAATAATGCAAAAACCTCAATCGAATAGCACTAATTTACAAAACAATGCCACAGTAAACACATCCCATAATAGTCCCTATCAGCCAAATTTTAAAAAACAACGCATAAATCATTGCTAAAGTAATGCCAAAACCTCAATCGAATTGCACTAATTTAAAACAAAACATTACTACAGTAAACACATCCATAATAGTCCCTTTCAGCCAAATTTTAAAAAACAAAGCATAAACCATTGCTAAAATAATGACGAAACCTCAATCGAATTGCCCTAATTTAAAACCAAAAAAAAAAAAAATGCTAAAGTAAACACATCCCATAATAGTCCTATTCAGCCAAATTTAAAAAACAAAGCATAAAGCAAAACCTTGTAATAATAAAATAAAAGAATACAAATAGAAAATCATAGATAATCCGCCATAAGAACATCTTAAGAACTAGCTATTACACAGAGTAATCACACCAAAAACGAATCTACAAGGGACAAAAACCCAAACCAGATTAAATCCAAAAAAACACAAAGCTCAACCTCCAACAAAGCAAGAGAAGGTTTCAAAACAAATAAAACCCCTCAAAATAAACCGTCCAAAAAAATCAAATTAAAAGAAGAAAAAAAGAAATCCCAATAAAACCCATCAACGATTCTCAGATAGCCCGCACATCTAACCCTCAGAAACCCAAAAAGAAACAGATTCCCAAAACACGATTCTCCATACCCTTCGTTCAAACATCGAACAAAATCACTCAAAATGAAATAAAAAAAACAACCCAAAGCAGAACGTACCTGAAAACAATAAGAAGATGGCGACAAAAAAACCCTAAACGCAAGAGGCAAGAAGCGAAGCAGAGGATCGGGGAGGAGTCGGTAAGTTGATAGAAAGGACAGAAAGTCCCATTTTACAGTATCGATTCCATTTCTGTAGACTCTTCCCCGTCCTTCATAAAAAGAGGATGAAGATAAATGGGGGGTTCCAAGAGAGAGAAATTGAAATCCCTCCTCTCCAAGTTTTTTTTTTTTTNGGGTGTTAGGGTCGCAACCAACAACCGCCTCTTCCTCTTCGCCTTGTCACACACGCAGTCACCTTCTCCGCAAATATTTGAAGAAACCCTTTTTTCGTCTCTCTCTCTGTCTCTCTCTCCTTCTCATCTCTTCCTTAATATTCTTCTTTTTAAATCAAAACATCTTTTTTTCTCTCTCTTTTTTGCCCTTTTTGCTCGTGGCACTTACGCGTGTCGAAATGTCGGAATTGCCCTTCCATGCTCTTTGGAAATACCGCTCCAGTTTAGAATGTTTTGGAGTTTTCGCATTACCAGTTTTTTCCTTTTCCCCAACGTGTCGTTTATACAAGGTCTCTGGACTATATATTTTAATTTTTTTTTTTTTCACAAATATCAATTTATACTTTTAAATTTTAAATGTTCTATCAATTTAGATCACTAACTTTCATAATTATATCAAAAAATTTTATTATATTTTATTTGAATACACTTATAAATATTTATGGTTTAAATTAATATAATTATTAGTATGAATTAAAATGGATATAAATCCTAAAATTGAGATTTTAAATGGATACAAATTAGAAATTTTAAAATTTAAATTGATATTTTTTATTTTAAAATTTAAATTGATATAATCTCGAAAGTTTTGGGATATAAATTAACATGTGTTGTAACTTTTTTTAATTAGAAAAGAAGGAACATGCAATACGGTGTCTTTTAACATTTTTTTTTTTTTTTTGAAAAGTGTGCCTTGTAAAAGTGCCCTAATTTCATTACGTACGGTCACTACCATTCTGTTTGTGGATGTACATATTTCTTTCGCTTTTTTTTCCTCCCTTTAAAAAAAATATTTTTACTTTCAAATTTAAAATGATGTAACAATTTAATCTAAAATTTTAACGGTTTGGTAAGAGAAATGAAAATTGTGTTATATTTTATGTTTTTGGGTATATATTTAGTAGTAAAATTCAAAAATTAAATTCTAATTTAAATAATTACAAATTAATTATAGTTATCTATTAAATATTAATTGATAATAAACTATTATTATTTTATTTATGAAGTTAAAAAATTTGTATGATTATTATTTTATAATATTATATAATTTATAAGATAAGGTGAAATTTGTCTCTATGATTTGAAAGATTTAAAATATAGTTATTGTGGTTTATAATTATAATTTATCCTTTAGGGTTTGATAAAAATTTCATTAATAATCCCTATGGTAGGGATTATTTAAGAGAATTTAGCAGATCACATGGACTATATATGAAATTATATCAAACCATACGAACTAAATTATAAAATTTAAAACTATATGGAATAACTTTTAACTTCATCCAAACTATACGGACTAGATTTGAAGTTTAACCTAATTTATAATACATTACATAATACATATTTTAATTTTAAAAAATTTTAATTGAGTTGGTAACAAGACACTGTATTTTTATTTAATATAATTCTATATTTTAACTTTTAAAATTCAAATTCTTGATACAATGAAAATATTAAAAAAAATAATTGTTTTCAGAATTTACATTGTTTGAACTACATAATCAAAAAACAGTTTTTAAAGACACAGTTGACTGCCAGACACATTCACTGAACTAAGTGAATCTACAAACATAAAACATAATTCAGATTGTTAAGCAAATAGGCCTTAAATTCGTCCCGATATACTTTAGATAATATTGCGTTCTTAACTTTAAAATTGTGAAGGGTTGCAATTTTTATCTAAGTTTTCTTTTAAAGTTTTATTTACATTAGGGACTTAGTCCCTAAAATTTAATTGGTAACGATGTAGTCTCTTCTTTTCAATATTGTAATAGTTCAGTTATTAAACTTTAATAAGTAACAATTTAATCCATATATTTCACAATTTGTAACGATTTAGTCATTGTTATGAAATAATTTATTAAAATTTAATGAAAAATTCTTATATATGTAGATTAATAAACTAGTCTATAATCATTTTTTTCTTAAACTATAAGAATAAGTCGTTACATAATAAAGTTGACACTTAATTTTGAAGAAAATTTTCATAATATAAACTAAACGCAATCCAATTGAAGCGCGAAGGATTATCAATCTGGTTGCATTTCAAAATTACGTGAGACTCACTAGTGGATATCCTTACCCTGTTGTTACCATACAGTATGAGAATTATCAATATGTCAAATTTATGTTGTTATTGTTATAGTTACCATTTGGCCTAAACTAAAATGATAACAATAAATATGATAAATTCATAATTTTGAATAAATATGATCATAAGCAATTCAATTACATTCACATTTGTGGTATATTACAATTGATACATCAATAGAATATCATTATGATTATACCAATTTTCATTACAGATCGATAAACGTGGCCTTAATTTTAAATTTTAAATTTGATACCATCTCTGAAGTTTAGGTATAAATTGAAATTTTGTAATTAAATTCACACGCTTTTTTTTTTTCGGCTTTCACACATGTTATTAAAAAAAATCTAAAAAGGAATTTTAAAAAAAATAGAAATATGAAATTACGAAATGGGTAGGTGAGGTGAGGTCAAAGTTGGCATTTGATTTAGGGTTGAGAACATCCTTTAGAGAACAAAATTGGAGCGCCGTTAAAATTTAAAATTAAACGGCGTGACATTTTTTTTTTTTTTTTAATTTAAATTTTTGCCACCATTTTGATATTTAAAAAATTAAAAGGACAAGCTTCGGGAATTTCCACTTTGTAGGCTCTTTTTCCCCCTTTGGCTGTGATGAGGGTTTGAAATGGGAACCCAGCTCTTTTGACCGTTGAATAAGTAACCAAATTTGAATGCATTCATTATTTTTTTAAAAAAATATTAAAATATGACCAGGTTTGCTCGACGATAATTAACAATAAAAAATGTTCGATTCTTTATCTCAGAAGTTATTGTAAAAAAAAAAAAAAAAAGTTAAAATATGATTTAAATCTATATATTTTAATTGTCTAATTTTAATCTACTTATTTTCGATAAAATTCATATTCAATCATTTTCCTTTCGATAATTCTTTTGTCAGAGTTATTTTTTTTAATTGGTTCAATAATAATAATAATTTCATAACAGACAAGACGTTATGAAAATATTTTCACAATTTATTTATAGATGTACATAAAGACTATTTCTTTTTAAAAAAAAAATCAATAAAAAATTAACAGGATTGACTAGTTTTGAGAATTATTAAAGTACATATATTAAAAATAGATAATTAAAAGTACAAATATTAAAATGAAACAAAATTAAAATATAGGTACCAAAATAGTATTTTTTTTAGGAAAAAAAAAAAGAAGCAAACTACCCCATCTTTTTACTATTTGATCCAAAATTATAGATTTAGTCAATGAGTTTCTAAATTTTCTAAGATTTACAAATTTTACTAGATATAAAATTGAAAGCTTAGGATTGCATTTAAATTGTATATCTAATAAATCAAATCATTTTTCTTTTAAAGTTTCAAATTTGTCAAAGATCTACTAAACAATTCTAAAAGTGCAGTGATCATAAAACACAAACCTCATAATTCAATAATTAAACTTTAAAACTTAGAGAAATTGTTTTAAATAGAAAATTGCTGGAAATATTTACAAATATTTCAAAATGTCACCGTATCATTATTTATGAATAATAGATGATAGTATTCTATCAATGTCTATTATTAATAGACGGTGACATTTTGCTATATTTATAAATATTTTGATTAATTTTCTTATATTTGAAAACTGTCCTAAAACATAACCCTCTAATCGAATAATCTCATGAAAGAATAACAATATAAATATTAAACTGTAACAGATGAGTTTGCTAGAGAACTTAATCTCTTTAAACCATTTACCTTTTCATTTGCCTCTAAGATCAGTAGTTAATTTTTAATTCTACAATATAAATTTTATTTTTTTAATCGAAATTCACATGAAATTTCTCATTTTAGTGAGAATCAGTAGAATTCCTAATACCCATTAAATTTTGGTTGCCAGAGGTATTTGTTATTTCTCACTAACTGCAGAACATTTTCTAAGTTCTAGTTTTTTTTTTAAAGGATAAATATGATAAATAAATCTGACTTTATTTTTAGTTTTCTATATTTGAAATTGAAGCCTATTTTATATTATGATTCTCACATCTCTAGGAGAAATACTTTAATTCTTAGCTAAATATATTTTTTAAAAAATCAGAAATTACTTGTTTTTTTTTTAATTTTTAAAATTTAACTTATTTTTTAAATCATTAATGAAAAGGAATAGAAAAATAATGGATAGAAACAAGGTTTATAATCTTAATTTTCAAAAATTTAAAATAAAAAACTTAATAGATATAAAATCGTTGGTAAAAATTATGAAATTTGAAACATCAAATTGAAGTAGAGCTAAAAATATAAAGAGTTGTTTTCAAGTAAAAAAAAAAAAAATAGTTAACTTATTTATAAACATAGCAAAATGTCGTTATCTATCGTTGATAAACTGCGATCAATCGGTGATAGAAGTTTATTACTAATAGACAGTGACATTTTACTGTACTAAAAAATATCTTCAACAATTTTACTATTTAAAACAATTATCTAAATATTTAAACTAAAAAAAAAAAGAAAAAAAGACTGTGAGAATGTCCAAAGTTAAAGCTGGCTCTGTTTCAAATTGTTTCCATACCATCACTGTCTGTACTAAGAATTATGAAAAGAAAGAGGCTAATGGCTAATAACCAAATATAATTTCCAATTGATAATTTGATAGGGCACCATTCAAACTCTCTTTTCAGGTTCTTGTTTCTCCATGTTTCATGTGGTTGTCCTTTTTTAAAAAAATAATAATAATTTAACTTCTTCTTCATATTTTATTCTTTAGATCTGCGATTCCTTCTCTGGAAATGACCATGTTCCCAAACTTTGTGAGCAAATTTGCAGCCTCAAAAAGTTTGTGGTTGTTCCTACACAATTTCTTATAACAGATATATCAATTCAATTCTTCTTCCACCTTTTATTTCTTTAAAATAATTAATTTGTATTTTTTATAACATTAAAAATTACTCCTATATTTAAGTTGTCAATAGTTTAAAATTTCAATTTTTTTTTTTTAGCAATTAGCTATGCTAGCTCAAGAAAAGTGCAACATAAGTTTTTCTCTTTTACCATAAAGAATTTTTTTATTTTCAACCAACCATATATTTTCATACAAATATTTTCCATTGAATTTTCATATCATTTCACCTCAAACTTGAATTAATGTGATTTCTCTAATATTCTTCATTTCTCTCTATTCTATCTACTTGTACGGTTTTCTTTTTCTTCTTTTTTTTTTTCATTATGTTGTGTTATGTTTAATGTTATGTTTTTTATATCCCTCTTATGTTCTTATTTATGTTATATTAGTGATTTTTATTTTTGTATCTACTTCATTTTATAATAAACAATTTAAAATTATTTTATATGCAAATATTTCATGTCCTTTAATTTTGTACTTTTTTTCGAATATTTGATATTACTTTTAAGTTTTTTTTTTAATTTATGCTCACATCAGCATTTATGCAAATAATTTACAATATACATCTAAATGTTGTCTTACTTTCATAGAAATGATGATTAAAAAATGGTTAATATAGTCTAATTTAGCTACAACCAAAGTTTCATTAACTAATTATAACAATTTCTATCAATTTTCATAAAGTTTCGCAAAAATTCTATCAATATTTTGAGACTTCAATATTTCCATCATCGATATTTCAAATCTTGGTTGTCTTATTATAAGTTAGTTCAGTTATTCATTTGATGTGATAGCAACAATACAAGGAACAAGGTGAAGAATTTCAATTTTCAACTAATCCCTACCTAATTTTCCTATTAAAGATGGTGAAAGAAATTAATAATTTTCCTCAAAACATTTGTTTTAGAAGATACCAGCAGCAAGATATACGAGATTCTATCTAGATCTCAAAAAGAAAACTCCAAACCATATTTGTATTTACGGTAATTAATGATTTATTCACTTGAACAACAAAGCGATTCGTCAATAACAGTTTTTAACTGCATGTTAATACATACAAGGGTGAATTATACGCCAAAGACGAGAAGCAGTTTTTAAGTATAAGGGTAAGATCAGATGCAACTCAATTTTTAACCTCAATGCTATGTAATATATTCAAAAGAAAAAAGGGGGGAGAGGGGAAAAAAAAAAAAAGAGAAAAAAAAAAACCTCGGATAGAAGATTGCTGATAATTTAAATCTTCGTTTTACAAACTAAAACCAAATATCTTTCCCTTCAGACGGAGCAAAAGTTACATGTATATAGTGGAAGAAGAACAAACAAATATGAATTAGATCACTTGAAGTAGATTACAGGAGCATTTGCTTTCAAATCCCACAGTCCTCCTTCCTTCAAATACTCTAGATACCTTGCAAATTCAGGCCTGGCTGTTGACTTCCTCTTGCGGCGAAAATCAAAGAAACTGAAAAGAGGGTGTCCCCCTTTGTTAGCTTTCTTTGACTGCTTCTGATTCGCTTGAGCAAACTCAGGAAATATAATCTCAGATGTCGGTTTCCTCGACCCGGAACCGAGTACTCGAGTTGGCAAACTGGTTGCCCTCTTCAACCTTCCTTCCAACAAGCTAACAGTAGGATCCTCCCCAAGGCGCTCGTACCTGTGAGGACATCTCCTGGTACTCAAAGCTCTCAACATGGTTAAGAAGTAAAGTTAACAGAACAAGCAAGTTTTAGCAAGAGAAAAGGAGGGGAATGGCTCTTGCTCAATAATGCAGAAGGGAAGGTGAAGAGGATTAGTTGTGAGAGATTTGTGGAGAATAGGTTGTAGATTTATGGGTTTCGTATGGTCAAGATTGGCTTGCCAAATGCTACGCAAGCTTGAGGATACTAGTTCCAATAGATTGACTTTCTCCTGCTCTTCCCAACTACCCTCAAGAAATAAAGATTTAACCTAATTATATTAAGATTTTTGGAATCTTTCTTGTTACACACAGCAAAATATGTGCATGCTTTAGGAAGGTGAGCTCACCTACCACTTTCTTTGACTTTTTTTTTATGTTATTTTATAATCAACAAGAAACAGCCGGGGGTTTCCTCGCACGTGCTTCACTTCCACATTTTAAATGTGCTCATGAGCAAGATACTGGTCATTTTCACTTAAAAAATTAACCAATTATTGGCCTGTTTCTTTTTCTGCCTCGAAGCTTCCTTCAGTTCAACATTTTCACACATTACACAGCTAAGAAGGTTCCAATATACAAACAAGATGACTCTATATTTCATTCACTTTTAAATTGATTCACTATGATTCCATTTCGACTTTAAGAGTGGAATACAAAAACTATACATGTTTGATGAGCATGAGGTCTACACTTACCGGCACTACTAAAGTTACACGGGGTGTGGCCAAAAAGTGGTAGATTCACTAATTTCTCTTTACACTATGACCTCAGGCTACCGCTCCTCTGAGTTGAATTTGTTCCAAGCTTCCTGAGAATCATAAAGTGGCAACCCAGAAGATTAGAGGCAGTGTTTCTTTTCCGGAACAAAAAAATAATGTGTATATATACATTAGAGGCAGTTTACAACGCCACAATGCTTGTCCACAGGTGAACAATCAATAATGGAGGCTGCAACTGAAGCATGAGGTCCTTCTAGGATTTTCGGAATCAGTATGAGAAGGAAGGATAAAGGACAAAGGACAACATTACATGAAAATAATAGAAAAGCAGAGAGGTGGCAACTACCACTCAATTTGTTTCTTCCAATTTATATAAATTCAAGAACTGTAAAATCATATTGCATATACTAGTTAATAATGCACCTTTAGTAGATCGAAGACCTTCTCGCATATATACTTTTGCTGAATACTTGCACCCCGTTGTTGCAATTTGTCTGGATGAACACACAGAGTGGCTTTCCTGTAAGCTTTCTTTACAGCAGCGGCGGTTATAACTTCTGTTAAGGGAATTGGCTGCCAACCACTATCAGGTCCAAGGATCTGCAAGAAACTTATAAATTAGTCCATGCCCATTAGGAGTGCTTATGCCCAAAAGTTCCCAGATTCAAGCTCGGTTAATAGCTTCATCTTATTCATTCTAAATAAAGGATCAGTCTGAAACCTTAAAAACTATGCCAACCAAACCTAAATCCAACAAATTCTCGGCAAAATTCGGTGGAAGTGTAGTGCAGCATATGCCAAAAGCTAGAGGATGCCAAGTAAAGTTTGCAATGATTCAACAGAAAGTCGTATAAAGGAAAAGGAGAAGAGAACAGTAACAGACACTACATTACACCTTGAAAATCCACCACAAGATTAAATTGTAGCACAACAGAGTTAGTGCAGGACACCAAGTCAGACATAAACGTACATATTGCAATGTAGAAAGCAAGGCACGCAAGTTTCCTTCCTTCCCACTTGACCATCTCCTAACATCAGCATCCAATGTCTCAGCTATTCTCTGAAAATAGCATAGATTCATGATATGTCACATATTAAAGAAACAAAGAAATTGAGAACTTCCAAAAATGTAATCTTGTGTGTTGTCAAGAATATTACATTTCTCTCAGCTTGCTCTCTTTGTGCCAGAAGATCACGCATATTCTTTTCTGCCAGAGCTTTTGCCTGAAAGATACAGTAAGGTGTTAGTCATTTCATAATGTATACACAAGTCAATCATAAACCATAATGATGGATCAGAATCATACTGCACGTTCTGCTGTTCTTTGATGCCTCTCTAATCTGGCTTTACACCTTTGAGGCGATTCACCATCAACACCCTCATTCCTCTCTGCATTACGAAATTTCATGCAAAGAACAGATCACTCATGAACCAGAAAAAAGTATGATCAAATGCCAAAAGAAATGGGTAGGGGGAACAATATATATACAAATATATTGATTGCTGATCTCATACCATCATAAGCCGAGTAGTAGGCATATCTTGTAGCAGTGGCAGAGCCAAAGCTCTGAGATTGTAGGCTGGGCTGACCCTGACATCCACCATCCATCTTAAAATTCACATCATGATATGCACAAACTATCAAGTATTAAAAAATAAAAAGATACCGGCATTTTATACTTACGGACGATGAAGACTTCTGTCTCATTTCATTACTCCTGGAAGAAGCAGAGAATTTGTCAGAAACAGATCTTTCCATTCTCTCCCTCACTCCAAAGGAAGCCTTGTCAAACATGGCTTTCTCCGCAGCTCGCTCCCTGGCCTCCACAGTTGCTCTTTCTACGGCAGCACGCTCTGCCTTTACCCTTGCCTCCATAGTTGCCGCCTTCCCAGCCAATGAATTTTCTCTCGCCTCTGCACATGCCTTTTCCAATCTTTCACGTGCATCAGCCAATGCTCTTTGTCGGGCTTCAGCAGTCATCCTCTCCAAAGCAGCCCTTTCTGCCCTTTCACGAGTTTCGGCACCTACTCTATCTCGTGGCTCAAGAGAAATTCTGTCAATAGGCATTCTATCCTTTTCTCTCTCTCTTTCCCTTTCCCTCTCTTCTTCCAATTTTCGAAGAATGTCATTCTCAAATTCTGCTTCACTTCTCACTCTCTCACTCTCTTTCCCTTTAGATGAATGGCTCTGGTTTACAAAATTTTCCTTTCTTTCTGGGGCCTGACTTCCATTGACCTCACGGGAGAATTCCCCACTCTTCTGTGTCCTGTCTGAAATATTTGACCAAGTTGACTTCAATCCACTTCCTTTCTCAGCCCTTACATTGACCCCCTGAACTGACACTTTCTGTCCCTTGTCTTCAACCTTGTCAGAGGACTTCACTTTATCTTCCATACAACAGAACAAGTTACTTTCTGGATGTTCAGGATCAGAACCCATTCTCGTAACAAACTTCTTTCTTCCTACAAACTCTTCCATGCAAACATCAGCCTGGCCTGCTTTCTCGTCACTTCTATCCAGAGGAAGTGATGTCTTCATATCTTCCATCTTAACTACATTCTCTCCCACGTCCATGCTTGTTGAGTTTTCAGATGAAAGTGCAACTTCTGAATTAGTTGGTTCTGATTGTATATGTCCAAATTTGTGTTGAAAGTGTGTTTCTATCGCCGCTCTTTTAGTTAGTTCATCAAAAGAAAGTTGAATATCTGCATCTTCCATTTCAACTGGAACTTTAAGCTGTTCTACCTCTGCCTGGCACACACTCGGCCCACAAGAATTTTTGTTAAATTGAAGATTTTCAGTTCCACCACTTCCTGATGAAGTTTCATTAACTGTGAGTGTAGTCTTTCTCTCTCCACTGTCATCTACAACGGAGAATTCTCCAGACATTCCAGTTGGACATGCTAGTCCCATAGGTAAGTGGTCTTTGTTATCGTTCATTTGAAATGCAGCAGCAGATATCCCCAAATCATTCACTTCCACATGTACTTGAGATCCTATTGTTGAATTTACTTTGTGTCTGTCCTCCAATCTCTCTAATTCATCATGCTCCAAACTTGTACCCTTGAGATCTGCACTATCTTGTGAATCTTTAACCAACATTGGAGTCCCTTTACACATACCCACATCTCTTGGCATGCCTCCAATGTTCAAAGGGTGAAATGAATCATCAACTTCCTTTTCACTTACTTCTCTGTACTGAAAATCTTGTGGCCAATTGTTGTCATCTTCTCTCTCATGAGCTAATTCAGGTGTCTCACTTGCTCCAACTTCGGCAGCCTCTTTTCCCTTTTCCCCATGATCTTCCATCCCATGAACTCCTTCCAGTTGTCTTTCACGAGCCATCTGTCCCTTAAAGTTGTCATCCTCAAGAACCAAATTCAGTCTTTTCTTAGCATCTGGTTGCTTGAGAAACACCCTCATTTTTTGCTCAAATTTTTCCCTTTCGGAAGCCTCTCTGAACATCTCTCTTTTCTCATTCTCAGTGGCTTCCATTTTATTTGCATTGTTTTCTTTGCTATGAGACTCCTTGAGAATATTTCCATTTTCCTTTCTTTCAACAACCTTTTTCTTTTCTTGTTCAATATCCCTGGGTAAAACAGGTTGCTCAACTTTTAGCTCACTGTCCAGCTGTCTAAACTCAACAGGCTTTTCACGTCTCTCTGATTCATTAGCATAAAACATTTGCTTTTTTATTTCCATAAACTGTTGAGCAACTCCACATTTCCTATCATTTGATTCAAGATCACAAACACCTTGGTGAACATTTAATTTCACCTGCTCTTTTTGCCTAGTCTCGTTTCTATTTGGCTTTAGTTTTATCTTATCTTCCTCCTTTCCATGAACCATATTCTCCAAATTCTTCACCTCCTCATTCAGAACATGAGCTGTATGGAATGGTTTTGTTTTCTTATCTTGATCTTCATTGTTTTCCCATGCGTTGTTGGTCTCTACTCCCATTTGTCCAGTGACAAAGTTGGAAATCGCATCGTTGTTCACCGACTCAAATTCCTCTCCGGATGTATCTGCTCTTGCCAATTCAAAAAACTCTGTGGCATCTTTCCATTCACTACAGTAATCATAATTCTCGGATACAAGAAATCTACTCTCACTTCTAATCGGTAAGGTCTTTTCAGCAGCAGTTAAAAGTTCCTCTCCTCCATAGTGTGCTGAACAAACTTCAGTTGCCTTCACATCCTTTTGCCTCTCTTCTTTAGCAGGCAAATCCATTTCATGGCCATGAATTTCCCCAATACCCTGCACACTTCCATCGGCCAAAGTCCTAAATCGATTTGGAATCTTAGTCAATTTTTCTTCCTTTTTTCTCATATCATTTTTTGAATCCAGTCTCGTCCGTCCATGGACCCATTCCTTCTTCCTCTCCCACAAATCTTTTGCATTTTGTAACTGTGCTTGTGCTTTTTCCATTGCTTCTTTCATAGCTGCAGCCGAGGCCGCTGCAGATGAGCTAGCATCTACCTCCACATCAAATAAAGGAAGAGAATGATCATCTGAAATTATTTCAGAAGCAGCTTCCTCACAACACAAAGTCCTTTTAGAGTAGTCTCCGTTTTTGGTAGCAAACTTGGGAGGAGGTCGAGAAGGTGGTGGCACTTGAGAGGGCTCAGTTCTAAGGCTTATTTCAGATACGGTTATGAAATCCTCATGAGAACGACAAAGACCTCTACCATATCCATTTTGAGAAATAAGGTTATCCTCAAATAACGGTCCAGAGTCATTACTGTCCAGTAGGGGTGGCATAGTGTTCCTTAGATGTTTGCCCTTCACCTTTCCTGTATCAAAATCTATATTGAGATAGTTATCATCATTGGTCTGCAGTGATGGATCATCATCTGTTGCCTTTGGTGAGGGATTTGCTTCATCGACCAGATATGAGAATCCAGGAAGCATCTCCAACTGGGTTACGTGTATCTTCCCATTCGATATATTTCCATTGCTTTCTCGGTTAACCTTGTTATATGATATGCAAAACTCAGTGCTTCCTCCAAATGACTGATTAGAGTCTCCATTTGACATACAATGAGAATTTCCAGAATGATCCGAATAGTCTGACAACGATTCAGTTCCTGCTGGAGTCCTGTGAATGACAAAAGCAAGACGACCACATTCTACCATCAAGTTCTAGCATGATTAGATCAATTATCAAGATACGATACTTCTCTCTTACTACTCAGACTAGAGAACCCAGACCACAACCTATTTCCTACTTGTCACTATTAACACTATTGGCCAGGAGTCAACATACCATCACGTTCACCCTTCGACTGCCCGAATTCCGAACCAAAAAATAGGAACATTCAAAATGTTAACCATAAGTAATGCCCAAAACCAAGCTAAACAAGAAAACGCAACAAAATGCAATTAAGATACGGTCAATTTCAAGTTTCAACACATTCCACAGAAATCAACGAACAAAAGCAACAAAAGCCAACAAGTATCGAGCAGAATATACACGTAGTCGTACCAAGCTTCGTCGGAAGAGCCATCATCAACGCCTTTGGATGAGCCAACCAGTTCGTCATAAGAAATCGCAAAATCCAGACCATCGAATCCGCCAAAAACCTCCGCATAGTCAAATGCAGAGCTCCGAGCGTCGAAGAAAACCTCAGATTCATCGACAGCAGGAAGATCAAGAATCGGAATTGAGGAAGCACGAAGCGCGTGGAAACTCCCGAAAATCTCACCGTAGTCTTCAAAACGAGGAGACAAAGCAGAGACTCCAAACTTAGGAGGACCGCCATAAACGTCGTCGTAGATAGTTTGAGCTACAAAAGGACCACCGCCATTACTGCCATTACAGATTTTCTTAGAAAGCGAGGTAGAACCCCTGTTGGGGAGACGGGAATGTGAGAGATTATCCATGTAAAATGAAGATACTCTAGGTCTCAATTCTTCAGTACAAAGCGTGGTATATAGCGTTCTTCACTTTACTCTCACTCCTCGTAGCACAGAAGTTTTCTCTTTCTCTCTTCTTTTTCTCTCAGTCTGCTGAGAAAACCATAGCCACTCTGCAACGGGGTCAGATGCAAGACAAGACGAGACGACGACGAAGTGAACGGAAACGAAAAAGGCAAACCGAAATTCTTTTTCTTCTTTTGTTTTTCCACAAAGAAAATTTGTGTAGTAAAATGACGATAAAGGGCTTGTGAAACTTCGGAAACTGCAAGAATGACATCTCCAGATATTATTATATGACTGCGATGGCCGATGGAGGAGCTGGCGGAGGACTGTACTTGTAGGTGGGAACCGGAGACCGGCTGGTCCGGGAGGGAAGGAAGAGAGAGAGGAAGAATAAACCGGTAAGTGTCAAAAAGGAATCTTTTTTGTCCGAAAAATGATAAATCAAAGACAAATTAAATGAGTGAGAGTTGATTAAAATTTAAATACTTTCCTTATTTTTCTATTTTTAAAATTCCCTCGTTACATTACTCTCTAGTTTTATATATAATTTAATACTTTTCGAATTGGTTTTTAAATAATTCACAAGAGATATCAAAATGAATTTAGCGTAACGGTAAACAAATTTTTTTCTAGAGATTAAAGGTTCGATCTTTCATTTTCATAAGTATTGTATTAAAAAAAAATTCACAAGAGATTAATATTTTAAATATATTTGACTACTTGTAACCATGAAATATGGATTTATTATTTCAATGTCGACCGGGTATGTTTATACCCATCTATATTTTTTCTTTTGGAGAAATGTATTTTATTATCTACTAATTTACTAAATCAAATGAATTGTGTGAAACTTCTATTTGGTAAATTTATATGAAAAACAATATTTGAATTTTGTGACCAGTGGACTTTATTTTTAAAAACAATATTTACACATTTTTTGAGAAAATTGGAAATAAACAATAAATACAAGCTTGTTTTAAATTTTATATTGTTTATTAACTCATGAACAACTTGTGAGAATGATTGGATTACAAAAGTAGTAATAATTAAAATTAAAGATGAAAATAGCAAAATAGCAAGAGGAACATTTATTTTTTGGTGATAGATAAAGAACAAAGAAATTATTGTTTTGAAGTTTGAAAAATATGGTGTGGGATATTAAAATAAAGAAAAAGAAAACTTCTCCCCCACATGCAATTGAAAGGGACATTTGAATTACATAATTAATATGAAACCTAATTTCTCCAAAATGGATACAAATTTGAATGCCCTAAGGTTCTGATCAGATGCCCAATCATTTTCATTGATTGAAAAATGTTTTCTTTTACTCTCTTTCTATCTTTATGTGGGTGAGAGAAATGAAGTTGACCTTTCACTATCCTAACACTAAGAACAAAGATTACAACTATGTGTTTTTTCTTTTTTGAACATATTTGTTTGGTGCAACATTACAAGTTACAACTCTGGGAGAAATTTTGTCATTTTTCTAAACATTTTTTCTTAAATGCAGAGTAAAATTTTGAATCAACCATTGATGATAGGGAAATATAAATGTTTAACTACTTATATAATTTTATTTTTATTTTTAACGAAGAAAAACGTCTAAATGAGTCTAACTTAATTAGTATCAAATATGTACTATTAACCTCGAGGTTAGAAGTTTGATCCTTCTTCCCACATATTGTAACAGAAAAGACAAGAAAAACTAAGAACAGCGGCAATTAGCGATCAACAAAAAGTCTATTAGTGGAGGATTGTCCGTCCAATGTCTTCGAGCATGAAAAGCAAGCTTGTGGTCCATTAAATTATAGTGGCTTTTAACAAAGTAAAAATCCTCGTGATACCATGATGATGTAAATCATGCAGAGAATCCACAAAACTGGATCTCATTTGAATAACAAGAAGAGTGAGTACCCCATAGAATCAAAGAACCCGTCTCAGTCCTTAGAGAATGAATGTCGGCATCCAAAACATTGAAAACTGCTTCACAAAGGGCCAAAACTCCACATAAACAAGGAAAAGCTACAAATTTTCCATGGCCATAAGGTTTTAATATTGGGACCATGAACAATAGCTCTAAGACACATCTCACCGCTTCTAATAGGAGCATGAAAATTCACCTTAAAAGACCCTCGAGAGGAGGTAGTCTATAGAAAACGTCTAACCAATAGGATCTGGAGACATTCTTTCTATATTTGTTTTTGTGAACATATTACGACTTCATATAATAGTCATCCATCATTAATAATAATGTTTTGTTTTTAATTAAGAATATAAAGGAAAAACTTTTTAAACTGCCTAAGACATCAATGTTGATGCACTCCAATTTTTATTATATATCTTTTAAATATCGATGCTCAAGTATGATACATGTAATTCACTTGATTCTCATAAACCAAATGATAAACTTAAGAGATAAATATCTGCAAAACAATAAAATGCACATCACACCAACTACGATGCTTACATTAGATTAGAGATGTTTGAGAAGTGTAGTAAGCATAAGAGTTTGTGAGTAAAGTTTGTATGTTTTCTATTTATATGGGGTTTGAATAGGTCTTCTCATTACTCCCTCTTAGCATAAAAGGTCGAATGTGTCAAAACTAGTTTCTCTGGCATGTTTCCCAATGGTTAAACCACCTGGGCCTAGTTGTCCTAAGACTTGCTTCACTTGCAAGTTGGCTGTAAACCTTTTTATATATAGTTGGATGTGAGGATATTTGAAATAACTTTTTTTTTACATGAATAAGCTAAATTTTGACGACCGACATGTAAGATTTTATGCCTTTAACAATATTCTAATGACGTGTTACATAAATGTTAGACGATTAATAATACTCCACCTAATTTATAAATTTTAAAAGATTAGAAGGTCAAATTGAATATGGTCTAAAAATGTTTTGAAGTACAAAAGCAAGCATCTAGTCAAATAAAAAGCAAAAACAAACCAAAAAAACAAGATTTCAATATTCATCATCATAAGAAGAATAGAATTTGAAGAAGAATTAAAACCCAAAACTTTAGTTTAAGAAATTCATATATATATGAAGAAATAAAGTGGGAAATCTCACTTTTGATGAAAATCTAGAATGTGTCTCATTGTAAGGAGGAAAAGTTTTGTATGTATCAATAGATTTAATGTGTATGGAATCCTTAAAATCTTTCTCTTTTTTTTTTTTTTTTTTATTATTATTACTTACCAAACACACATTACATAACTGACACTATCTTCTTTTCATTACTTTTTTCATTCTCTCTCCTTTAATTCTAATTTCCCTACTAAAGTATTATTCTTCACTCTTCTATTCCTTTGTTTCATTTTTTATTATTGAAAAGAACCCCTAGAAGTTCATTAAAAAATTTAGCCAAACTCCCAATGTTTCCATCTTTTTAGGGTTGGAATTATTCTATCAATACAATGATACTATATTGAAAACAAACATATCTTTTGTTTTTTTTTTAATAATAAATCATGTATTTTATATGTATATATAATCTTCAATGATAGTTCTTAAGGTAAACAAAATAGGGAGTAAAATGAGAAAAATTCTAAAATAGTTGTAGGTATGTTGAGATGACATTTTTTTTTAATATTCTTTTCAAATTTAAGAATATTCAACTAAGTAATCGTCTTATCAAATTTAGTTTTACATTTCATGTTCCAATGTAAATATAGTTCAACAATAATTTTGATATAATCGTTCTCTTAAAAGTCGAAGTTCGAATCTTCTTCTCTCTCATTTATTGCACTAAAAACATTATTTAAATTTGTTGGTGACTTATGACATGTTTGAAAGTGATTCTAAAATGGTTAAAATCAAAATTTTCAATTTTCAAATTACTTGGAATGAAGATGCTTTTAATGATTCAAAATCAATTTTATTAATATGAAAAATACGTTTAGAAAGGATTTTAAACATGAGATAAAAATGACTTTAATGATTTCAAAATTACTCGTGAATATATTATTTAGACATTTTGGGTCCAATTGAAATATATTTTTAAAGAAACGAGGGAAAAGGAAAAAGAAACTTGCTTGAGTTTGAAGTTGTGTTGTTGTTTGGAGCTTCACCTAGAAGCACTTTCCCACCTTAAAATTGAATGAAGAATATACACCATAGTCCTTGGACAAACAAAAACAACATATACATGGCTATATGATATATTGAAAATCTTGTTAGCTTTTGTTTTATACAAGCTTCATATACCAATAAAATAAAATAAAAGAAAAACAAAAAGAAAAAGAGCTATATTTACCTACATCTACATGGGATGATGGGCCCTTGTGTTGGCCACTTTATGACTATCACATCTTACCCTAAAGCTGAATGTGTCATCATTCATTTCATAACCCCCTAAATTAAAATCAATTTGAAATCTCATACACATATATACGATTAAAATATTGATATTAGTGTTCGATATAAAAAATTAGTACACCGTTCGATAATCATTTCATTTTTTATTTTTTATTTTTGAAAATTAAACTTATTTTTTTCCATTTTTTTACAATTATTCGTATCTTTTTTAAGTATAGTGATTGAATTCTTGGCCAAATTTTAGAAAAAAAACTTTTTAATTTTTTTTTTCAAATTTTAGCTTGGTTTTTAAACAATGGGTAAAAAGTAGATAACATATAAAAAAATTGGAGGTAGAAATAATGTTTATAGGCTTAATTTAAAACCAAAAACAAAATGGTTATCAAATAGGATCTAAGTTTTTCGCATATAGTAATAAAATATGAATATTAATGGAAGAGTTTATAAATAAAAACAAAATTACCTGTTGGGAAAAACCTCTCACTCCTGTAGGAAAAACAGAAAAATAAATAAATTAAAAGAAAACAATAAAAACTGATCACATGATAATTTACGTGGGAAGCTCCCAACTCGGAGAAAAACCACGAAAAAAATTCACTGTGTGAATAATTGTTACAATCGCACAGAATATTTCTCTCTTCCAACCCCGATTACAATAGAAATCTCTCAACGCTCATACATTTTTTTCCACTCTCAAACTAGAAGAATACAAAATAAATTTCATTAGAGATAGCACACTAAGTTTAAAGTATTTCTAACTATGACGACTTGAAACTAGAGGCGTAGACTCCTTTTATAGTGGTAGGAATCCATCACTTTTTCAAATTTTCTAACATGGGATAAACTGTACTTCTAATATTTTGTCAAAAACGTAACACTGTTTAAATTTATAGTTAAGGTCCCATTTGTAACCATTAGATTTTTAGGTTTTTTTAAAACTAAATTTATAAATACCACTTTCATCTATAAATTTATAACTTCGTTATCTATATTTTTACTAATGTTTTCAAATATCAAGCTAAATTTTGAATAAAAAGAGTAATTAGTTTTTTTTTTCTCCAAATTTTGGCTAAGAATTCATCTCTTTACTTAAAAATATGAAAACCATGGTAAGAAATTGAGAGAATATAAACTTAATTTTCAAAAATCAAATAGTTACAAAATAGGACCTATCTTATTTGTTTAAAGAAACAATTAAATTATTTTTATTCCCAATTTTAGATTTTGTTGTTAGTACTTGGTTCATAATTAAATTTAAATATGTTTATGTTTCATAGGTACATATATAATATTACCTCTATGAATCAATACATTTTATCTATATCAATTATAATCATAAATTCAAATGCTCATACCAATTTAACTTATGATACCTAAAACAAAGTGAGGTGATGTGTGGGAAAAAATGGGATAGAGAGATATTTTTATTAGGATAAAATACATTTTTGTCAAGAATTTGAATTTACGTTCTATTTAAATCTCTAGCTTTTCAAAATTAAACACTTTTGATCATTAATATTTGAATTAAATTTTTACTTGTTATTTACAGTTTCAAAAGTAACTTTTTTGGTTCTCCAAAATTTGAACACCATTTTTATTTTGTTACCAAAATTCGAAATTGGTTTTTTAAACAATCTATAAATGGAGTTGAGCGTTACGTCGTAATGAAATAATGACGTAATAGTTAACATATATTGACTAAGTATCATCATTTTTCAAATAAGTTTGAATTAATTTTATTTTTAAAATTTAGAAACTAAATTGAAATTAAATTTTAATGATAAAAAAGAAAGGTACTTTACTCCTTTTAGTGTGGCCTACAAATGGAAAATTTGAACTGAAATAGATGAGTGGGAGAGCATCTGTAAATTGAAGATAGCATTTTGAAATTTGAGAGAAAATGGTCAAACTTATGTGACAGCTTTTTACTGCTCTTGTATTTACCAACAGATTTTTTTTTTTTTTTTTTTTTTTTTTTTTAAAAAGAAATCCTCTATCTATCTTAATACATCATAAATATTATCCAATAAAATAATGTCATGTAATATTTTTATTTTTAAGAGATAATTTTTTCTAATTTTATTTTTATGTGGTTAATAAGTAGGAATATAAAGGTTAAAGACCCAATCATTACTCTTACCCATATGTAAATCTTTATTTATGGCTTAATTAATTCAATTTATAGTCATTTTCAATCTTGTCAACTTCCTCAACTATGGAGTGAAATGGGATATAGTTGTTTTTTAGCTGTCTAATTATATTCTCCTAAGTATATTCATTACGATGTAACAATTTATCACCAAAAATAAAAATGAAAAGAAAAGAAAAGTTTTCCCTCTTTTGTCTAATCTATAATCACAATTAACCCGTTTTTAGACCGGACATCAAATTTATTTTATTTATTTTTATATACAGAAAGAAATATTCAAATATCTGACATTTTAGTTGAAAATTTTAAATTTAATGTTAGTTGAATTATATTTGTATTGGTTTTTTTTTTTTTTTGTCATTTCATTGACCAATTAATTACTTTTTCTAAAAACATATGACAAAATATGTATCGAAAATGGATGGTAGGATATTTAAACGAATAATTTTATATTTAAAATTGGTGTAATTATGGAATAATATATATTGGATTGGGGAAGGGTGGGTGCTTAAAGGCAAAGAGGATAAGATTATTAAGTAAAAAATATATATGGAATGATTAATTCAAATAATAGCAAGCTAAAAAGAAATAGCAGGCTATGTTGGGATTAAAGGTGAAATAATGATTAGAAGAAGCTTGAGACAGACTTGGTTGTTTGGGCCACTGGACAAAGTCTGCCACTAACGGTTATTATCCAAAATCCACTATTGGGCCGCCATCAAAGCCCACTTATCTAACACTTCAATGAGAATTTTGACTTTGAAAAAAATCGACAGCTTTCCATTTTAATTGATTTGAAATTAGTCCGGGGTTATTATGTCTTCCATAATCGTAATAATATATGGAGTCCACGTCCAAATCCATAATCAACAAAATAATTAGATTGGGAAATTGATGGTGATTAATTTGATTGTATTTGAAAATTACGTGAAACCTGCTAACTTTAGTGTTATCATTACATATATTGTTACTGTTTACGGTAAGAGAATTATGAATCTATCAAAATTATTGTTACCGTTATAAATATCGTTACCGATTGCCCCCAAATGATAATGGTAAGAAGACAATGATACCAAACAATGCAAAGTAAACAACCTCAATGGTAATTAAACTACATTTGTAAAATGCATGAGTAAACGTGTCAAAAGCAATCCAACTCATGTAATACTTTCTCATCAATATTTTGTGATTTAATATCATGTGTCTCATGTATTTGTGGTTTGAGAGTGAGGTGACAAATCATCTGATGAGTTTTGATTTGACGATCTATCATTTGATGAGTTTTGATTTGATGCTATATACACAAGTTGGTCTGTCTAACTTCATCTCATAATATTAATATTTCTCATTTCAAACTATCTCGAGAATATGCAATAAGACAGATGTGAGTTTTGATTTAACGATGTATACACAAGTTGGCCTGTCTAACTTCATCCCATAATATTGATTTTTCTCATTTTAGACTATCCCGATAATATGTAAGATATGAGAATTCAAACTTTTTTTAGGTTAGTTCAACAAAACACAAAGTGTGGAAGATTCAAATATCAACCACGTTGAACTCGGGGTATAGAATATAAATCTTAGTCAGTTGAATTATATCGTTGTTACACTACAAGAAGTATACCCTTTTGTAGCTTCCTAATGTAACATTTTTGAAAATAGGCAATAAAATATTTAACAAAAAAACACGAGCCATGAAAATTGAATAAAAAAAAAAAAAACTAAGACGCGCCCAAAAGTTTAGAATTTGGCAATGTCAACCAAAATTATTCTCGTTCAGGGGAAAAGTTCTCCTTTCACACTCTCTGTACCCCAAAACCTAAAAAATCATTGCCAAGCAAATGTTAACGGTGAATCCTTTTTTTTTTTTTTTTTTTTTTTTTTTTTTTATGTTTTGGCATTTTCTAGAACCACATCCATTCTTTATCCCAAATCGAACTAGTAAATGTTGTTTCTGGTCGTCATGTTCGCGTTCGGTGGTGAGATTTTGTTATCATAGTCCTTTAGGAACGTTGTCGGTGGGGGGTTTTGGTTAAAGATGACCCTTCCATGCATGCAAGTTCAAAAGCAAGCCCATGTGTTTGATATGAAGGAACTCTTATTCAAGAGTACCTATGAGCGGAAGCGAATCTTTCCAATTTATTGTGATAAAATTTTCACATATACATTCCATCATACTAATATGCATTCATAACACTAAATTACTGGCATGCTCAAAGGAACAATAAATAAGAGATCGAGAGATCATACCAGTTGAAGACTTATTCTTCACAGCAAATCTCGCCTTCGCTGAATCGGTAAGCTATCGTTTAGGAAATCCTAATCGTCTACCTTGAACAGTCTCCACATGAACAGAAGGAAACGGGGACGACACCACCACTCAGATCTCTTAGTATTCTCGGAGTGAGAATCCAAAGGGTGGGTTTTGTTTGAATTTGGTAGAGAGGAGGAGGAAGGGATATCGTATACAACGATCAAGCAAGTGGGAGAAAGGATCGTCTATCGTATAGACAAAATGCTTGATCGTTTAGATGAAGTATATGATTGTGTAGGAAAAGCTAAATGATTGTCTATACGATCGTTTAGTAAATATCGAGCGCTAAACGATCACTTAGGAAAAGGTAAATGATCGTTTAGTAAATAGCGCACGTGGGTGTAAGCGTTAAGCGATCGCTTAGCACTATCGTATAGGTAAGCGATCGTTCAAGCACTATCGTATAGGCACAGGTTTTACTAAGTGATGACACACTTCAACACTATGTCCGCGCATCCAGTGTTTAACAAACCGTGAGCTATTTAAGCGTCTCAAAGCGATTCTTCAACTTACTCATCCGTTATGAAAACAGAAGAGACGCCGACCTATTATCCCGTAACCGTCTAATTAATAAATAATGAATATAATCACATTATATCCATAACCTATAGATTAATATCATATATTAATCATAGTATTTTTCCTCCACTAGATATAAATCATATTTATATCCAATTTTCTCCAAATTAATATATCTCATACATAAAGTTAATTATATCATATATAATTAACTAGTTCAATTATATCATATATATTCGACCTCCCTCTTGTCAATTTGAACATTTCAAACTGACCCAAAAACTGATTCTCAACTTGTATTCAAGCTACCAAAGGGACCTTATAGACCTATGGCTCGAAGCTCAACGGTACGTGAATAATTGACTAAACTCTTTAGCCACGATATCCACCATCTGTTAACTCCCAGACATTCTACTAAAAACCGGCAATTGAACTCTTCTTACCATAGATATATTTCTATATCCATTGGATATAACCAATCATCAGTACGATGAGCCTTCATAGATACTCGTAAGTACAACTGACCAATTTACCATACAACTGACCAATTTACCGTTTTACCCCTGTAGTTACATCTTACTCCTTAAGTACCACTGATCCCTCTAATGAACAATACAACATAGTCCTACTATGTGTGAACACTTCTCGGGCCATGAGAAGGTGTATGGCGCCACATCTTCAAGCCTCAGGATCAGCCCTTAAGAGAGCAATCTATCTACTTACCCATGCTTCGGGAAATGAGTGAACTCCATCTTGTAAAGCTGAGTTCTCAGCTCCCAAATACGATGAATCCCTAAAGTGGTAGGTTTGAGTCGGTGCTCTGGCCACTCACACCCATTCAAATTAAAGGACTGCCCTCAATGGCAGGAGTTCCCAACTCACTCAGGATTGAGGTCATGTTACCTATGGTCATCCTAGTGAAGTGAAGTCTCTGTCATGAACGGAGTTATATGACGAGACATTAACACTTCAAGGTCAGGTCTTATATAAACTCTTTATGTAGGACGCCCCCGCTTGCATGTCCCCTACATGAATGATCACGATCAGACCATCTGTGACAAGTCACAATACTTGTAACTATTCCACAAAGCGGACTGCGTCCATAATGTTACCAGGATAAGGTTTCCTCCTATATCCGTATACTATAGACTATTTTGGTTGTCACTTAAGCCATGATCTACTTGTATGTTACTGCATACATGTTTAAGTTACATAAAGACAACTAGGGATATTAAGTTTATTGGTTTGTGGTAAAATAAAAATATCTAAATGTGCAAAATCAAGAAGTGAAGTAAATATCATATATATTATACATCACAAGCGTTTGTACAAAATTGTTTACAAACTACAGGACATGAGACTTTAGGGCACAAACTCCAACAATCTTCCACTTGTTCTAAAGCGAAGTGGAAAGTACACAAAAATGAACTAGGATATAAAAACCCAGTACAATAAAATCTCCCACTTGCCCTAGTCCAGCCGTAAGTGGTCCCGTAGACCCATGCTCTAAAGGTGACCCTCAAACACTATAGTCGTGAGAGCCTTCGTAAACGAATCAACAACGTTTTTCTCTGAGGTGATCTTCATGACGATCACGTCTCCTCGATGCACCATCTCGCGGATCAGATGATACTTCCGCTCTATGTGTTTGCCGTGCCTGTGACTCCTGGGCTCCTTAGAGTTCACCACAGTACCACTATTGTCACAATAGAGGGTGATATGCCTAGACATATCTGGAAAAACTTCCAGTTCTGTCAAGAACTTCCTGAGACATACGACCTCTTTAGCAGCTTCACAAACCACTACGTAATCAGCTTCCATCGTGGAGTCAGCGATGTACCCCTGCTTAGTGCTCCGCCACACTACAGCTCCTCCGTTAAGAGTAAAAACTGACTCTGAAGTGGACTTCCGAGAGTTCTTATCAGTCTGAAAGTCAGAATTCGTGTATCCAGTAAGGATCAAATCCCTAGACCCATACACAAGTATATAGTCCCTCGTTCTCCGAAGATACTTGAGGATGTTCTTAACTGCGGTCCAGTGACCCTAGCCTAGGTTAGACTGATACCTACTGACTATTCCCACAGCATATCAGATGTCTGGCTTAGTGTAGAGCATCGCATACATCAAACTGCCAATGATTGATGCATATGGGACCCGTCTCATCTTCTAAACCTCTTGAGGCGTCTTAGGACACATGTTCTTAGACAAAGTGACTCCATGCCTAAATGATAGTAGGCCCCTTTTGGAGTCTTGTATCGACTACTTGAGCAAGATTTTGTCAACATACGATGCTTAAGACAGTGCTAACACTTTGTTCTTACGATCCCGAAAGATCTGTATACCCAAAACAAATTGAGCCTCTTCCAAATCTTTCATTTAGAATTGGGTGCTAGCTAGTTCTTAACTGCAGTCAGTAGACCTACATCATTCCCAATGAGTAGTTTATCGCCTACATACAACACTAAGAAAGCTATTGAACTATTGACTATCTTCTTGTAAACACAAGGTTCATCAACGTTTTGGTCAAAGTCATACGATTTGATCGCAGCATCAAACCGAATATTCCAAGATCGAGACGCCTGTTTCAGCTTATAAATGGACCGATTCAGTTTGCAAACTTTTTGCTCTTGACCTTGGACAATTAATCCTTCGGGTTGCACCATATAAATAGTCTCCTCAAGATTGCCATTTAGAAAAGTTGTCTTGATGTCCATTTTCCAGATCTCATAATCATAATAAGTGGCAATGGATAGGAGGATGCGGATCGAATTTAACATGACAACAAGTGAGAAAGTCTCCTTATAGTCGACTCCCTCCACATGGGTATAACCCTTTGTCACAAGTTGAGCCTTAAAGGTTTGCACCTTCCCATCAACGCCCCGTTTGTACTTGTAGATCCATTTACAATCTATAGATCTTACCCCATCAAGCTGATCTACAAGATCCCATACTGAGTTGAAGTACATCGACTCCATCTCGAGATTCATGGCTTTGACCCATTCATCCCGATCAACATCCTCCATTGTCTTTTGATAAGATAACAAATCCTCAACGTTGCCATCTGCCACCATAGCTAGGATTTTTGTGAAACCCAGATAGCGATCAGGCGAGTTCGTAACCCTCCCACTGCGTTGAGGTTCCCTCAACTCTTGATGTGGATCCGACCTACCAAATGAACTATCATCAACAACTCTGGTTAATGAAGCAAGTCCTTCAACAACTCTTGTTGAAGTTTCAGTAGTTTCTTTGGAAAGCTTACGTAACACGACTTTACTACGTGAGGACTGTGCTCCCTGATATGATCCTCTTCCAGGAAAGTAGCATTTGTGAAAACAAACACCTTGGTTTCGGACGAATCATAAAAGTAACCCCCTTGTGTACCTTTGGGGTAGCCTACAAAGTGGTACAACCTTGACCGTGATTCCAACTTCTTGGGATTTGCCTCAAGCACATATGCTAGGCAACCCCATATGCAGAAGTGACGTAAACTAGCTTTACGCCCGTTCCACAACTCCAGAGGTGTTCTCGCAACACTCTTAGAAGGAACATAGTTGAGAATGTATATTGCAGTCTCCACTGTGAAACCCCAAAATGAGTCCGGTAAGGAAGCGTAACTCATCATCAAATGAACCATGTCCAATAAGATTCTATTTCTCCTCTCCGCTACACTATTCTGCTGAGGTGTACCCGACGTTGAGAGTTGGAAAACGATTCCATGTTCTAATAAATAGTCCTGGAACTCAAAATCCAAAAACTCTCCACCTCGATCTGATCGAAGCGTTTTAATTTGTCTATCTAAAGCATTCTCAACTTCGGTCTTAAATAATTTGAACTTTTCAAAAGATTTAGACTTTCGTTGCATCAGATAAACATACCCATATCTCGAGTAATCATCAGTAAAATTGATAAAGTACTCATAGCCTCTTCGAGCTCGCACATTCATAGGACTGCAAAGGTCAGAATGTACTAATTCTAGAGGCTCTTTGGCTCGATAACCTTTTCCAATAAAAGGTCTTTTATTCATCTTACCCTCAAGGCAAGATTTGCACACTGATAAAGAATTTGTAATTGTCGCCATGGTTCGTCTTCCATCTTCTTGATTTCCCTTTCCCAACAATGTCTTAGTGTTTTTTAGTTAGCTATTAATCTTCAATTCTTGTTTTTGTGTTGTTGCAGGTAAAGCATTTGAGGGAACCTAAAAATTCCTCCCATTTTAATTTTCTTTTTCTACCCTTTCTCTTATGGTTCTTGTTTGATTTCTTCAAATCTTTACATTTGATTTGTTTATCGCCTTCCAATTTGATTTTTATTTTATTTTAGTAATCCATTTACTTTGCACTCATTTTTTTTTTTCTTTTCAGCTTGCAAAACCCGTTTTTTTGGGACCCTAAAGTCTATTTTAAAGTAGGTAATTTATTCCACTTTGTTGCTCTGTAATCTTGAATGTTGCAATTTCGTTTTAGGATTCAAATTTCTCTGTGGGAGTGATGCACATGAAACACATGTTGGTGCTACTGCTATATATGCAATTTACTCAAATGGTTAGTGTTCTTTTATTGATGAAGGTAATTGAATAATGGATTTGAAGTACAATAAGCTGAAATGGAAACCCCAAGATTGTGGTGTGCTTACAAGTATGTTTATAGTGCATTTGTCAGGGGAGTTGTAATGTGTGGCTCTGTCAATATAAAGTTTTTGCTTGGACTTTATTCTAGAGCTTTCTTGTCAAGAATGATAAATGTTGGCCCAAATATTACGTATTTCCTTGTTGATTCGTTGTTTTGGCATGGCGGCACAATAGCTTGAGCTATTCAAGTGGTTGTAGGCTTGAATGGTTGGCAACGGTACCCCTATTAGTGTGTTGGAGAGTTTGGTAATTCTTACTTTGAAGAAGAGAGAGTTAAAGAACAAAACTTCTCTTGAGCTGATATTTTGGGACTTGTGGCAAACCTAATATTCTATATGGAAAGCATATTTGTATACTATTTTGAAATTTGTTTCTCTCCTGCTTCCACCTTCTCTTTGTCTCAATCTCCTTCTATCTTCCTAACATTGTAAATGAACAGATTTGTAGCATTTTTTGTTTCTCCATACATTACCCTAGGAACCAGGTGGTCTTAGCTCTTTATTTAATTTATAGTTTATTGATTTACAAGTGCAATATTACATCTCTTCTCATTGACTATTGCCAAGTAGCTAACAACCATCATTAAATTTAATTGAGGTAGGGAACAAGTACTACGAATGAAATATACAAATGAGAAAAAAAATAAGTACTACGAATGATTTACTCATCATAGTGGATTCGGTAAGTTGTCTTTGTGCACTTGTTTTTATATGCTTAAAATCTAGTATGATACTATGGAATAGTTTTCCTCTAAAATTTGATATTGGCATGTTTTAAGAATGCTCATGACTTTAGATTTTCATATGTAATTGATCGAATATATGTTTGATTCCTTATGCTATGAAAATGTGTTGAAAAGTTCACATTTTTGTTCTTTGTGGGATTTGTATTATATAATTTGCTTATACTTGTTGCTTGGAGTGATTGCTTAAACGAACTAAAGTTGAGATGATGACTTCAAGAAATAACGTAGTTGATGATGCCGTAAGTAAAGTTTTTGGCCTTGATCTTGGCCTTGAGTAAAGCTATTTATCTACATTTATTAAGGATTTTATTTATTTGCTCAATTCATTATTATTGTTGTCTGCATAATCTTATATTGATATATACTTTACCTTATCAAGGAAAAGAAAACCAACGATGGTAGCTCAATTACAAGATAATATAATATTGAACAGTTGGTGTATTTTGTATTTTGAGAGCAACTTATGTGGTTGGTAATTACATTATTCAATGAATACTAGCTATCTAACTTGTATAGTTTAGACGATAACCTTATTCTAGGAAATTATCGAATACTTTAATTTGTAATGTTACTAAATTAGTAAGGAAAGTCATTGTATTTTAATTTGCTATGAAATCTTTTATGTGTGAATTTTAACTAAAAATGAGTACTTGGAGTAAAACTTATCAAAGTATAATTAATTTAAAAATAATTGCTGAGAAAAAAAGCTATATCTTTTATAGTCAAGAGTAAAAGCTACATAAAAATTTATTTAGCAAAAAAGAAATGCTATCAAAAGATTATTGTAATAATTAGAAAAGATTAAATAACATTGTTATAACATATGATTATAGCTACAAATACTATATTATAGCGTTGAAAAAAAGGCTATTATTTATTATAGATAATACATTATTTTGGCTATATAATTATATTATAGTTTTAATGAAAAACGCCATCAAATGTTTTTATAACAATATATATGAGCTATATCTTCATCCTATATTATAGCATCCATTATAGCTAAAAAAAAATCCTATAAAAAGTCTCAGATTTTTATTAATATGGGTTGTTTCAATATCAAAGGTTTATTATAGTTCTTTTTGCTAGCTATCGTATTCGTTGTTTCTTGTAGGGTTAGTTTATATTTATATTTAATCAATTTAACTGTTTAAGTTAATCAAAATAATAACGAGGAATTTTCATAGATAGAAAAATGTCAAACTATTTATAGAAATAGAAAAAAAAAAAAACATGGGAATCTTTAAAATTTTTATAAAATACCCAAAGTACCTCTATTTCTCACGTTTTTATCAACGATATCTTCATCCTTGCGCACAACTTATTCTTCTTCTTTGTCAATCGTCTCTTTCTTCTTCTTCCTTTTCAATCGACTGCTTCTTTTTTCTTCATCAATTGAATTGAGGTTGATCGTCGGTGGAGCAGTTCTTCTTCTTTTTCGTACATCGACATATTCTTCTTCTTCTTCAACTATTTTCTTTTTCATCATCATCTTCTTCAATAGTTGGGTTTTTGTCTTTGAGTCTGAATTTCTAATTGGTTTATTGATTGGGAATGTTGATAAACCAGACCCAAAAGGAGAACTTCAAGTCGAAAAAATTATCTACTGAGTTGATAAAAAAAGGCCTAAAGAGAATAGTTACCGTGTGTGGTTTTCTTTTAGTCACGTTGCTCAAAAGGAAAAGCCAAATGGTAAAACTCCTCTTTTCTTTTTTCATTCCATTTTTATTTCGACGAAAGATTGCTAAAAAATTAGGGCTAAGTTTACTTTCGACTCCTCTTTCTCAGTTATTCCTTTTGCAGGTACACTAATGAAGATCTTGAACTTGAAGCCAAGAGTTTCAAGCATGCATGGCTAGAAGAGAAAGAAGAAGAGAAGAAGACACAAGGAAATATAGTGGTTCGTTGCTTTAGCCCCACCTACATCCACTTTTGAAGAGATCTTCAGGTTTTTATTCAAAAGACTTCAAGACTTACAAACACACTCAGATGAGTTCTCTCTCTTTCTCCTGCTCCCTCTCGAAAGCTACTTACCTTCTATTTTTTAGAAGAAAAAACAAGCCTTTTTATACTTAGTCTTTACACTATGATTTTTAATAAAGATGGATGAAAAACAAAGGACGGTATAACAACTTGTTAACTTCTTTCTGTTTTATTGTTTGAACATGAGTTGAAAGCATAAGAAGCTGAAAAATTTCTCATGGAGCTGAAGTTTTGGTTCACCTTCAACAAATTTCCCTCTTGAAGCAAAATTTCCTTGAAGATCTAAAGCATTTGGTAACTATTTTCTTCCATTTAAATATACTATTCTAAATAGATTTAAACAGCGATCAAATTTAGGTCTCGATAGGGCTTTGGTTAAGAAGTCAGTTGTATTGTCTTCTATTTTAACTTTTTGAATGTTGATACATCAATATGTTTTGTTCTGTAATGGTATTGCTAATTTTTAGTCAAGTGAATTGCACTCTGGTTATCACATAATAACTCTACTGATTCTTATATGTAGCCTAATTAGTAATTAAATCTTGTATCCAAATTTCTTTTTTAACTGCCTCTGCTATAAATTCGGCTTCAGTAGTTGATAGAACAACTATTAATTGTAGGGTAGACTTCCAGCTTATGAGGTTTCCTCTTAACATAAAGGAGTATTTGATAGGGACAACCTCTTATCACTGTCCCCTGCAAAATCTGCATCAACATACCCCTTTAAGAGTAATTTAGGTTCATTAGGAGTTGTAAATAATAGACCTGAAGGAATTCTTATTAAAGAGTACCTATGAGCGAAAGCAAGATCGTTCCAAATTCATTGTGACAGAAATACCGTATTCACAAACATACAACAAGTTATGCATTTACAAACAAATTACGACATGCTTTTAACAATTAAATAAAAAAGGACAAGAGACTTACCTTTAAAGAACTTTTCTTCCCTTGATCTCTCGCTCTTGTCAATATCAGCAACTCTCGTTGTCGCTGTGCATGCCAAGCCTATCGTCCTCTGAATCTCGCTGTCATTCACCATTTAATGATCTTCTACACGAACACACAACAAGCAAGACACCGTCACCCAGTAATCTTGGTATTCTCAGAGTGAGAATCCAGGAGGTGTGGGATCTATTAAATTTGGTAGAGGAGAGGAGGAAACTACGATCGCTTACAACAACCAAGCAAGTGGGAGAGATTTGGGGTCAATCGTATAGACGGGTGCTTGATCTTTTAGAAATAGGTGCATGATTGTTTAGTAAATTGGGGCTGATTGTTTAGATGATCGTTTAGGAATACTCACTCTCGCGCGCGATTGTTTAGAAAATGCTATACGATCATTTAGGTCGACTGCACGTGTACACGATCATTTAGGACAACTTGA
Source organism: Benincasa hispida (assembly GCF_009727055.1). NCBI lineage: Eukaryota > Viridiplantae > Streptophyta > Magnoliopsida > Cucurbitales > Cucurbitaceae > Benincasa > Benincasa hispida. The sequence goes on along the minus strand of NC_052351.1, from coordinate 27,137,589 downwards.
GTTATCGTGTATGCTCTCGTTAGCTAGAGGAGGGGCAGTGTACAATTCATGAAGCGATTGTCCGATTTTTTCGCAAAATGAAAACTATTTTTATTTTATCCTTTAGTTACGAAAACTGAATGCAGCCTCCCACTATCACATACAGTTATGGAGGAAAACCACCAACAATTATCTCATAATTATTTAATTAAAAATAAATATAATCATATTATATTTATAACCTATGGTTTTAATATCACATCATATGTAACATCCATAGTCATTTTTCTCCTCCACTAGATATAAATCATATTTATATCCTTTTCCTCCAATTAATATATCTCATACATCATGTCAATTATATCATATATAATTTACCAGTTTAATCATATCATATATAATCAAACCCCCTATTGTCAATTTGTGTCTATTGCACTCTTCGAACCACAGATATATTTTTGCACTCTTTGAACCATAGATATATTTTTGTGTCTATCGGATATAACCAATCAAGAGTACGATAACCCTTTACAGATGCTCGTAAGTACACATGGGCCAATTTACCGTTTTGCCCCTATAGTTACATCTAACTTTGCAAGTACCACTGATCCCTCTAATGAACGATACAACATAGTCCTTCTATGTGTGGACACCTCTCGGGCCATGAGAAGGTTCGTGGTGCCACATCGTTCAAGCCTCGGAATCAACCTTTAAGGGAGCAATTTATCTACTTACCCCTACTTCGGGGAAGGAGTAAATTCCATCTTGTGTAGCTGAGTTCTCAGCTCCCAAATCAGACAAATCCTCAAAGTGGTAGGTTTGAGTTGGAAATTTGGCCACTCACACCCATGCAAATCAAATGACCGCCCTCAAAGGCAAGAGTTTCCAACTCACTCAGGATTGAGGTAATGTTACCTATGGTCATCCTAGTGAAGTGAAGTCTCTGTCATGAACGACGTTATATAACGAGACTATAACACTTTGTGGTCTAGTCTTATACAAACTCCTTTGTATAGGACACCTCCGCTCACATGTCTCCACATAAATGATCAGGATCAGATCATTTGTAACAAGTCACAACACTTGTAACTCTTCTACAAAGCGAGTCACATCCGTAGTGTCACCAGGATAAGGTTTCCCTCCTATATCCATATACTACAGACCATTTTGGTTATCACTTAAGGCATGCTCCACCTGTATGTCTCCACATACATGCTTAAGTTACAATGACAACTAGGGATCTTAGTTTATTGGTTTGTGGTAAAGAAAATAAAACATCCCATGTTTCATAGACAACAGTGAAGAAAAAATCATATATTATTTCATCACAAGCGTTTGTTCAATACAATGTTTACAAACTACAAGACCCAATGAGAGTTTAGGGCATCATCCCCAATAAGACCTCTATTCATTAACCTCACTAGATATCGAAAAAACCACTTAGTAGCTTCCAAATGATTTTTGCTAGGGTTACCCATGTACCTACTAATCATACTTGAACTATAGGCTAGGTCAGGTCAACTGCTAACTTCCGACACATATTGTCTACTCGTCGAGAGATCGAACATATCTTTCGACGACTTATATATGGCGTCAAAAGTTATTGCTAACTCCCGACACTACTCTTACGTAGTCAGGTGAGACCCTCTCTCCTGATGATGGATCTCCCTATGGTTGTTTTAAGCATTAGGAGAGCCTCTTTTTCTTGTAATGTTCAACGTTGTTAGGTTCTTCATTGTCATCATAAATAGAATGATTAGAAATGCAATCAACCCTTGCAAATCTAGAAGGAGGTCTGGTGGTCATTCTTTCTCTGTCTCTTGAAAGAAGATAGTCTTCTAGATTCTCAGTTTGCCTTTCAATTATGTTTTCAAAAGTGTTTGGAACATCTGAAGGTTGTATTATTGGGGTTGATGCCCTAAATCTCGTAGGGTCTTGTAGTTTGTAATTGTATTGTACAAACATTTCATTTATTAATAAAATTTCAAATATTTTATTTGACATTTAGTTGCATTAAACCCACAAATCAATAAACTAACATCCAAGGTTAGCATCTGTAGCTTAAACATGTATGTAGAGACATATAGGTGGATCATGTTTAAGTGATAATCTAAATGGGTTGTGGTAGATAGATAAGGCTACATACCTTATCCTAGTAACACTACGAATACGACCTACTTTGTAGATGTTACAATTATTGTAAAGTGCTACAAATGATCTAATCCTGATCATTCATGTGGAGACGTGTGAGCGGGGTATTCTATACAAAGAAGTTTGTATAAGACCATACCACAAAATGACTCATCTCATTATACAACATTGTTCATAATAGAGACTTACATTTCACTAGGATGACCATAAGTGATATGACCTGAATCTTGAGTGAGTTGTAAACTTCTTCCTATAAAGACGGTCATTTGATTTGTATGGGTGAGAGTGGCTAGATCCCCGACTTAATAAGCCTACCATTTTGGGTATTCATCTGATTGGGGAACTGGGAACACAGTTACACAAGATGGAATTCACTCTTTTCTCAATGTCGAGGTAAGTAGATAAATTGTTCCCTTAAGACCTAATTTCGGGACTTGAACAATGTGACGCCACACCCTCCCTTGGCCCAATAGAAGTTCGGTCATAGTTGGACTATGATTTATTGTCATTAGAAGGATTAGTGATACTTAAAAAGTTAGTTTAACTATAGGGGCAAAACATTAATTTTGGCCTAGTTGTATTTACGAGCAATTTGTGAAGGGTTATCGCATTGTTGACTAATTACATCCAATGGACATAGAAATATATATGTAGTGCGAAAAGTGCAGCTATTGGTCTTTAATGGATTGCCCGACAGTTCATGGATGTTGAATAATTTTATTAAAGGAGTTTAATTAATTATTCAAGTATCATTGGAGCTTCAATCTATAAGTCCATAAGGTTCCCTCTGTAGTTCAATAGGGATTTTTTAGAATCAATTTTAGGTTAATTTGAATTGTTCAAATTAATTATATGTGATATACTTAATTTAATTTAATTATATATGATATAATTAGTATAATGTATTTGATACATTCTGATATAAAGTTTATTTGAGAGGAAATAAATATTTGAAATGTGATCCAAATATTAATTATATGAATTGGATTTATATAATTAATTTTAATATAAATGAGATTTATATTAAATACCATGCATTAATGAGAGAATGGAAACTATAGGTTATATTGTATTTGATATAATACTAAACTATAAGTTATATGTTATTTTTTATATAACATATAGTTTAGTATATGCTAAGATAATTATTGTGTATATATATGTGAGTGTGTGTATATAATATATTAATTTATTAAAATAATTAGTTGAATTATTTTATTAAATTAATTTATGGGAGAGAATTGTAACTCCCTCCTTTTTTTTCTCTGATAGAAGATCGTGAAGAGTTAGATTTTTTCACGTATTCATCTTCTTCACAGAAGATTGAACCTAGAGAACTCTCTGTAATTTTCTCCCAAACTTTCTCTCCTCTCAAAAAAGAAAAAAAAAAACTCCCTCTCTCCCAAAATTCCAAGAGTCCACAACTCCTTGGATTCTCATCCCAAAGAATATAGAAGGCTCTAATTGGTCGTGGCCATCTTGGATCGAGGGTTTCGAGTTTTAGGCAGTATGTGACCAGTTTTGGGGAAAAGGAAATACGTGAAGAAATTTTTTTCTTCAAAGGTGAGGGTTTCCTGAAACCTTTTTCTCTTTCTTGTTCTTTGGCATGCTGCAATTTACCCTTTTAAATACATAATTTTTCCTGTAAAATTTGTGAAAAATTCCTGTAAAAAAAAAAAAAAAAAAAAAAAAAAAAAAATTGGACGATCCACGTTTTCGCTCAGGGCCTTCACAGGTTCTTTCATGTACTTGTTCACCTGTTGTTCCTGGAGTTTCAAATCTAGGATGAACTTCAACATGTGAGTTGGAGAAGGGTTCAAACTGATCTTCCTTAACTGATCAGACTTCTATCAGAGCTAAAGTCCCAAAATTTGAAGTCTTTTACTCCTTTAGGATACCCTATGAACATACATTTCATGGGTGTTTATTATGGACATAGGCAGTGCATCCAAAAGGCTTTAGGATTGACAAATCAGAAGGTGTTCCTCTTTATTTTTCTTCAGGGGTTTGCATATCAATAGAAACATCAGGGCTTCTATTAGTTGTAAAGGTTGTTGTAGCTAGGGCTTCTACCAAAAAGTCCTCTATAATTCCTGCTTCAGACAACATGCACCTAACCCTTTCCATCAGTATTCTATTCATTCTCTCTACAACTCCATTTTGTTGAGGGGTATAGGCTACTGTCCTGTGTCTAGTTATTCCACACTCAACACAAAGAGAGTTAAAATTATTCCCTGGAAACTCTAAGCTATTATCAGTTCTGAAGAATTTAATTTTTCTCTCAGTTTGAGTTTCTACCTTAGTCTTCCAGTTTTTAAAATATTCAAAGGTCCGATCTTTAGATTTAAGAGAGTAGGTCCACACCTTTTTAGTGAAATCATCTATAAGAGATAGAAAATACTTGGAACCTCCCCAAGAAGAAGTTGTTGCAAGGCCCATAAATCTCCATAGATATAGTCAAGAATGGCCTTAGTAGAATGAACTTCTTTTGTGAACTTTATTCTCGTGGACTTCCCAAGCACACAATGTTCATAAAGACAGAGTCTTTCAATGTCTCTAGGCTGAATCAAACCTTGTTTCAAGAATTTATTCAAACCTCATTCACTAATATTTAAAGTCTTTGATGCCACAACCCAAATTCACTATCATTCTCAGTTTTTGACAATAAAACATACTTAGGTTGATTAATCTTCTTCATAACATATAATCCATCAATTTTCTTTTCAACAAGGATTGTCCTCCCCTGTTTTTCTATCTTCAAAGCATTTCTTTCTCCAATTACAACCTCGTGTTGGGTTTTATGTCCTAAAACTCGCAGTTTGTAAAATGATAAACATTTTCTATAATCAATATACTTATTATTGATTTCATAACTTATATGAAAGTCTAAACCCAATAAACTAAGACCCATGACTATTGCATGAGTACTTGAACTTTATGTGGAGACATAAGAATGGATCAAGTTCGAGTAAATAGTCAAAATGATTTATGGTACATGAATAAGATTGGGTACCTTATTCTGGTAACACCATTGGATGCGGCCTACTCTGTAGTTGTTACAAAGAGTTGTAAAGTGCTACATACGAAGTGATCCTAATTCGTACATGTTATGACATGAGGAGTGTGGGCGTCCTATGCAATGAGTTTGCATAAGATCAGACCAAGAAATAAGTCATTCTTACTTTATAACGTTGTATACTGTATAAGACTGACTATTCACCTAGATGACCTAGGTAACTCGATCTTAATCCTGAGTTAACTATGAACTCCTGTTTATTCGAGATTACCCTTAGATTTGTATAGGTGAGGGTTGGCTCAACAGCGTCGACTCAATAAGACTCATATTTCAAGGGTAAGGCATAATAGATAGCTGGAGACATAGGGTACAAGACGAAGTTCACGCCTGCCCGATTTAGGGATATGAGAAAGATTATTCTCTCAAGAACTGAATCCAGGTCTTGAACAAGGGGCCCCACCCTCTTATGGGCTGAGAGAGTTTAGTTTAGTGATTGGATCACAAACCAGTTGTTCATTAGAGGATCAGTAGGAACTTGAGGAATAAGACGTAATCTTGGGGGTAAAACAAATATTTGACCCAACCATTATTACGAACAACCTGTGAAGGGTCGACTTGTTGATTATGGTTGGACATAATATATGTGCAGTGAGGGAAGTGCAACTATGGGCTTTAGTGGAATGACCCATTAGTTAACGAATGAGAATTAATCTGGTCTAATAAGTTTAGCTAATTAATCTCAAATCATTGGAGCCCATGATCTGTAGGTCCGCGGGGTCCCCCTACTCGCTCGTAATGGACTAGCTCTAGAATAGCGTTATAAGTTAATTTGAAACGTTCAAAAATTAGAATTAAGGGAATTAGTAATTATATGAGATATAATTGCGTGTTTAATTTGAGAATTAAATGGAATAGGAGAATTTATATTTAAATATGATTTAAATATATAAAGATGGATATGTGTAAAAATTAATTTAATATTTAATATTAAATTAATTAAGTTTTTTTCGAAAATTAATTTATGAAATTAATTAAAATTTTCAGTTTTAAAATCAAAATAGATTTTAAATATCAAATTTTGATTTTGTGATAAAATTGGAAAATTAAAAATGCAAAACACAAAATGGAAAAACCATGTTTTCCATTATCCATCTTCTATTTGCTCACAGAAAAGCCATCAATATTGCGTTGTGTTACTCCAAGCATGAGCTGCAACTCATGCAACTCTCTTCCTTGCATGTTGATATGCAATATATTGAAGAGTTTGGAGTAATTTTTGGACATGCAATCAAGAGAGAATTTTAAAGAAAATTCGTGCTGAAGAAAGGGTTCTTCAACCAGATTGTTGCTGTGAACTATTCTCCTTCATCCCTTGATTCAAGCTTGTTTTGAGTCCCAAAACTCAATCTAGAGCACTAAGAGAAAGTAGGGAAGATCTTGAAGTGGTCTGCAACAAGATTTTGAGAAGATTGCAGCTGAAGATTGAGCTTTGAAGAGGTTCTACAAAGGTATATCATGAAACTCACTTGTTTTCTGCAAGAGCATGCTTTATATTTTGCCAAAATTAATGAATTAGAGTGTTTAAATGATCTTTGTTGCTTCCGCTCTTGCTGATACATTTATGCAACTTGGTCATCAAGCATGCCCAAAGAAATGAGATTTCTCTTGAGCTTTGGAACATGCCCAACATCTCTTAAAAGTACTTCCCTACTGTCTGAGAGTTTTAGTAACACTAATCCTCTTCCAATAATCTCACATTCATTGTTATCCCCCATGTAAACTGAGTCTGTTTCCTCTTATTTGTAATCAACAAACCAACTCCTTTTGGAAGTTATTTGATAGGTACATTCTGAGTCTAAGACACAGTCTCCCTCCTCAGTTTCAAAGTCCATGACCTTCTTGTTGTTTCCTCACCGACAGCCTTTGATGTCTCCCATGCTCCCTTGTTCTCCTTTGATCATCACTTTTGAAGTTTCTATTTCTTTGAATTGTCTTTGCCATATGGCTTATATCTTCTATTATCATCCTTCCTATGATGTTTTCCTCTTTCAAGACAATTTTTTCTTGAAATGCCCTTCCTTATGGCAGATAAAGCATTTCAAGGTCGATCTCTCTCTAAGCATTTTTTTTTATTCTTGTTGAAAGAGCTCTTCTTAAACTGATTCTTGCCTTTGGAAAACAAAGACTCTGCACCACCAACACTCTTACCTTCTACTTGTAACCTAGTTCTCTACTCCCTAGGGTTGTAATAGTAGTGTCTGCTATCACAGTTTCTCTTCCATACTTCCGGGTTGTTTTTACCTCCTTATAGGTGTCATGATGTGAGTTAATCAATAAGGCCACTCCATTTTCTACTCTTAGTTTCTCCCCAAATTGATTAAACTCATTTGTAAGTCTTTTGAATTCATCTAGATTTTCATTTAAGGACTTAGAGTGATTCATTTTGAAGGAGAAGATCCTTTCTCGAATGTACGGTTTGTTAGGAAGGTCCTTTTTGTGGTAGAGAGCCTTTAATTTCTCCCAGACTTCATGTGCAGTATTTTTTATTTATGACTTGCCTGAGAACACTGTAAAAAATGTTGAGTATTAGCGTTCCATATGCAATTTCTTCCATGTTTTGTTTATCTTCAACACTTAAGGAGGTAGATAGTGAATTTGGCTCATCCAAAGCTTTCAGAACCTTTTGTGAGATCAAAAGTCCTTGAGCCTTTTTGTCCAAAGCGCAAAATCTCCAACTCTATTAAACTTTTCAATTTTGAGTTTAACAAGAACTTCAAGAATCTGACTTGTGCTCTCTAAAAATTTCAAAAAACCGATCTATGGTTTCTCAAGAACTTTGAGAAGCTGATTTGAGGTTTCTCAAGAACTCCAAGAAGTTGATCTGTGCTCTGATACCAGTTGATAAACCAAGCCTAAAAGGAGAACTTTAAGCTCAAAGACTTATCTATTGAGCTGATAAAAAAAAAAAGGACCAAAGAGAATAGCTATCGTGTGTGGTTTTCTTTTAGCCATGTTTCTCAAAAGAAAAAGACAAATGGTCAAATCTCTCTTCTTTTCTCATTCAATTTTCATTCCTGAGTTTTAGGCATGCATGGCTAGAAGAGAAAGAATAAGAGAAGACACAAGGATACATAGTGGTTCGATGATTTAGCTCCACTTACATCCACTTTTGAAGAGATCTTCAAGTTGTAATGCCCCACCTCCTTGCCTTGAATGCTTTAGAAGTGAAAGTTGTCCCGCATGCTTTGTCCTCACTCACATGCATCTTAGGAAAATTCCCAGGAGGTCACCCAACATAGGATTGCTCAAAGTTAAGTAACTTTGGAGTTCTTATGATTGAGTCAACGAAAATAAAGGTGTACCTTGTTAGTATAGGTAGTAACTTTCAATTATTTTAAGCCTTTCTTAACCATACTTTCATGTCCTCAGGATCCCTCTCGTTCAGATGTGATACCGGTTCATTCATGTACCCCTCATGAACTCGGGTCGTTACATTTTTATTCAAAAGACTTCAAAACTTACACACACTCTCAAATGAGTTCTCTCTCTTTCTTTTGCTCCCTCTCGAAAGCTACTTACCTTCTATTTTGTGAGAAGAAATTTTTTATACTTATTCTTTACATTGTAATTGTTAATACAGATGGATGAAAAGAAAAAGACAGTTATAACAACTTGTTAACTTTTTTCTGTTTTGTTGTTTAAACAAGAACTGGAAGCACAAGAAGCTAAAAAATTTCTCATGGAGCTAAAGTTTTGGTTCACCTTCATTAGACGTGAAATGTGAAATGTGAATAAAGAGGAAAGAATGAAAGTGAAGTGGGTAAAGTCAATTGAGGAGTTGTGTGTCAAAGTGTTGATATGATTTTGACACGTCTACAACAGTTGGCAACATTGTATTTTACAAATAATAATAAATTAGTCATACAAATTCCATCCCATTTTATTTGCTTCCCTTACACATGATTTTAGATATAGGAAACAACCCATTTTATAATTTTCATCTAACCGTTTCTCAACGTTCTCTTATTATCTTTAAACTTACCATATAATTTGTTTTAGTTTTCATCCACTTACATCCCTTGCAATAAATATTCAATCCATATATCATCATGAACAAATTTTGTCTTATGCAATTGAAAAAATTGCATTGTCATTGTGATTGGTAGTAGTGGATATTGTAGTAAGATTTTTAAATCTATCGGTTGGAACGGAAATCATTGGCAGATCACTCTGATTTAAAGTCTTCGAAAACTTTGACAATCTTTCGTGTACTATATATATATATATATAAACACTGATAGACACTAATTGACATATTATCACTAATAGACATCAATAGACTTTTATCGGTCTCTATCAAAGACAGATTTGTATCGGTTTTTATCACTGATAAACACTGATAGACTTCTATCAGCCTCTATTAATGATAGACTTCTATAACTTTTTGGAACAGTTGCAAATGTAGACATTAGACTCAAAGTATTAGCAGGTATAATATAATATAAAAACAATTGCAAATATGACCAAATTTAAATAGTCTATCAGTGATAGACCATATTATTGGTAGGAATCTATCAGTGATAGACCATATCACTGGTAAGAGTCTATCAATGATAGACTTCTGTCGCTGATAGACTCGTCTATATTTGTATTTTTTTTAAATGATGTTATACACTTGGTTATTATTCCTAAAAATACTATCAATTGTAATTACCCTAACTTTTTATTACTTTGATAGATTTCTATCGGCCTCTATCACTAATAGAATTCTATCAGTTTCTATCATCGATAGACTTCTATCATTGTCTATCACTGATAAACTTTGTATCTATTTCTATCATTGGTAGATACTAATAGACTTCTATCTAAATTAAAATCTAATTATGAAGGAACATCTCAAATAATTCCCTTTTTTAAAGCACTTGGTAGTATATTTTAATATAATTTTTTAACAATGATTTTTTTTTTTAAAATTTTACATTCAATAATCGTCGAAGATTCTGGATACTTTATCCGGTAATAGAATGTATTTTGAATTAAATTGAAAATCGATAATAATGAAAATAAACATATTGTAAAAGTTAAAACTAAAAGAAAAGAGATTTAGGATGAACTTGTAATACATTTTCGAGTGTTTAATTTTAAAAAAAAAAAAAAAAAAAAAAAAAAAAAAAAAAAATCTTAAAAGAAATTAAAGTATTTAGCAACCACTCAACTTTTCAAGTGTTATTTTAATAATTTTTTTATAAAAAATGTTTAAATAAAAATGAGTTTTTTGAAAAATATTTTTTAGGCTTTAAATAGCTAACCTTTGTACTTTAAGAGATTCCTTAGATGAATGATATTAGTATTCTATTCAATATCAAGTTTGACATTTGGTCGTCAGTCATTACACAACAGGACCCTATTCTTTTCAAAGCTGATCAAGAGACGATGACCCTTCAATCAAACTTCAACTTCAATACAATCCCCCAACTTTGTTTTTGTTTTTCCTTTCATTTTCAAAACTTGTATTTGTTAAATAATATTTTCCTTTCTTTGCAATATACTTATAAAAAATGTGTTTAGAAAATTATGAGTGAGCATAATTTTTAGAAATAGAAACAAAATCAAAATTGTTGCTGAAAACAGTCTAGACAAGTCCTCAAAAGACAATATTATGATACAACTCATCAAATAGAACAGGTTATTCCAATTTGAATAAAATGCATTGCATGTGGAAAGGCAGCATACATAAGTCTTCCACTTATACATTATTCAGAATGAAAAAATTGAGCTGTTACAGTTGAAGGGTTAAAAGTTGAGGCAGCAATTATATAAGTAGCCAGCAGCCTCACTAAATATGCTGCTAATTGTTTCTTTAACAGCCAGTCTCTTATTGCCTTGAAAAAGAAAAAACTTACTGCCTTAAGCTTTCAACTATGTAGGCAGCATACAAGTCCCTACAAATGGAAATCATGAGTGAGTTAAATCCTAAAACTCTGAACAAGGGCCAATCGGAAAAGAAACATGGGAGCTTACATGGAGTATTTGATGGCATCAATGGCAGCCTCCGCTGGCAAGAAGTCTTCCACATCGACTTTCTTGTTTTCGTTCTTCTTATCTTTTTAGTTCAAGAGATGTCAAGTGAAAAACAGAACGTGTGGTGTAAGCATGAAGAAAAACAAACGAAATGTTTTCATAAACCATATATGGATTCTAATGTAAATGCATTTAGGCGGATACAGTCCTCAAAGAATCGGCGAATCTCGGCCAGTCGATGTGGGGGAATCTCCTTGATGTCCGTATAATGGCGGAATTCCGGGTCATCAGCACAGACTGCTATGATTTTGTCATCCCTTTCTCCCTGCAGCATAAATGCAATGGTTAGCATCTCTTTTCAAGACTAAATCATACGTAGGGTAAAAGTATTTGTTTTATTGAACTGGATAATTATAAACAGATTAAAGGGAAAAAAAAGGTCGTTTACTTGATCAATCATAGGCATTAATCCAATAGCACGAGCTCGAAGGAAAGATCCAGGTAGCACAGGCTCCTGTGCCACAGAAACAGCAGAACAGTAGTCAACGATGATATTAAATTTTACAGAGAGACAATTCATTTTTTCATTGGATTTTTACCTGCATCAGTACCAAAACATCCATAGGATCACTATCTTCACAAATTGTACGTGGGATGAAGCCATAATTGTGTGGGTAAACGACTGATGAGTAAAGTACGCGATCAACCTATTTCCACAAATTTATACGCCAGTCATCTTTTATGTTAAATTATATGATACCTATTTCTACATATAAGATACATAACATGACTACAGTAAAAATTGAGTTAAATTATATGCAAGAATGTCGATATATTCCATTATGCATAATTGTGACAAAAAATCACAAGACTGAACAAATAAATATGTTTGATATTTATTATACAAGTACACAGCCTCGAGTGTGTGATCTATGTGTTTTGAACCGGAGAATCGTTGTATGCACGAGATCATGAGATATCGAAAAGTTGTAGAGATTCAAACATTCAAACAGAAGACATCTATCCTTCCCCCAGACTTTCTAAATGAGAGGTCATCAAACTCAGGAACTTGAGACAATGTGACAAAGCAAGTTTTGTTGTAATACTTCTCAGAAAGTAGTCATTACTGTATGGATTACTATAAAAACAAACAGTAAGAGAGTTGGCGAACACACTTTTATAAGGCCACTGGCCTTGTCAAGCTCATATTTAACCTTGCTGCCTTTGCTAATTTCAACAACCTGCCACATACATGGTAATACTCAGTTTGAAGTTTGGTAGAAAGTAACAGAACATTTCATATAATTGGCAACTCATTTTAATAAATCTCGAGTCAATTGCTAATTTCCCATCTAGTTGGTCACTCCCTTAATGATTCTCTGGAGAACTAGCTCAACGAACCAATCTCCTTGACACCTTCCAACAACTTTTTTCAAATATAATCAACAATTAACGTTGTAATCCTTAAGTACAACCAAAAGCCTTACACAATTGAAAACCGACGGTGCACCGGGCCCTGAAATTAAAAAAAAAAAAAAACTGAGCATTAGTACTCCAGATGCAATGCAGATATACACAATACAGAAAAACCTCACAAACAAATTAATCATGAGCATGTAGGATATAAAGCTAAAGTTCATATACATTCAGTAGAAGAAGAATCTCATAAAAAAGAACAAAAAGTACACATACCGATCTCCAAATCGTGCCAAGGGTGAGCGGCGACAGATCTTCGAGACATGGAAGAAAGAATTCTTTCATTGAGCGTAATCCTAGGGAATCCCATATTTGCAGAACTTCCTCCTTCAGCACTGTTTTCCATATTCACCTAGTACAATAGCTTTATATATGTGAACACGGTTTTCATTTATTATTAGGCATTAAACGTTTAAGCCAAAAGAGGAACAAAGCAAGATTATCTGATGCACATAAAAGGGGGGGGGGAAGGAAACGATAGGAACCCTACGATCTAAGATTATGAAATTATTCTCAACTAATAGAACACTAACAAATTACGATGAAATTTAATCCAACGGAAACACACCAGTATCATAAACACACACAGAGATGTGGAGTTGTGTACAGAAAAAGAAAAGGGCAGACAAATCTGAAAGAAATGGGAATTACAAGAAGAACTCAAGAACTTTCTTTGGGAATAGTTATTCAGTATAAGAAGGATAAAAATACAGAAAACTACCCTTGTTCTCCGTCCTGCACCTTCCCGAGAGGCACGAACTCTGTTTTTCTTCCCCATGGGATCAATCATTTAAACTCAAAACCCAACATACAGCAGTAAATCACAAAGCATCGAAGCACAGTAATGAAATCAAATCAAATCAGAGAGAATGAATATCAGTTCCAGTTTGAACCAAAGATCGTTCACTGAATCGCTACAGCTTAAAGAACAACCACAAATAGCTACGGAACAATTAAAAGAACCAAAGCGAAGGGAAAAACATCAAAAACCTTGAACGACTGATCGCTCTATGAGTAGCTGCGTCGAAATTAAGCTTGAATTCGGACACACACAACAGCGATTCGAGCAAATTTATGACAATATATTCTATTCCTAGCAGAGCGGGGGAGAAAAGACGAAGACGAGAGAATTTTGGGAAGGTGAAGACGCCGAGTCAATCTCGGTCGTTGGATTTGACTGGAGTCAATCCTACGGTTGAGGAAGGAGACTCGTGTCAGAAATCTGTTTTCATTTTCGAATTTGGAATTTTTTGGAACAACCGCGAGGAAAGCGAAGGCCCAGTAGGATAATGCCACGTATAGGAAGTAAGTTGTGTTATATTTTTCAGCCAATGAGATATTGCCACGTAAGAAGAGCTCATGTTACATCAACGTACTTGATTCTGTTTTGATGCTGATGCGTTTGGTGGGATAGTGGTATATCCACTGGTGTGGTATATGAAGCACTTTTGCCTTTAGGCTTTTATTTATTAAAAATAAATTCGCATCCAAATCTTTTTAAATTAAGATTAATATTTTTTTTAATAATTAATAAAAACAATCTTACACTTCTAAAATTGTGTGTCTTACTGTTACACATGCAAATATTTTAAAATTAGGACAAACTACTTTTTTACTCTCCGAGACTCCGAGTTCTAAATATTAGAATTTCGTTTCTGAATTTTTAAAACATATCTCTTCAATCTTTGATTTGTTAGAATATGTCTATTTAGTTTTTAAATTTTCAAAATATATCATTTTTAGTCTCAATTTTTTTTAAGAATATGTTCAAAAGGTCTTTGAACTATTTTTTATTTTCAATTTATATAATTATATGAAAATTTGATTTACAAAAATATGTTTAAAACATAATTTTAGAAAGAAGAGGTAATTTAAAAATATATATATATTTTTAATTTAATATAATAATAAAAATTGATGTAGGAACATTTTAAATCTATTTTTTAAAAACTAGAAGGGTATACTTTGATAACTTAGAGATCAAATGAATCTATCCTAAAAAATTTGGGGACCAAAGTATGTTTTGAAAACTCAAAAACTAAATACGTATATTCTCAAAACTCGAGGACTAAAAAAGTAATTTTTACTTAAAATTAAAATTAGAAATTCTTTTGGAAAAATTAATTTTTTAGTCTCCAAGTTTTGAAGAATATGTGCATTTGGTTCTTGAGTTTTAAAATATATCTTTTTACTTCTCAAGTTTATAAAAATAGGTGTATATGGTCCTTGAGTTTTCAAAATGTACTCTTTTTTTTAATCCCAAAATTCACAAAAATATGTTTAAAATGTTCTGGAAGTATTTTTTTTAAAATAATTATATGTATCTAAATTTAGAAAAATAGTTTTAGAGAGGATGTGATTTTTTAAAAATTTTATTCTAATTTAAGATGTAATATAATTATTCAAAATAATAGTATACAGTACTTGAGGGTCATTTTAAGCCTATTTTTATAAACTTGAGGACTAAAAAGAGAACGAAACACATATATTCTTCAAATTTTGGGGACCGAAAAGGTAAATTTTTTTTGATGATGAAGATTTCTTAAACTTTTAAAAATCTTATGCTTTTAATTGTCCAAAAAAAAAATCTTTCGCTTTTAAAATTGTGTTAATTAGTTTCTAATTTCCTTTCTAAATTATTTTTCAATTTTGTGTTTTCGGTTCTTTTCCCAACCAAAAAAAAAAATCTGTTTTCTATTTAAAATGCCAAGTTGATGGAAGTGTCGAAAATTTTAATGGTATGAAAATATGGATGGAAATATTGATAAAATACCAATGACAATGGATAGTTTTCAACAAAAAAATCTTAAATAATAGTGAAATTAAGAAAAATTATTTTAAATGATAAAATTGCTGAAAATATTTAAAAATAATAGCAATATATCACAACTTATCTGATATAGATAGATAGTGGAATTTGATTATATTTGTAAATATTTTGATTCATTTTCCTATATTTGAAAACATTCATTAAATTAATAAATAAATATTTTTCATTTTTAAACCAGTTAAATATTTTTATTATTTATGTTAAATTCTATTAGTGAAATTTTGTTTCGTAATTATTTATGTTTCTTGGATTTTTCTATAACATAATAACAAGGATAATTCACCAATAATGTCGACGTCGCCCAAAAAAAATGTAAGTATCTATAGAAATATTGACATGTTAACAAAAAAAAAAAATCTAATACTATATTTTCATAGGTTTTGAATATTTAATAGTATTTAAACTTTCAATTTAATATTAAAAAATAATAGCAATATATCACAATCTATCTAAGATAGACCACGATAGGGTGTATGACAATGAAATGTTGCCACATTTGTAAATATTTTTGTTCATTTTCCTATATTTGAAAACAAACCTTAAATTAATACATAAATATTTTATCATTTTAAAACAAGCTAATATCTTTATTATTTATGTTATATTTATATTAGTGAAATTCTTTTTCCGTAATTATGCACGTTTCTTGGATTTTTCTATAACATAATAACAATGGCAATTCACCCCTAATGTCGATGTCGGACCCAAAAAAAATGTAAATATCGATAGAAATATTAACATGTCAATGAAAATTTTAATATTACATTTTTATAGATTTTGAATTTTTTAATAGTTTTTAAACTTTCAATTTAATATCTAATAAGTCAGTGAAATTTCAAATTTGAGATGTCTTATGAGACAAATTATATAACTCTTAAAATTTACCTTTCAGTAATTAAAGAAAAAGAGAACTTGAGTTTTTTTTTTTTTTTAATTATTATTTTTATTTATTGTAAGATAGAGATTTAAACCTCTACCATTTTCATTTAGAATATAATGTCTTCATTTTTTTTCATTAACTAATCGAGTAACATACAAAGTTGACAAAAAAAAAAAAAACTTAAATTGCGTTAAAGTTTGACAATAAGTCAATCTTAATATCTCAAAATTTTAATGTACTCCCTAGATTTTTTTTTTTGACGAAAATAAACAAGAAATAACAATAACCAAAAAAAAAAAAAAAAAAAAACTATCAACTGGTTAGGAAACCTCTTAAATCTTAAAACGTCTTTAAATTGACATAAATAGTTTAGAAACAAACATATCCACAATTTAAATATATCATTCAACTCAAGTGAGAGTATTGAGTGAAAATAGTTGACGTTTACTAATATATTTCTCTCTTACATCTAAAAGCACTTGTTCTTATTCGCGTAGGTCCCTCTTTTTCATGTAGAACAGAATTGACAAGTCCAGCAAGACGAGCCAGAATACATCAATATCCTAATGTTTTTATTTTGTTCTATTTATTTTAGGTTTTTCAAAAGGAAATTATTACAATGAGCAATAATTAATTATTATAAAGTGATTAGAGGAAAATTATTAAAAGCGATCACCACATAATGATTATTCCCTCTGAACTTTGGATGCATAGTCAAACTATGATTTTGTATATCCAACCGTATAAAATGGATACTAGCAAGTCTTCTATTATCAAAAACAAATAAACTTTTCACCATTATCAACATTTCTATCAATCATATACGAAGTTGGTGGAGCTCTTCCTGTACATGCTCATGAACTTTGCCACAAATTCTGCAAGAAGAAATTCATCAAAACTTGAATGGTTTTAGCTACAGATGATTTTTGAATCTAAGTAGTAAGTTGGGCAACATTTGTAATTTACCTTCTAATTTGGGTAACGCACTTGTTCCAGTTTCAATTGGGAGTCTCTTGTTCTGCAAATGACACATGCTCCTAATTATCAAACTTGCCGAGCTAACAATGCCTGAATAGGAAAAGAAAAAAAAGGGAAAAAGAGAACTAACATAATAAGCATGCCAATAATAAAGTTCCCTCCTTGATCTCAGCTCAATTCTTTTCAGAAATTGTTCCACAAGCTTCTGCACGTTGAGGACACAGCTTTTATA
Source organism: Benincasa hispida (assembly GCF_009727055.1). NCBI lineage: Eukaryota > Viridiplantae > Streptophyta > Magnoliopsida > Cucurbitales > Cucurbitaceae > Benincasa > Benincasa hispida. Next base: position 27,120,026 of record NC_052351.1, on the reverse strand, counting down.
AGTCTTTGTCACAAGTTAGGTAGTTTGGATGTTATACAAAAGAAAACCCAACAATGGATGTTCTAAATGCAGTACCTGGAGAATTAGTTTAGGATGAACCGAATCAACTAGAAGCTTCTGAATTTTTTCTTTTACTTGGTGTAATCTGATAGGAACACAAGCGAATTGTTAATACTCTAATTAGAAGTTTGATCGAGAAGAATGTCGAAGTTTCACTCGAACTTGTTCTCTCAGTATTCGGTGTTCGTTTTATCCATATATTATAAGAGAAATGGAGTTACCTTGGATTTGAGGGGTCTTCGAGGATATGGGCTGCGAGTTCTACCACGGCCTCTTCCCATCCAATGGGGATTGGCTGGTCATCAGAAAATGGATAACTGCAAAAGGGAAAAGTTTTTAGCTCTCAAGGATTATGTAAAAGTATTTTCGAGTTTTTAAATGCTATTGTGTTGAACTCTTAACTTGTGTGCCTTGCATGCTTCAAGCGCCATGATTGCTTTTCTCAGGTTTTGCTTTGCTTTAGTAGCAATCTTAGAAGCGAAGTTCATGGGTAAGTCAAATTCCTCTTTCTCTGCTATTTTGATAAGTACATCCATGATCTGGAAAGTCGGAGATTAGCCCAAAACGGAAAAAGTTTAAAATGACAATATTCAAACAGCAATTTCAGATTCTCTCATCTTGAAAAATAATGAGAATTAATGAAAATTAGATGCAAGATAGGGCTTACTTCATGAGTTACAGGAGGGTTAATTTTAATAACTTTGCAGCGGCGTATCACTGATTCAAGGATGCCTGTGTCATCTTCACAACAAAGTACAACTTTACAAGCATCCTTATAGCCATCCATAATCCACCTAAGCAAGTGTTGAATATCCTCTGCAGCTTTGTCTACATCTAAAAGGACTACCACTGGAATTAAGAACATCAAGTCAGATTAACGTTGGGTTTATGAGTTTGTAACGTTTTAACATAATCATTGGAAGTCGGACCTTTGAAATTTGCCTTGGGATTAACATTTCTTGCTTCCACATTAATAGAATATTCACTGCCTATTTCTTTAGCCAATCCCAGTAAAGCATACTTAGCATTTGATTCGGAGCTTAAATTTAGTTCCACATGGTGAGCACTTGATGTCAATGGAACGAAGACTTGCGTCAGTTTTCTTTCCTGTCACCATATCATAATGAGCTTCAAGATTTGCTTTATATTTAAAGTTCATGGCCATTATAACCAGAAAGAAGGTATCTATATTTTACCATATATGTTTAGATACCTGAATCTGGAAACGTCGCAAATCATGAGAAACCTGAAAAGATACACAAGGCAACGGATTCAAGTAATATTCGTGTCAAAGAAAGAATTGTTTTTTATGTCATTACATCGGCTGCTCAAAGACATACATTCCAACATGAATCACCATATATCTCACGCAGAAGAGCCATCATCAGCACTCTTTTGCCAGATCCACGTGGACCTTTGAAGAGAATGTGGGGAAAACTGTCCTGTGAAACCTAAACAATTAAATGAAATGGATGTGAAAAAGTCTATGCAATAAACTGCACAAGTATGGAATCTGGTTGCAGTCTGCAGGAGTAATTTAAAGAATCAACCCTGCCTGAAAACACTTACTAATTGTTTGAGAAGTTGGGCCTCATGCTTATGGAAAGTGAAACCATTTAAGGAAACCGGTCTATGCTGATCTGCCCAGAAGGGTTTCAAGTATTCAACAACATTTGCCTTTTCAATATATGTAGCTTCATCAAATGGTCGCTTTTCAGGCGATTTTGTTGTCCTGCAAGTCCCATTCCTCATACAAGAAAACCATATATCATTCTTCTTCTTTCGTCTATTGGCTATAAACCTTTTAGTACTCTCACTTGTTCTTCCACTCACATCACTGATCTTACTATTTTCAATGCTAATTCTACTACTATTTTCTCTACTTACAGCGGCACTACTGGTTGTGGTCGATGACAAACCTGCTCCAGCAGAAGAAACTCCTCTACCATTAGCATTTACTGCCACTTGATTATAAGTATCATCATTCTTTTTAGCCACAAATGCAGGCTTTGGACTTATATAGTTTTTGAACGCATTTCTCTTTGAGGTGACATTGTTATTCATCCCAATAGGCAAGCCATCACGCGAAAAGAATATATCCCCCGGTGAGATCGACCCCATGCTTTCAGCCACAGGGTCATTAAAAGCCAAACCTCTATTAATCCTTCCATCTGCGATCAGTTCATTCATTTCACCAATAGATAGAGAATTCACCTGGGAAACCTCCTTTGGCTGTTGTAGGATGGAGCTGACCTGCAAGGTTGGAGCTACTCTCTCTCTCCTCTGAGATAAATCATTTACAGCAATCATATGTTCATCTCTCATCCTCAACCTTGGAGCAGTCACTGATCTCCTACTGTAGCCTGGTTTTTGACTTATTCTGCTACTCCCATGAGAAGAAGTCAAATTCTCCTCTTTTCTTGACCTCATGCTAGAGCTTCCAATTTCCTCCCCCGCAGCTTTAAAAGGAGACTCATGTCTTCTTCTTTCTGCTCTTGACAAGGGGCTGATGTTTCTCTGAAGCATAACAAGAACACTATCGTCTTTGGCTGGCCTGCGAGGTGTTTTGCCACCGTTTCTTCTCAAACCAGGAGGAGAAACATTCGCCGCAGCAGTGAACTTCTTGGATACTGCCGAATCAGTTCTTCGATTATTGTAATCCAGTACAAGTTTCTTCTCCTTAGGATCATTCCAAGGGCTTTCTTGCCATTCTGTCTCAGTATCAGATGGTTCATAACCATCCTTCCTCTGCTTCATTAAGTTCAAAGCTGGACACATTTGGCTCTTTCGAGTTGCGATGACCAATCACGGAGCCCTAATTCAGAGCGACGGTCTTCATCGCAACAACCTATTGAAGGGAAGGACTTCAGAACTATTGGGAAATATAAGAAACCTGTGCCGCTGAATGATCAATGCAATAAACAAAAAAAAAATATATAAAAAGAAAGATGAAAGGAACAAATACAAATACTGCAAAAAAAAAAATTGTCTGGATGCTCAATTCCAAGAAATCGATGAGCACGAGGATGATTCATCGACGACGACGATGCAAATAATTCTTGGAATCGAATAAAACAAAATAGGGAAACTGGTGAACGATCACATACAGATACCGAATCTGGTGTTGTTTTCCTGAAATTTCTAAGCTGGTTTTTGAGAAAGGTAGCAAGTAGGCTTCGTCTTTGCCGATCTCTCCAGATATTGTCTTTATCCTCCTTGGCCATGGTGGCTGCAGCTGCAGAATGTGAAATATGGCAAAGAGTCGGAGCTCGATCAAAGCATTGTGCACAGAAATAATGGCGACCATTGCTGATGAACGGAGGATAGTTCTAAGACCTTCTTCTACCTCAGGCTCACTGGATGTTCTTTGCTCACTGCTACTGCTCACTGGATGTTCTTTGATTTACGCTATCAAAATCAGTTGTTTTTGTTTCAAAATAATTATTGTATACTTCTCTGTTTATGTGATCAAAACTAAGCACATACGTGTAAAAATAATAATAATAATAATAAAGACACATGACACATAAGTGAATCATTCGGGTTGGTGTCTCATTCCTTTAAACTCCATGTCCCATACTTTCTATTCTTTTGTTTTTACTTTTTTTACGCAAAGTTTTAACCCATAAGTAGGCATCATCTTTAAGTAACACATAAGCAGGCATGATTTTTTTGTCTATAAATTTTACGACAAAAGTATTTAAGATTGGATTTGAGAGAAACAAGAGTTCAAACATCAATGGTAAAATAAAACTTTTCGAGATGTAGGGGTATAATTGAAACTAATCTTATAATCGGTTGATAATTTAACCAAAAGTGATTTTAAGTCTTTGATTTTAGGATGTATTTTGTAATGCATTTTCAAGTGTTTTATTTGAAAAATAAGTCATTTTGGAAGAAATTGAAATATTTGACAACCACTCAAAATAGTTTTTTAAGTGTATTTTAATCAACTTTTATCCGAAGTGTTTAAATAAAAATAAATTTTTTTAAAACTATTATTTTTCTCAAGTGAATTTAGACATCCTTAAAATTCAAAAAAATGATTACAACAAACGAGGTAGATAGTTAGGGAGAGTATAATAAAATTTTGGTTAAATAGCGAGTGTAGTATACAATTTTTAAAGATGTGTATTTAGTTATTGAATTGTTTAAGCTTAAGAAATCATACAAAAATTGATTGTTTCGAATATTCTTCATGTGATGACAAACAACTAAATGCAATAGAAATCTAATAAGATTTAAAATAACTAAAGTTTATGAAATATATAGATTAAATGTCAATAAACATAACTCGATTAGTTAAGATATATACTTTCGAGCAAGATATTAAAAGTTTGAATTCTACAACTTTATCGTGATGTTGAACTCAAACAACAATAATAAAAAAAACCCAATAAAACATAAATAGCTTGTTATTAACATTTAGCAAAATTATACATAATTGCTAAAATGAGTATAACTCAATTGGCATAGTACTTGTACTATCAACCTCGAGATTAGAAGTTTGATTCTCCCATCCCACACATTCTCTCTCGAAAAGGAAAATAATATATATTAAAGTACTCCGCTTTTTTTTTAAACAAATTGCAAAAACCATCTTTGAAGTATAATGTTCATTGCAATTACACCATCAAATTTTTAATTATAAAAATTAGTCGGTTAACTTCAATAAATGTAGAAAATTTCACAACTTTATAAGTTTGAAAACTCAATTTTAACACTTGTATAAGATTGAGGGTTCAATTTGTACCGTCGAAAGATTAAGGATATAATTACAATTACAACCATATTTTTATGGGACGGTTTTTGCAATTTACCTTTATTATTATTATTATCTTATCATAAAGGCCATAAGCCCACAAAAAGCTCAGCCTCAGAAACCAAATTAGATGCACTTGCAATGGACGGATCCAAATCATAGAAAGAAATGTAGTGTAAAATTTAAATTTTATTCAAAATAAACAAACTTATGAAAAACAATATTAATTATAACATTTAAATCGGGTGATAAAATTGTAAATCTGAATATAATTTAATTGATTTAAGAATGTACTATTGATTAAGAGGTCACTTGCTTAAATTTTCACCTACACGTTGAACTATAAGAAAGATTAAAGATGTGTTTGAAATATATTTTCAAGTGTTTAATTTAAAAAAATAAGTTATTTTAGAAAAAAAATTGAGTGTTTAACAACTATTCAATAACTTTTCAAATATATTTTAATTAATTTTATCAAAAGTGTTTAAATAAACTTGAGTTTTTTTTAAAATATTTTTTAGATCAGTCTAAACAGACCCTAAATTACATTATAAAAGTACTTCATCTTTATTTCTTCCACATAATCATATGAAGAAAAGAAAAAAGGTTCAAACCATTAACAACCTCTTAAGTCAAGGTTTTTTTTTTTTTTTTACCGAATTCATTTTCAACAAATTGAAATATATGTATTTAAAATATACACACACATGCACCAACATATTAAGATGAATCTAACATAGAATAGAATACACAGAAGTCAAGCATGATATTGTAACAAGATAACTGATAAACCAAGTAACTTAATATCAAATAATAAGAGCATGTATAGAAAGACACAGTAGAACTTAACTTAACTGATAGACTCCCTCTTTGGAAACTTACCCAAAGTCTACCATTCCATTTTAACTTAGGTTCTCCCTAAGTTTGAGCTATTCTCAGTTCCACATGCAAATTTCTCTCAAGCTTTAAATGTGATCCTCTTAGTACAACATCAACTACTCATCTCGAGTTATCACTTACTCCCTAAGTGATTTTCTATATTCATAAACATCAAGCCTAGTTTAAATAACTACTGGTAGCAACATCCCAACATCGAGGTACACAAAGTTCACAAACAATGCATAAGGATTTGGGTTTAGAAAATTCTTAAGAACCCTAAATACATATTCGACATTTTTAAAAGGGCTAACCTTAAAAATAAACAAGATCCACAATTTATGTCTCAATCTTGAGAAGGTCTTCAAGAAAAGAAAATATTTTATGTAATAATAGTAAAACAAGTCACGAAATCTGCGTTACACATTTCAATCGGTAGGGAAATAATCTTTAGCCAGAATCAGCAAGATACAGAACATGTTGCTTGACATAATATAATACATGTTACTCAAGTTTTGCATGTACCAAAATCAACCAAATATATTACATTGACAATATATACTTGCATCCTATTGATACCAAAATCTGGATTAAAAAAATATGTACCTTAACTTCACGTGACAACAACAATAAATTTATAATTTAAAAAAGAGATTATTTGCCAATAAAGAAAAATAAATATAATGTCAAAGTTGGAGAATTAATTCATTTAATTCTCTTTAAGATTATCATTAGTTTTTCCTAATATGAAGACGTTATGCTTAATGATCAATTAACCTCGAAATTATTTGAATTTAACCTCATTTTATCTTAAGTTTATTTTTAGTGACTTTCAACCTATTCTGCAGTGTCTAAATTAGGGGTATTTGTGGGTTGGCTTGAAAAACTTTTTATATCTAATTCAATTATTTGGGTTGTAAATTTTATCAACCAAATAGCCCTCCTTACAAAATGAATCCCATGAAACATTTGGATTGGGGTAGTTTAGGTTATTCGAGCCATTTATTTAAAATTTTATTCTAAAAAATAAAATTTTAATATATTGATTTAATTATTTTAATATATTTAATTAAAATTAACAACTTAATTTCAATTTATATAATGTATCTTTCCAAAGTGCTAAAAGAAACTACTTTAGGAGAATAAATTATCCAAAAAAATTGATGAAATTAAAAAAAACAAATAAATATATGAATATCTAATTATATTATAAGTAAAAGAATAGACATTTTAAAGTTAATAATAAGTTCATGATGATTTTGGTTTTGGTTATTTTGAGTGAATCTATAAACTAACTCAATTTATAAAATTTTCATTTATTTGTACCTAATATAACTAAAAGAGTTAATAACCCAACTCAAATGACATGAATTTGATTGGATTGATGGGCCTCTCAATCTATAAAATTTTAATTTATTTGAGTCTAACATAACTAAAAGAGTTAATAATCCAATTCAAACGATATGAATTTGATTGGATTGATGGAATTTTTTTCAGGTCATCGATTTTTTTTTTTACACTCGTCGTCCAAATACAAATATAATATTAAATTTGTCCAAGACACGGTAACGATGGATTGTAGTCAGCCACAAATGATTAGTAGCCACAAAATTTTAAAAAATGGAAATGAAGAGGAAAAAAAGGGAGAAATAGTCGAAAATCGAAATGGGGACGCGTCGTTTGCGTGTTTGGCCAAAAACTCGAACTCCAATCCGATGAAAAAATAATCTATTTTCATTTAAAAAGCCAACTCTCAGCCTATATTCCATTTTGGCTCCATTATAGAAAATAAAATACAACTTTCTAGTTTCTACTTTGTATTAAATACTCTCATTTACGTCTTTAAATTAAAAAAACAAATAAATAAAATACTTTTATAGTATTGTAAAATCGAAGAGTATAATGGAGCACAACGAAAACACGGTTATAGAGAAAATATAATATAATAATAATAATAAATAAATAAAATAACTAAGATTATGAAAATTTGATAATATGAAAATTTGAGTGAAATTTTAAAATGGAATTTCTCGCCAATGTGTGTTCTTTCAAGATCCACAAAATGTCACTATTTATAGGCAAAGTGGCAGGTAGGATGTGGCATATTTGGATACTATGCATAGGTGGTTGAATGACACATGAGTAATATATGTGGTAATGGAAAAATGACATTTGGCATAGGACAAGCATGGGCATCTAACACCTATTTATAATATTTATAATACTCTCCCTTAGATGTCCATTATATATATATGAAATATGTCTCGTTAAAACCTTACTAAGAACAATCCAATGGGAAAAAAAATCATAGTGAAGGAAGAAGATTACATATTTCATATAATTTAATAATCCCAAAAAAATATAATATATTTGCTACCCTCATGGAAACATCCAATGTTGTGTATCAATTTCTCAACGATTGCGATGGATAATGACTTTGTAAATAAGTCTGTCAAGTTATCTTTTGAACATATTTGCTATACCGTGATGTCACCATTTTCTTCAATATCATGAGTGTAAAAAAGTTTTGGTGAAATATGTTTTGTTCTATCTCCTTTAATATATCCTTCTTTGATTTGGGATATGCATGTTGTGTTGTATTCGTATAATATTGTTGGAAGATGTTTATTAGAAGACAAGCTACATGTTTCAAAAATGTGCTGAGTCATTGATCTTAACCTTATACATTATCGAATAGCCTCATAAATTGCAAGAAATTCAATATGATTTGAGGAAGTAACCGTTATGGTATGTTTCATTGATCACCATGATATAGTAGTTTCTCCACATGTAGATACATAACTTGTTTGAGATCGAACTTTGTGTAGATCAGATAAATATCCATAATTTGCATAACCAAATAGATCGAAATTTGATTTATTTGAATAAAAACAAACCTATATCAATCGTTCCTAGGAGATAACAGAGTATATGCTTAATTTCGTTCCGACGTCTTTTTGTTGGAAAAGAACTATATTTAGCTAATAAATTTACTGAAAATGCAATATCTGGTCTTGTATTATTAGCAAGATACATAAGTACACCAATTGCACTAAGATATGGTACTTCAGGACCAAGAAATTCTTAATTATCATCTTAAGGTCAAAATATATCTTTCTATATCCAATGTACGAACTTCCATTGAAATATTTAATGGGTGTACTTTGTCCATATAGAACCTTTTCAAAACTTTTCCTATATAAGTTGACTGATGAACAAATATTCCATCTACTAAATGTTGAATTTGCAAACCAAGGCAAAAAAAATTTTTCCGAGATCTTTCATCTTAAATTCTTTCTTGAGATACTCTATTGTCTTTGAAATCTCTTTAGAAGTTCCAATTACATTTAAGTCATCAGTATATATAGTTATAATAGCAAATTCTAATTGTGATTTCTTTATAAAAATACATGGACATATTGAATTATTTTGATATCCTTCTTTCAACAAATATCCACTCAAGCGATTGTACTACATCCGTCTTGATTATTTCAATCCGTATAGTGATTTCTGTAACTTTATTAATATAATTCCTAAGAATTTGATTTATATATTTTAGGTACCTTAAATTCTTATGAGATTCTCATATAAATTTCATTATCAAGAGATCTATATAAATATGCCATGACTACATCTATAAGATGCATATTCAGACTTTCATACACAATCAGGCCAATTAAATATCTTAGTGTAATTGCATCCTGTTGGGAATGTCCTAAAACTCGTAGTTTGTAATAATGGAAACATATTATATTTATCAATAAAAGTATTATTGAAGGGTTTATTTAATAAAAGTGTTATTGAGATTAAAATTGCATTATGTTATAAAATCCAATAAACGCTATAGCATGAATACTGTAACTTTATGTAGAGACATAAAAGAGGATCAAGTTATGGTATATAGCCAAAAAGGTCTATAAGTATATAGATGAGATTTGGTACCTTGTCTTGGGGACACTATGGATGCAGCCTACTTTGTATACTGATACAAAAAATGTGATCCCAAAATCGTACATTGGAGACATGCGAGTAGGGGCATCCTATGCAAAAGAGTTTTGCATAAGACCGGACTAAGAAATAACCATTTTTTCTTTATAACAATCGTTTACTGTTAAAACTGACTACTTCAATTCGATGAACGAGGGTAACTGGATCTTAATCCTGAGCTAACTATGGACTCCTATTTATTCTAGATAATTCTTTGATCTACATAGGTGAGAATAGTTCAACAACACTGTTCAACAAGCCTCCTATTTTGGGGATAATACCGGATAGATAGCTGGGAATATAGTCCTGCGAGATGAAATTCGCTCCTACCCATTTTAGAGTTAGCAGATAGGTTATTCCTTTAAGTACTGATTCCTAGTCTTGAACAAAGGGGTCCCGCCCTCTCATGGCCGAAAGGGACACGGTTCATTAGTTAGACTATAAACCAATTATTGGATAGATGACTAATGGGAGTTTAAGACGCAAGATGTATTTGCAGTGAAGGATCGACTTACTGATCATGGTTAAATCAAGTGGACAAAAATATATATACAGTGAGGAGAGTGCAACCATCGAGCTATACTTGTATGTCTCGGTGGTTAACGAATATTGATTAATTTGGTTTAAAGAGTTCAGCCAATTAATCTTAAATCGTTAGAGCTCATGATCTGTAGGTCCATAAGGTTCCTCTACTAGCTCGTAAAACATTACACCTTGAATTAGAAAATTGAGCGAATTTGAAGTGTTCAAATTTAGAATTAGGGTTTGAATTTGAAATGTTTAAATTCAATTTAGGGTTTGGATAATTAAACGTTTAAATTTATTGAAATTAAACATAATTTGAGAGTTTAAAATATTTAAATATTGATTTAAATATTAGTCACATGAATAAGGTTCATGTTTGAATTAGGTGTTTCATTAATTTAATATTTGATATTAAACTATTAATTAATTAATTAATTATTAATTTTTTTTAATTATTTATTTAAATTAAATCAAAATTCAAATTTAGAAAATTAGTTTAATTTAATTAAGTTTAAATTAAATTAAATTTGAAGTGGTTAGTGTGTTTATCCAAGTTTTCCAACTTAGTGGATTTGTCCACAAGTTCAACACCTTGCCCACTCACTTAGTGCTAATTGAGGTGTCAATTAGCTAAACGTATGAGTGCTTGTATGCTAGAACTTGTTAAATACTTCATTATTTAGAATTTTGAAGGTCATGCAATTTGATTTTTTAAAAGCTTTCAGCAAAACTATTTTGTTATCAAAGCTCTCCTTTTTCCACCTTAATCCATCTCAATTTAGAGTTTCCACCATTCAATCCAAGGCTGAGAAAAGTAGAGAAACTCCTCTCGGTGGTCTACTAGAGATTTGAAGATCAAATCTGTGGAGTTCAGCAAGGATCAAGAGAGAATCTACAAAAGTATACATTATACAAACCCTCTTTTGTGAAAAGCTATTTTTAGCATACTTTATACTTAAATTATATGCAATTATAGTGCTTAATGATTGTGTTTACTTCCGTTTTATGCATATTTACTCTATCACATCCAGTATCTACCATTGGAGAATATGTCTCCTCATAATCAATACCAAGTCTTTGTGAAAAACCTTGTGCAACTAGTCTTGCTTTATATCTTGTGACCTCATTATTTTCATTTTTTTCTCACAAATATCCATTTGTATCCCACAAGTTTGACACCTTCTGGTATTTGAATTACTGATCCAAAAACCTGACTTTTTAAAAGTGAGGTTAATTCTACCTCGATTGCTTCTTTCCACTGAAGCCAATCTATTCTATGTCAACATTCTTCAACAGATTTTAGTTCATAATTCTCATTTTCAGATAAAATATCAAGAGCAACATTATGTGCAAAAATGTTGTCAATAACTATATTAATTTGATTCCATCTTTTTTTCTGTCATGACATAGTTTATTGAAATCTCATAATTATTTTTAGGCACTTCATCTTTCTCAATAGTCATGTCAAAGATTTCTTCATGCGTATTTACATCATCGACCAAGTCATTTTGACTATTATTTATTTTTCATTTTCAAGGATTTTTATTTTTGGAACCCACTAATCTATCACGCTTCTGGCATGTTCCAGATTCATTAGTGACAACTTATTGTGTTGAGATATCAATTTTTGATGGGACATTTGCAGCTAGTATATGTGACTTAGTTACTTTATTTGCATCTATAAATGCATCTGGTAATTGATTTGTTATATTTTGCAAATAAATTATTTTCTGAACTTCAAGTTCGCATTGATTTGTACGGGGATCTAAATAAGACAATAACGATGTATTCCATGTAATTTCGTTTTCCAAATTCTTAATTCCTCCTCGTTATGTTGGAAAATTTGTCTCATTAAAATGACAACTAGCAAATCTAGCATTAAATACATTACCTGTCAGGGGTTCAAGATATTTAATAATTAATGGGGAATCATATCCAGCATATATTCCTAACTTTCTTTGAGGACCCATCTTAGTACATTGTGGTGGAGTAATTGAAACATATACTGCACATCCAAAAATTCTCAGATGGAAAATATTTGGCTCATAGCCATGAGCTAATTGTAATGGTGAGTACTTATGAAAAGCTAATGGCCTATTGCGTACAAGTGATGTTGCATGCAAAATAGCATATCCCCATACAAATGTAGGAATCTTAGCTTTCAAAAGTAGTGATCTTGCAATTAATTACAAATGTTTTATAAATGATTATGCTAAACCATTTTGTATATGAACATGAGCTACAGGATGTTCAACACTTATCCTAATTGACATACAATAATTATCAAAAGCTTAGAATATAAATTAACCAGTGTTATCAAGACGAAGGATCTTAATCGTATAATCAGAAAATTGTGCTCTTAACTTAATTATTTGAGCAAGTAATCTTGCAAATGCAAGATTTCGACTTGATAACAAGCATACACGTGTGACCATTTGCTAGATGTGTCTATTAATATTATAAAATATAGAAATTGTCCACTTGGTGGATTAATAGGTCCACATATATCACCATGACTTCGTTCTAAAAAAGCAGGTGATTCAGTTCCCATTTTAGCTAGTGATGATCTAATAATTAATTTACCTTGAGAGCAAGCATCACGTGATAATTCATTAGATTGAAGAATCTTCTGGATCTTCAATGGGTGTCCATTTGAATTCTCAATAATTTTTCTCATCATTATAGACCCTGGATGACTCAATCAATCATGCCAAATAGCAAATATATATGGATTCATGAACTTTAGGTTCATTGTTGTATATGTTTCAATTACTCGTATATGAGTATAATACAATTCAGAAGATAAAGCAGACAACTTTTTCAGTATACATTTTTCATTTGAGACAATAAAGATAATATATAATACTCCACATTATTCTTACTATCAGTCTCAATATGATAACATTGTAACGTATATCTTTAAAACTAAGTAGATTTCTCTTTGATTGACTAGAGAACAATGCATTATTAATTGTGAATTCTGTCCCTCTAGGCAAAATAATATTTGCTTTTTCAAAACCTTCAATCAAGTTTACAGAACCTGATATTGTATTTACTTTTATTTTTAGCATTGTCAATTTGAAAAAGTATTTTTTATTGTAAGTATTGTGTGTGTAGTTGTATTGTCTGCTAGACATAAATCTTCTTTGCTCATTTTTTAATCACTCAACATATGAAAATGATCCATGTTTCTTCATTAAAAAAAAATAATTACAATAAGAAAAACAACACTTGGAATATATAAAAGTTAACATTTACTAGAAAACATGAAGATAGATAAAAGAAAACAACAACATTAAGTCTGGATATTCTCAAAGTCAAAAGAAATACTTGATGTTCCATCAACTGTGCATCAGAAGATTCAAAGAAGTCCGTCACATCCAAATTTGTCACATGGGATGGGTCAAATATATCATTATCCTAGTATGCAAAATTTGCTTCCACATTTTTTCCTTTTTTCTTCAAGGAGACTTGATAGAGATCAACTAAGTGTTTTGACATACAACAAGTCTGTGACCAATGTCCAATCATTTCACATCGAAAGCCCTTATTTTCAACACTCTTTGAACTCTTATCTTGTGGAACTTTCCTTTGTGATCATCATTTTGCATGGTTCTTTCAAAATTTGAATGGTTAGAACGACCACCAAGAAAATAATTATTATTTCTTCCTCTGCCACAGTCACGACCTCGACCATGACTACGACCTTGTCCACGATTATTAACATTCACACCATTCACTTCAGAAAATAGTGTTGTTCTAGTTGGTCGAGATTCATGGTTTTTCATCAATAACCCGTTATTTTGTTCAGTCATGAGAAGACATGAAATTAGTTCAGAATATTGTTTAAAACCTTTCTCTTGATATTGCTGCTGTAGGAGCATATTCGAGACATGGAATGTAGAAAATGTCTTATCTAATATATCGACATCAATAATTTTCTCTCCCCATAGCAATAATTTTGAACTAATTTTAAATAATACGGAATTGTAATCACTTATTGATTTAAAATCTTATAGGCATGGATTTAACAATTACTTATTGATTCCTTTAGAATTACTTATTGATTCCTTTAGAATTAATTGAGTTTGATGCTATTCTAGGCATATATTTTTTGAGTAAATATTATGCCTCTATTAATTGTTTTAAGAAAGAGGTAATATTTAGAAGGCCAAGCGAGAAAGAGATTGTATTTGTTGGAAGCAAAAGACTTCTCCCTAGTAGCTTGATATCAGCAGTTAAAGCTAGGAAGTTATTAAGCAAAGGATGTGTTGCCTACTTGGTACATGTAATAGTTTCACAAGATACGAAGTTGAAGCCAAAAGACGTGCCAGTTGTACAGAAGTTTTTAGATGTGTTCCCTAAGGAGTTGTCAGGATTTCCACCTGACAAGGAAGTTGAGTTTACTATTGATTTGATTCTAGGTATATCGCCTATTTCACAAGCCCTGTACCGGATGGCACCAGTAGAGCTGAAAGAGTTAAAGGTGCAGTTACAGAAGTTAGTGGATAAAGGGTACATCAGACCCAGTGTGTCACCCTGGAGAGCGTCAGTTTTGTTTGTAAATAAGAAGAAGGACACTCTCTGGTTATGTATAGATTACAAACAGTTGAATAAGGTGACAATCAGGAATAAATATCTATTGCCTCGTATTGATGATCTCTTCGATCAGTTAAAGGGGGCCACGGTGTTCTCTAAGATAGATCTGAGATCAAGATATCATCAGTTTAAGGTAAAAGATCGCAGAGTTCCTAAGACTACTTTCAGAACTAGATACGGGCATTATGAGTTCTTAGTTTTGCCGTTTGGTTTGATGACTGCCCTTGCGGTATTCATGGACTTAATGAATAAGATCTTTCATCCCTATATGGATCAGTTTGTAATTGTTTTTACTGATGACATTTTAGTATATTCAAGTAGCAGGGAAAAACATAAGGAACATCTGAGAACGGTGCTTCAAACGTTACGGGAAAATAATCTATATGCAAAGTTTGGTAAGTGTGATTTTGGCTAGATCAAGTTGTGTTTATGAGGCATGTGGTATCAGCAGCAAAAATTAATGTAGACCCTTAGAAGATAGAAGCGATAGTAAACTGGGAGCGACCTTCTACGGTATATGAGGTACGTAGTTTTCTAGGATTAGGAGGTTATTACAGGAGGTTTCTGGAAGGCTTTTCTAGAATAGCTCTCCCATTGACTAACCTGACAAGAAAAGAGGTGAAGTTTGATTGGTCGTCTGAATGTGAACGTAACTTTCAGGAGTTGAAGCGAAGACTAATGTCTGCACTGATACTTACTTTTCCTACCTCAGGTAAGGAATTTTAGATTTATTGTGATGCGTCCAGACAAGGGTTAGGATGTGTTTTGATACAGGAGGGTAAAGTGGTAGCCCGCTTCTCGTTAGTTAAAGAAGCATGAGTGTAATTACCCTACTCATGATCTGGAGTTAGCAGTTGTGGTGTTAGCTTTGAAGCTGTGGAGACATTATCTATTTGGTGAGTGTTGCCGTATTTACTGATCATAAGAGCTTAAAGTATATTGTTTTTTTTTTTATTAGAAAGAGCTAAATTTGAGACAAAGAAGATGGTTAGAGCTGATTAAGGATTATGATTGTACTATTGAGTACCATCCAAGTAAAACAAATATGATAGCTGATGCCCTAAGCAGGAAGTTAGGAGCAGTGAGAGCTACTCTTTGTTCTATATGAGGTCTATTACTGAAATAGTGTTGATGCTATTTTTAAAGGATTCATATTGAAGGGACCTTTGACCGGAAGCGGATCTCCCAAATCTTAATTTGAGATTAAGTGCCGAAAAGCCAACATAGACAACTCTAAAAAGTCCAAGAAAACAATGACAAAAATCTTGAACAAATATATTTAGCCAATATCATTAATCCTAACACTAGGTATTGTAATTCATCTGAGAAGGAATTCTCAAGCTTAGGGGGAGCCTAAACTATTCGAGCAAAGGCAACTTTGTTCTAAAAAGGAAAGATACAGTTCGAGTGAGAAAGATTCTCACGACTTGAGGGGAGCTCGAGTCTTGCAAAGAGGGAGTCTCGGTCATAGGGAGAACCTAAGACATTCTTCACTAATATCACAACTTAGGGGTAGCCTAAGCTATTTGAGTAAAGGTAACTTTGTTCTAAAAAGGAAAGATACAATTCGAGTGAGAAAGATTCTCACGACTTGAGGAGAGCTCGAGTCTTGCAAAGAGGGAATCTCGGTCATAGAGAGAGCCTAAGACATTCTTCATTAATACCACAACTTAGGGGGAGCATGAGTTATCGTGAGAAGGAATCACAAACCTAGGGGGAGCCTAGAGTGAACAATTGAATGTTGAGTTGTTTGGGAGTCACTGTAATTATGTAACTATTATAGATAAGTACTACATTAAAACACCTCCATAAATTTTTCAGTTCCCACTATAACTTATATAGCTTGAATTAACGGGGTAGGTTCAGAGATTGAATAATGATAGAAGAGGAATAAAAGGGTATTGAAGAATATAGAGAAATTATGGAAGTGTTAGACCATCTATTGAACCAGAGAATAAAGAGTAAATGGATAGGAATGAAATGAGATGTAGATAAACAGTTTTAATCTATATATTAATAACGAAGATTTTTTTTTTTTTTTACCCTTTTTAAAGATTAAAGGTCTATGCAACTTTTTAAAGTTAAATGGTACTTTGGTTTTCGTCAAAAACTAGTAGTGGGATCTTTTTTTTTCTTTTTTTAACATTTTGTTTAAAATTTAAAGATATTAATTAAACTTTTGAAAATTTATGTACATTTTTTAAACAAAATAAGAAGTTCAAGGATATATATATATAAATATTTATTTATTTATGATTTTACCTTACCTTTTATTCTAGTCCATCAACATTTAACTCCGTATTTATTTTTGGTTCATAAAACAAATATGTTTGCCCTTTTTAACTTTTAGCTTTCTTTAATGATTGATGTTGTATGTTAAACGAGGTCAGCTTTATGCATTACTATATATATATATATATATATATTGTAGATATTTGTGAATTTTTAAAAATTTTACTTGCTTAAAAATTATAACACCAAGCTTAAGTTTAGAAATTAATACACCAACAAAAAAAAAGTATACATTGATTTTCTCTCTAAATTTCAATCCAAAAGGACAATACTCATTACCAAAGTGGACGAAATTATCATTTAAAATGAATTCGCTCAGTACCCCAAAATTAGAAAACGAACAAAAAGAAGTGCTAATAAATAATCATTGATTTGGAACTTCCAAGCACTGAGCTTTTTATGCTAAGTACGAATTATTAGCACTTTCCAAGTTACACGGGACGTGACCCATATAATAGATCCGGCTTTTAATCAATTTTGATTTAAAATTGAAAAAATAAATCAAAAAAATCGAAACAATATAATAAAAAATAGATATTATTTCAAATAGTAAAACTGTTAAAAATATTTATAATATATAAATTTATAGTTTTAAAATTTTACTATATTTTGTAAATATTTTAGTTCATTTTTCTATATTTAAAAACAACCCATTAACAAATACACTAAACCATATTATAAATATGCTCAAATAAAACTACTAATTGATTCAAATATGCCAACAAAAACACAATTTAACAATAATTAATGTAAACATTGGTTGAGATTAGAAATTTTTACACCTCACAATTATTGTACTTAAAATAAAATAAAAGACTCAAATTTTACCATAAAAATGAGGAGACAAACTCAAATTTCAAAATTCAGCCACACCATATGAATAGTGAATGCTATGATTTTTATTTTATTTTTAAAAAAATAACTAATACAATTTTGTCATTCTTCAACTCATAATTCATCTAAAGTTTTATAATTAGTTGTCATGTTTGACTCTCCATTCTCAATATTGTCAACAAAAAAAGGGAAAAAAAAACCTTCATATCTAACTTGAATATGTAGCCCCACCAGGAAGTGACCATATTTAAAAAGAAGAATAATAAAGTTTGAGATCTAATTCTTTATATTAGAAACTTCAAAACTAGGGAGAAAAAATTGTTTTCTCAAAAAAGCAGTGCTCCATTTATCCAATCCAACGAAAAAAAATTCAAAAATGTTTTTTAGAAAAATAAATAAGAAGAAGGAAAAATTGCCACGTAAGAAAATGAAAAAAGAAAATCAACCACTAAATATCAAAATTGCAATTTCTCAGGAAAAAAAATGCGCAAATATTCCATCGGAAAATGGAAAGGTCAACGAGGTTCGTTTTAGGCGCGGCGGTCGGTCAACGTGGCAATGCAATTTTCATTTTCTATGATTTTCTCGGGAATTCTTTTCTCCTTTTCTAATTTTCCGGGAAAATCCATTTCGTTTTGGGCGTTTTTCAGTTTCCAACCGCAAACACATTAAATTTGATTTGATTCAGCTCAATCGAACACCGAAATTTCCAATAATCTAATCCCGATACATATAGTTTCAGTAATCAATGAACTGAACTTCAACATCACAATCAAAGAAACGAAAGAAGCGAGCAAGCAATTTCGAAATTATATAACGAAAAAAAATCGAAGAGAACAACGAAATTAGGGATTAAGAAACATAGAATCGCAGAAGGCAGAGCCTCATCTCATCTCAGATCGAACCCCGCTTCAACCATATACCGAAAATTCGAAACCGTCTGTTCAAAAGAGTGAGAGAGTGTTAATTATTTAGCGGAAAAACGCGAGAGGAGATCGGCGGAGAAGAACTCCGATGTACGGAACAAATACAGAAGAAGAACAGCTTTTTAAGAGCGCGGCGGAGGACTTGGCCGCGTTTTGGAATCCAGCGAGGAGCTCCGGAAACGGCGGCTGTGGCCATTTGGACGGCGGTGGTTTAGTCAGTTGAGAGGAAATGCGGGAGAAAGGGTTTTGGAAGTGAAGAAACAAAGGGGAAAGTGACCTATAAAATTGGTGCTGAAGGGAGATAAGTAGAGGCTATGAAATGGGCTAAATTACCATAGTTTACTTTATATTTATAGTTGTGATTTGTGCCTAATGCATCATGATTATAAACTCAGTAAAATTTTAAAATAACTTAAATTACATTTTAAATAAATACTTTAATTTTAAGTAATATGAATTAATTTTTTGTTTTGTATCCAATAAGTTTTTTAACTTTAAAACTGTATTAATAAATTTTTAATTTTATTTTTAATAAATCCTTATATATTGAATATTTCGTAAAAATTAATAGATTTCTTAGCCATACTTTTTTGAAAGAATGTGCCTAATAAGATCTTAAACTTCTAACTCTATAAATAACTGGTTTATGAATCTTAAAAAAAGAAATCCAAATAAATCAATCTATTAGATACATAATTAAAAACTTAGACATCATTGATGTCAAATCAATGATCTATTAGATACATAATATGGCAAGAAAGTCAACAAAACAAAAAGAAGATTTCAAGTATATGAATGGACTTACTTCCTTTGGTGTTCTCACCTCCTATTTATAGAGTTCTTCCGACCTAAAGCCTTTTCTTCTTGGATTTTCGAATTATTCCTCGAGTCCTAAGCCCCTTTCTTGGGCTCGACCCACCCTCCTTCCGTTCTCCTAGGGTTGGCCTCAACCTTACAATTTAGGTTTCGGGTTGTGCTATCGGTAGTCTTCACACCTCTCCTAAACTTAGATTAGAGCGTTTTGGAAAATTTGAGCTTTGATCTTTATGATTTTGCACTTGGATCCAAAATCACCCATAATAAACACTAAATTTAAAAAAAAAATAGGATGTGTTAAAAAAAATTTAAAATTCATGAATATATATATTTAGGAAAAATAAATGTTTATTTATTTAAAATTCATGAATATATTAGACACAAATCTAAAACTCAAGAAGTCCATTATCAAATAATTGTTTAAACTTTCAATTGTGTTCGATAGGCTCTTTATTTATTTAATTTTTTTTAAAAAAAAATAACGAATCTATCAAACATAAATTTGAATCTTGTATCTAATAAATTCGTAATTTTTTTAAAAAAATTATCCATTATTAATTAGATCTAACGAATGAAAGCAGTAATTATATAAAAATGATTATCCAAGAGAATTTTAATAATAATCTATTTGATATAAAACTGAAAGGCCAAAAAGTTTATATGGTATTCGACCTTTAAAAAATGAGTGACGTTTTTTGGTCAGAAGTGAAGGAGAAAAAAATGGAAAAAGTAAGATATAATATTTGACTGTCCAATAGAATATAATCAAACCGCGTGGGGGAACACGTTTGTATATGACAAAGCGAAGAGGAACACACTGGAACTGAACCCTACAATTCCATTGAGCCATTGAGGTGAACGTGAAACTCTGAAAGAGGACGTTTTTTTTTTTTTTTTTTTAAATATATATATATATATATAATTATATATATATATATATATAAATAAATAATAATTACTTTATTTACTATTCAAACGTTTCATTTCATGAAATCTATTACACCACCAAATTAATTACTCAATAAAGCTTCAAACTTTTGCCTTTTCAAGACTCATTTCTACCGTATCTAGTCAAAACAAATGGAAAATTTCACCAAATGATCTAAAAATAGAAAAAAAAAAAAACTACCAATGACCTTTTTTTTTTAAACTTTTTTACTACTAACATTTTATTTATGTGAAATTTCAAAATTACCCTCAATTTAAAAAAAGTCTTAGACCAAAGGTTAGTAGTAGAAAAACCTCTAAAATTGGAGGTAATTTTGAAATTTCACATGGACAAAATATTAGTGGTAGAAAAGTTATTAGGAAGAGGTCATTAGTAGAAAAGTGTTTGGCTTTTGGGTCATTTTGTGAAATTTTTCATTTGTTTTGACTAAAACGAATATAATGCAACAAACGTACGATTTTTGTTAATAATTAATAGATCTATTATTTAAATTCTTCAACTTTTTTTGTACTAAAAAAATTAATTTCTACGATATGATTGGTTTAACTTTTTAAATGTTGTCTTTAGAGTGTATTATTTACTGTATATATCTTTCACACTAACTCGAACATAACTTGATAAATAAGAAGACATTTTACATTTTATAAAGCTCAAATATCAATGTTCTTTATATCTTGCATTGATTTGTTCTAAATGGGATTGGAATCCTCCATTAGATGGGGAACTATAGAGTAAATAGTAAAAAAAAAAAAAAAAAAAATAGTAAATTACAAATTTAGTTCATATGGTTTAGGAAAAGTTAGAATCTAGTTCTTACGGTTTAATAAAACCTATTGTATGACTTTTTTTTTAATATTTTATCAAATCATATGTACTGAATTGCAATTATAAATCATAAATGACCAAAATCTAACTTTCTCCGATCTCCAGGGATCAAATTTGCCATTTAACCTAAAATTTTCTCCTCTTTTAGCTAAAGAGGTAAGAGGTGAATGGAAGGGTAAAAGAGAAAGAAAGAAAGAGGATTTGAATTTTTATTTTATTTTTTTTGAGAAAAAAAAAAAAGAAACTTTTATTAAAGCCAAGAGATACATCCATTTCTACTATATTAATTAAATGGGGGAAAAGTGATCTACCCAAACACCAACATGAGACTTTTCTCTAGCAGACTTAGCAATGTAATCTGTAAGAAGATTACAAGCCCTAGGAGGAACATGAACAAAGGAAATAAATTCAAAACCTTTTTACAAGAGACCTAATTTCTTCAATCCAAGATGAAGAAGGTTAAGGTTAATGGCTGTAAGAGCAACTATCTTCCCATCTGGATCTCAAAAGACAGAGGCAAGACCCGTTGATGGAGAAGTCGAGGTCCAAGCAACATCTATATTTAAAGCAATAACATCCTGAGGGGGAAGTGACCAGCAAAATTCACTCGAATTGGGTTTCTCCTGTACAACTTTACAACAAGTTCCTTTGTTTGTAAAGATACTTGTAATTTCCTTGTAGTAATTAAATACCCATTTGCTCTTGATATTAGGGGGAACAATCGTTCTTCCATTGATAAAGGAACTTCTATCATTCCATAGGGATCAACAAGAGATGGCAATCAACTCAAGATTTTCCAACAAACAAACAACATCAAGAGCATATCACTTATCAATAAAGCTATCATTAAAAGTGACAAAAGTCTTAGGGATGTTCGAGGACAGGCGTCATACTTCGTTTGCTCTTGGACAGGTAAAAAGGATGCAGTTAGAAGATTCCATTGAGGATGAGCAAATTGAGCAATCAGGTATAATATTCAGACCCTTGTTTAATAAATTTTGCCTAGTTGGAATAATATTCTTAAGAATTCTCCATATGAAATGTTTAATTTTTGGAGGAATCTTAAGAGAATATGAAATTTGAATGATATATTATTCAACTATATATAACATGTAAGGTCTATAGTAGAATTTCATAAAAGGCAATGTAATAAAGCACTAAAAAGCAATAACACAAGGCAAAATGGACATGAAGATTAAGTCAACAACAAAATTTAATAAGAAAAGTATAGGATTTTATGTCCTAAAACTCGTAGTTTATAAACGATAAACTTAATATGTAAATCAATAAAGTTGTTATTGAATTTGATTCAATAAAATTAATATTGAAGATATGAATTACTTATTTCATTTTAGAAATAAATCCAATAAACTAAAAGATCTATGAATATTACATGAGTACTTGAACTTTATGTGGAGACATAAAAGTCAAGTTCGAGTAAATAGTCAAAATGATCTATAGTATATGAATAAGGTTGGGTGCCTTATTCTAGTAACACTATTGGATGCGACCCACTCTGTAGTTGTTACAATTTGTTGTAAAGTAGTGCTACAAACGAAGTGATCTTGATTCATTCATGCAGTGACATGAGGAGTGAGGGCGTCATGTATAATGAGTTTACATAAGATCAGACCAAGAAATAAGACTGAGTATTTATAATGTTGTTTGCTGTTTAAGACTGAGTATTTCAAAGAGATGACATAGGTAACTTAGCCTTAATCCTGAGCTAACCATGAACTTCTATTTATTAGGGGTTATCCTTAGATTTGCATGGATGAGGGTTTGCTCAATACCGCGGGCTCAATAAGCTTCCCATTTCAGGGGTAAGACCGGGTAGATAGCTGGGGACATAACGTGCAAGATGGAATTCACTCCTACCTGCCTTTAGGGTTAGCAGAGAGGTTGTTTCCTTATGTGCTGACTTTGGTTCTTGAACAAGGGGTCAAACCCTCTCATTGGCTCGAGGGGGACTCGGTTTGATGATTGGATCTCAAACCAATTGTTCATTAGAGGATCAGTGGGACTTAAGGAACAAGAGGTAATCTCGGGGGGTAAAACATGTAACGACCCGACTTCTTAGGACTCAAGCTAGGCTGTTACTAAACGTATGCATGCATGGAAGTTAAAATGACATCCTTTTGAAATAAATGCTAAATAAATAAGATAACTTAAAAGATCTTCATTAAAATCAAATGATAAGGTATCCATAAGTCATAAATGGAAATAAATAAGTTTGAAAACAAATCTCAAACGATAAGTTTCAAATGTCAAGACCGAAAGTTAAAAACATAAAAGAACTCTTAAAACATGAACGGAAGCATTAAAAATGGTCCCTAGTGGCTCATTCATGAATTTCTCTTGTCATTCACTGGTGCGTCCCTACCCTTACTTGAAACATAAACATGAGAAAGGATGAGTATAAAATACTCAGTAAGTAACCCCACTACTAGGTTCAGGCTAGGCATCTATGTCCTCTAGATGCCTACCTTTGGTGAAAACATATAAACTTCTCTAGTCCTCATGGGACACATACACACATGAAAGACTGATTTTTATCCTACTGTAGTTAAGTATGCTCATTACCCCTAGTAAGTCCCATAGGACCCACAATCTCTGGTGAATCCCGAAGGAAACACAATCTCTTACATACACATGGTTATGCATACACCTTTTTTGTATACACATAACCCACTTAATGTGTACTTCTTTTGTAAACATGGTTATGTATACACTTCTTTCGTATACACATTACTCACCGAATGTGTACCTCTTTCGTACACCTGGTTAAGTATACACCTCTTTCGTATATACATAACCCACTGAGTATGTACCTTTTCCGTACACCTAGTTATGTATACACCTCTTTTGTATACATATAACCTGCTGAATGTGTACCTCTTTCGTACACCCCAGATCCTTTATATGAATGTAGGGATGCATACCTCTTTTGTCCACATGGTTAAGTATACACCTATTTCGTATACGCATAACCAACTAAGCGTGCACCTCTTACGTACACCCCAGTACCCTCTAGGCATGTATCACTTTCATACACCAGCCCTAGTACATCTCTTTCATGTACTAGCGCCCTTGGACATGCATCACTTTCATGCAGTCACATAGTCTGGAAAGGAAAAGAGCTTACATCTAACTTCATATTACATATATCATTCACATATTCATGAATCCTCTAAAATCTCCTCATCAAGGTCATGTTAATTAACCTCAACGTATGTGTTTAATCTAGTTTTAATGGATCAACTCTATTACATCACTGTCATGCACTAACTCATGTAAACAATCAAACATTTGAAATTTCATAATACATCATATAACCTACACACGTACATAATAAATCACATAAAAATGCACATCAACAAATACTCCAACTTTCACCTAGCTTTAAGACATTCCAGTAGTAGTGTCACTTAACTCATAATTTAAGGTCATGCTCGATCGTACATTTAATATGTCTCATAAAATTCTAAATCATGCTCATACATTAAAATGCTTCAGACATAGCGTCACATGCTCATATATCTTTTCTAAATAGTCCACCAAATCTCAGGATAGTCAAAATTATCCTTGTAACTAGTCTTGAAATCCTCAAAATAAATCATAAATTTATCGCCCGACATAAAGGCAGTTCTAGTAGTAAGATTACTTACCTTTACTCACAAACTCTAGAAACTAGCAAGCTCAACCTCTTCCTTGCCCAACGAAACCGAAAGTGCACAAGATCAAACTTAAATCACCCAAAACAAAAACACAAGGAAACCTCAAGATCCAAACCTAACACCCTACATCATGGCAAATTATTTTAGGCCGCAGTCCATGGTTCAGTCAAACTTAAATTCATAAATTCATAAACATACAATATGCTTAACAACCCACATAAGTTTAGAGCCTTACCCTTCACCAAGATTCATCGACTACCCCTTTAATCGGTTGGACGACAACTTCAACAACCTAAAATTTTGCCCTACGTCCAAAAAATGGCGAGTACCAACAAATCAAGGCCAAACTCTAGCGACTGCTCAAAATCCTCAAGAAATTCCATCTACACAATTTACACTTACCCTTAATCCAAGATTCTGACAAAGATCAAAGCAGACTCGCGGTTGGAGGGGATCTGGACCAGCGGCTCGATTGGATGGAGGCTCACGGTGGTCACTCGATGTCCGATTCAGGTGTGTTCGGCTTCAGGGCTCGGGTGGATCGCGACGACGGTTGAAGAGCTTCTCGTTGCTTGCGGACGGAGCGATCGGCTGAAAGAGGTGACACGACGGCGAGTGGCGTGGTCTGAATGGCGGGATCTAGTCAGCCTAAATCCACGAATGGTGAACGGCGTGGTTGGACTGTAGATTGGTGGCTCAGCGGCTGCTGGCACGCGGGGGTGGGGTTTTCAGGCAGCGTGAGGAAGGATTTTGGTTTTTATAATAATAATAATAATAATAATAATAATAATAATAATAATAATAATAATAATAATAATAATAATAATAATAATAATAATAATAACAATAATAATAACAATAATAACAACAACAACAAAAACTTAAAAGGAAATATAATAAACTTTTATTTTATTATTTTCCTTATTATACTTTATTTTATTAACTTCCTTTTCTTCCCAAAATGAAATTAATTCCTGCCATAAATTTCCAAGTTGAATAATTTCAATGTCAATCCATTAAATTCCCGCAATTACACTTAAGCCAAAAATTTCAAAAATGCTCTCAATTAATAAAAATACTGAAATTACATAAATAATAAAAATTCGGAGTGTTACAAAACAGCTATTGACCCAGTCATTATTACGAACAACCTGTGAAGGGTTAACTTACTAATCATGGTTATATCGAGTGGACACAATTTATCTATAGTGAGGGGAGTGCAACTACTGGGTTTTAGTCGATTAATCTTGAACCATTGGAGCCCATGATCTGTAGGTCCATTAGGTTCCCCTACTAGCTCAAACGGAATAAATATTAGAATAGCAAGATCCATTAATTTGAAACGTTCAAATTTGAATTAAGGGAATTAGTAATTATATGTGATATAATTACTCGTTTGACTATTGAATTCAACGAAATTGGAGAATTGATTAATATTTAAATATGAAATTCATGAATAGGGATTCATGGTAATGGATTTTGTGTTTAATTAAGTTAATATTTGATGTCAAATTAATAGAATCAATTAAATTATTTAATTAATTAATAATTTTATTTTAAAAAATTAATTATTAATTTTATTTAAAAAATAATTATTGAATTTATTTTATGTAAATTAATAAAGTTTCATTTTAAATAAAGAATAAAAACTAAAGTTTGTTTTGATTTTGAAAAGAATTTCAAAATTCAGCAAAATTGTGGTTTTTGGATAAAATCTATAACGTGGGTTTTTTCCCACTAACTTGAACAACACACAAATCCACTCAAAATCAGAAAGGAGGAGCCGTCTCCTTCTTGTGATTATACATTGCATGGTTAATGGATACAAAACAGTTGAATTTATCAGTTAAGATGATGATACAAATCTGGGATTGTAAATCCTCGGCTCCTTGGAGTTCGCCCATGCCCTACTATTATCACAATAGAGGGTAATAGGCCTAGACATATCTGGAACAACTTCCAGTTCTGTCAAGAACTTCCTGAGCTAGACGACCTCCTTAGCAGCTTTGCAAGCCGCTACGTACTCCATCTCCATAGTGGAGTCGGTGATGCACCTCTGCTTAGTGCTTCGCCACACTACAGCTCCTCCGTTAAGAGTAAAGACTGGCCCTGATGTGGACTTGTGAGAGTCCTTATAAGTCTGAAAGTCGGAATCTGTGTATCTAGTAAGGACTAAATCCCTAGATCAATACACAAGCATGTAGTCCTTCGTTCTCCGAAGATACTTGAGGATGTTCTTCACTGCGGTCTAGTGACCCTGGCCTGGGTTAGATTGATACCTACTGATTATGCCCACAACGTAGTAGATGTCTGGATGAGTACAGAGAATCGCATACAGCAAACTGCCAACGACAGAAGCATATGGGGTCGTCTCATCCCCTCAACCTCTTGAGGCGTCTCAGGACAAATTTTCTTAGACAAAGTGACTCCATGCCTGAACGGAAGTAGACCCCTCTTGGAGTCCTGCATCGAGTACTTGATCAACATCTTGTCAATTTACGATGCCTGAGACAGTGCTAGCACTTTGTTCTTACGATCCCGAAAGATCTGTATACCTAGAACAAACTAAGCCTCTCCTAAATCTTTCATTTGGAATTGGGTTACTAGCCAGTTCTTTGTTAGGATTGGTATCCTAATTCTCCCGGAGTCTCGTTGTTTTGTAAAGATATGCATTGTTCAATGAATGAAATAAGTGTTATTTAATTCTGACATTTACTCATATCCAATAAACAAAGCTCCTTAGTTATATTATGTTAATTTCATTTTGATTATATATGATATAATCGGTATGATGTATAAGATATATCTAGTGGAAGATTGATGTAAATGAGATTTACATTAAGTACCATGAAATAGAAAAAGAACTATGGTTTATATGTTTCATGAGATGAAATATTAAAACTATAGGTTATAAATATAGTATGATAAGTTGGTTAAAATTTATGTTTATAATAATATTAATTAATAGATAATTAATACTTTTTCATTTAAATAACCAAAGTAGTGGGTGGTTATTGGATCACGGTAACCGTGAGTTTAAAAGGAAAGTGGTTTCCTATTTTGAAAGGAGCTTTTACAAAAGTTTGAAAAAGAATTTTAAGTTTTCTCTCCGGCGAAAAATAAACTCACAAAGTTGTCGAGTAAATACATATTTACTAAACGACGGTTGGACGAGCTAAACGATCGTGCAGGTGCGAGCTAAACGATCGCATAGCTTTGCTAGACGATCGCTGGCCCAAGGTAAACGATTGTGTAGAGTCTGTAGGCGAAAAAATCGAGCTAAATGATAGAGTTAGACGATCACATAGATTTTGCTAGACGATCAGATAGTTTTATCTAAACAATTGGGCATTGAACTATACGATAGGTCTCTGAATCCCACTTGCCCAGTTGTGTATGCGATCGTTCTTTCCTCCGTTCGTCTGCCTCATACCAAGTCCGAACAGAGCCCACCCTCTGGATTCTCACACCGAGAATACCAAGGTCGCCTTGTTGGTAGTGTCAGACTCAACTCGACACCGTTGAGGTTTTCTGGAGGCCGTTAGTGGCGCTGTGGAGGCCGTTCGTTGTTGCGGAGGAGATCATGACCGAGGAGATCGTTGAGGACGAGCGCGAAGTGTTCGTGCGGTGTTTGTTGCGGTGTTACGGTCGTGTAGATTGAGAGCTCATGGTTGCTTTTGTTCGATCAGAGTTGCACATCGGAGCGTGGAGACGCTTCTGCTGATGTTCGTATAGAGTTTGATCTCTGTTCTTCTGTTTTGTTCATGTTGTAATTTCTCTGTATAATTGTATAACTGTTTTTTTTTAAAGTCAACTGTAAATGTATTGTTGATTTATGATTGCAATTTGGAATAGTCTTGTTCTACTGCTCATGGAAATCTCGTTTTCGATTTCTTTCAATTGGTATCGGAGCCAATTTCTCTGATATTCCAAATTACATATCTGAATTGAACGCCATTTTCAGTCGCGGTGGGTTTCTGCATTTGTGGTTAACCATTTTCTGCATTTGTGGATGAATGTTTCGGGTTTAAATTGCCTTTTTGTAAAGCTTTTGGTATTACAAAGTGTTAATTGCAAAGGCCCCTGCATTTTTGGGTGAAATTAACTTTGCAATCGAGTCTGTAATGTAAAATGTTTGAGTTCGTCGAGTCGAGTCGTTCGTGATGAAGCTTCAGCGCATGGCGATGCAGTTCTCAATAAAAAAGAATTGCCCCAATCGGATTTATAAATCGAGTCTGTATTTATAGTAAGTGGGTGAAGGGTGTGTGCCAACACATCCTATGGTCTCTGTCATTGGTTCACATCGTGAGATCATTTTGTACGCCCTCGTGTCGCCTTTGGAGCGGCCCTCTTCAGATGGGTTTTGTGTAGTTGGTCAATATCAAGGTGAACTCCATAAATGGCTAGGGTTGCTTTAGGTTTTCCTGAATTGAATTTTTTCCCTTCGTATTGGCCTTTTGGGACGGACCTCTAGGGCTTAAAATGGTGGGTCACACTTACGGGAGATTGTTAAATAAGTTAATGATCTCTTGGCCAAATCAATGATGGCTAGTCGTTATAGGAACAAGAGTTGTTCTGGTATTAATGACTGGTTGAGATCTTCTCAATTCAGAGGAGGGATAACTAACCTCCATTCGGCGGCTTTTGTCCTAAACCTTTGAAACATCATTGTGAAACTAGATGTCACACGGGGTTCATGTTAGTTTTGTTAAAACCTTATTGGATATTGTTTTGTTTTACAACGGGTATTTGCTTAAAACCTAATGTAGGTCAATGTGTTTTTCTTTTCAGTAACTCGTTAGTATTTCCGTTTAAAGCTTTTAAAAACAAACAATTATTTACAGTGGAAAGAATCGTGTGAAACGAACTTCGTGGCAAGCGACTCCATCCCACTACTCTCCAAAAGAGGAGACAAGACAATAAATATGATTTATTGGTCTTGGAGACATGTCTGGTAGAGAATGATGATTCTGCCTGGATCCTTGATTCAGGTGCTACCAATCATGTCAGTTTCTCTTACCAAGGATTTAGTTCCTGACAAACGTTGCCACTGGAAGAGATGACTCTTATAGTTGGTAATGGTGAGATTATTTCAGCTATTGTTGTAGGCAGGCTGAAGTTATTTGTTGACAAGAAACGTTATCTGTTACTGGATAATGTTTTTTTAGTTCCTCATATTAAGAGGAATTTAATCTCGGTTTCTTGTCTCATTGAACAAGGCTATACTATCTCCTTTTTTTTTAGAATAAAGTGTTTATTTTCAAGAATGGAATGGAGATTGATTATGGTTCAATGGAAAATAACTTATATGTACTACGGTCGTTAGTAATAAAAGCCTTGTTTGACATTGAAATTTTCAGTACGACAACAACAGCTAAAAGACTAAAGGTTTCTCCAAAGGAAAACGCCCATCTTTGGCATCTAATGTTAGGTCACATTAACCTCAATAGGATTGAGAAGTTGGTGAAAAGTGGACTTCTAAAGAATTTAGAAGAAAACTCATTGTCGGTATGTGAATCATTCCTTGAAGGCAAGATGACCCAACGACCTTTTACTGGAAAAGGTTATAGAGCCAAGAAAGCCTTGGAGCTTGTACATTCAGACCTCTGTGGTCCGATGAATATTAGAACTCGAGGTGGGTATGAATATTTTATCTCTTTCATAGATGATTATTCAAGATTTGGGTATCTCTTCTTAATGCAACGTAAGTCTGAAGCTCTTGACAAGTTCAAGGAGTATAAGGCTAAAGTTGAAAACTTGTTAGGTAAGAAGATAAAAACACTACGATCTGATCGTGGTGGAGAGTATAATGATCTCAAATTCTAGAACTATATGATAGAACATGGGATTGCGTCCCAACTCTCGGTCTCAGGTACACCTCAGCAGAATGGTGTATCAGAAAGGAGAAATAAGACTTTGTTGGACATGGTTCGGTCTATGATGAGTTATGCTTATCTTCTAGACTCGTTTTGGGGTTATGCAGTGCAGACTACATGTTATATCCTGCACACAGTTCCCTCGAAAAGTGTTTCTGAAACACCTTTTGAGTTATGGAGAGGCCATAAAGGTAGTTTATGCCACTTCAGGATTTGGGGCTGTCCGACACATGTGCTAGCGACTAACCCAAAGAAGTTGGAACCACGTTCGAAGGTTGCCTCTTTGTAGGCTATCCCAAGAAAACGAGAGGAGGATACTTTTATGATCCAAGTGAGAACAAAGTATTTGTTTGCACTAATGCTATCTTCTTGGAAGAAGATCACACGAGGGATCATAAGCCATGAAGTAAGCTCGTTTTACGTGATATCTCAAGTGAGACTGAGACTGCTTAGGGTTTAACAAGAGTTGTTGAACAGGCCGACAGATCAACAAGAGTTTTTGAGATTGGAACGTCCAGTCAACCAGCTCAAGAGTTGAGACTGCCTCGACGTAGTGGGAGGGTTATGAACCCACCGGATCGCTACATGTATTTGACTAATAACCAAAACGTCATTATGAATGATGGGGTCGAGGATCCGTTGTCTTTTAAGAAAGCAATGGAGGATGTTGACAAAGATGAATGGGTTAAGGCCATGAACCAGGAAATGGGGTCTATGTACTTCAATAACGTCTGAAAGCTTGTTGATCCATCTGATGGGGTCAAACCTATTGGGTGTAAGTGGATTTATAAGCGAAAGAGAGGTGTAGATGGAAAGGTGCAAACCTTTAAGGCTAGGCTCGTGGCAAAGGGTTATACCCAGGTTGAGGAAGTTGACTATGAGGAAACTTTCTCATCTGTTGTCATGCTTAAGTCTATCTGGATTTCCTATCCATAGTTACATTTTATGATTATGAAATATGGCAAATGGATGTCAAGACTGCCTTTCTTAATGGTAATCTTAAGGAGACCATCTATATGACTCAACCATAGGAGTTCATAGTTCCAGAACAAGAGCAAAGATTTTGCAAGCTTAATAGGTCCATTTATGGGCTGAAATAACAATCTTGATCTTGGAACATCAGATTTGACACTACTGTCAAGTTGTTTTGCTTTGACCATAATGTTGATGAGTCTTGTGTTTACAAGAAGATCATTAACAAGTCAGTAGCTTTCCTGATACTGTATGTGGATGATATCCTACTAATTAGGAATGATGTAGGATATCTGACTGACATTAAGAGTTGGCTAGCTGCTCAGTTCCAAATGAAAGATTTGGGTGAGGCACAGTATGTTATCGGGATCCGGATCATTCAAGATCGCAAGAACAAACGGTTAGCCCAGTCTCAGGCATTGTATATTGATCAAATGTTGATCAGGTACAAGATGAAGGATTCAAGAGGGGTTTGTTACCTTTCAGTCATGAAATCGTTCTGTCTAAGGATCAATGTCCTATGACACCTCAAGAAGTTGAGGAGATGAGACGGATTCCCTATGCTTCTACTGTAGGAAGCTTGATGTATGCAATGTTATACCCGACTCGAAATTTGCTAAGCAGTAGGGATTGTCAATTGGTATCAGTCCAATCCAAGACTTGATCACTAGATGGCGATCAAGACGATCCTCAAGTATCTTCGGAGAACGAGGGACTACATGCTTGTGTATGGAGATAAGAATCTGATTCTTACAGGATACATGGACTCTGACTTTCAGATCGATCGAGATTCTCGCAAATCGAGATCGGTGTCAGTGTTTACTCTGAATGGAGGGGTTGTAATTTGGCAAGCATCAAGCAAGGATGCATCACGGACTCCAGTATGGAAGCCGAATACGTAGCAGCTTGTGAAGTAGTTAAAGAGGCTGTTTGACATTTGGAAGTTGTTCCAAATATGAATTTGCCTATCACTCTTTATTGGAATAACAGCGGGGCTGTGGTAAATTCGAAGAAGCCTCGGAGTCATCGTCGAGGTAAGCACATAGAGCAGAAATATCACCTGATCAAGGAGATTGTGCGTAATGGTGATATGATAGTTCAGTAGATCGCATCGGAGCATAACGTTATTGATCCCTTTACAAAGGCCCTCATGGCTAAAGTGTTCAAGGGTCACCTGGAGAGTCTGGGTCTGCGAGACATGCGACATCTTGTCTAGGGCAAGTGGAAGATTATACTGGGGTATGTCCTAGTTTATTGTATATTGTACATTATATTGTATTCTACATTAGTTTCCCGAGTCATTAGGACAAGTGGGAGATTGTTGGGATTGATGTCCTAATTCTCTTGTAGTCTTATTGTTTTGTAAAGATACGCATTGTTCAATGAATGAAATAAGTGTTATTTAATTCTGGCATTTACTCATATCCAATAAATAAAGTTTCTTGGTTATCTTATGTGAACTTAAGCATGTATATGTGATATACAAGTGGATCATGCCTTAAGTGATAACCTAAATCGATCTGTAGTATAAGGATTAAGGTGGGATACTTGATCCTGGTGACACTACGGATACGGCTCGCTTTGTAGAGGTTTTCAAGTGTTATAAACTACTACATATGGTTAATCCTGACCATTCGTGTGGAGACGTGGAGCGGGAGTGTCCTATACAAAGAGTTTGTATAAGACCTGGACCACGAGATGACTAGACTCTGTATATAATGTCGTTAATACTAGAGACTTGCATCTCACCTAAACGACCATAGATGACACGACCTCATTCCTGAGTGTTTTGGGAACTCCTGCCTTTGAGGGCAGTCCTTTGATTAGTATGGGTGAGAGTGGCCAGATTTCTAACTCAACATGCCTACCTTTTTGGGGACTTGTCTGATTTGGGAACTGGGAACTCAATACACAAGCTGTCTCTTATACACATCTAGATGTGTATAAGAGACAGTTCCTGAAGCAATGATAAGTAGAGAGATTGCTCCCTTAAGGGCTGATTTTGGGGCTTGAACATAGTGGCCACAACTTTTCTTTGGAAGAGAAGACTTAGTCATAGTAGGACTATGATTTATGTTCATTAGAGGGATCAATAGTACTTAAGAAGACAGATGTAACTATAAGGGCATAACGGTTATTGGCCCAGCTGTACTTACGAGCGATCTGTGAAGGGTTGTCGCACTGCTCATTGGTTAAGATGGACACATAATATATCTGTAGTTAAGAGAGTTCAGCTGTCGGTCTTTAGTGGAGTGTCTGGCAGTTAATGGATGGTGGATCCCGTGACTAAAGATTTTAGTCAGTTATTCACGTACCATTGCAGCTTCAGATCTACAGGTCCATGAGGTCCCCTGGGTAGCTTGGATTCTGTTAAGGATCAGTTCTTGGCGTTGATTTGAAATGTTCAATTGACAAGGGGTATTTTGATTATATATGATATAATCGGAATGATGTATAAGATACATCTAGTGGAGGATTGATGTAAATGAGATTTACATTAAGTACCATGAAATAAAAAAAGAACTATGGTTTATATGTTTCATGAGATGAAATATTAAAACTATAGGCTATAAATATAGTATGATAAGTTGGTTATCATTTATGTTTATAATAATACTAATTATTAGATAATTAATACTTTTTCTCTTAAATAACCAAAGTAGTGGGTGGTTATTGGATCACGGTAACCGTGAGTTTTAAAGGAAAGTGGTTTCCTATTTTGAAAAGGAGTTTTTACAAAAGTTTGAAAAAGAATTTTGAGTTTTCTCTCCGGCAAAAAAGAAATTCACGAAGTCGTCAAGGAAATAAAGATTTACTAAACGATGGTTGAGTGAGCTACACGATCGTGCAGGTGCAAGCTAAACGATCGTATAGTGTTTACTAAACGATCGCATAGCTTTGCTAGACGATCGCTGGCCCAAGGTAAACGATCGTGTAGAGTCTGTAGGCGACAGACCGAGCCAAATGATAGAGCTAGAAGATCGTATAGTTTTATCTAAATGATTGGGCCTCGACCTATATAATAGGTCTCCGACTTCTCCCACTTCTCTACTCGTGTATGCAATCGTTCTTTCCTTCGTTCGTCTGCCTCATACCAAGTCCGAAAAGAGCCAACGCTCTAGATTATCACACCGAGAATACCAAGTTCGCTTGTTGGTGGTGTCAGACTCAACTCGACACCGTCGAGGTTTTCTGGGGGCCGTTCATGGTGCTGCGAAGGTCGTTCGCTGTTGCGGAGGAATTCGTGTTGCGCAGGAGATCGTGACCGAGTAACTCATTGAGGACGAGCGCGAAGTGTTTGTGCAGTGTTCGTTACGGTATTTCGGTCGTGTAGATTGAGCACTCGTGGTTGCTGCTGTTCGATCAGAGTTGCGCATCGAAGTGTGGAGACGCTTCTGCCGATGTTCGTATAGAGTTTGATCTCTGCTCTTTTGCTTTGTTCATGTTGTAATTTCTCTGTTTAATTGTATAACCGTTTTTTTTAAGTCAACTATAAATGTATTGTTGATTCATGATTGTAATTTCGAATAGTCTTGTTCCGCTGCTCATGGAAATCTCGTTTCCAATTTCCTTCATTCTTAACTGCAGTCAGTAAACCTATATCATTCCCAATGAGTAGGATATCGTCTACATACAACACTAAGAAGACTACTGAAGCGTTGATGATCTTCTTGTAGACACAAGGTTCATCCATATTTTGGTCAAAGCCATAGACTTGATCGTAGTATCAAACCGTATGTTATAAGATCGAGATGCCTGTTTCAGTCTATAAATGAACCGATTCAGTTTGCAAACCTTTTGGTCTTGACCTTGGGCTATGAATCCCTCAGGCTGCACCATATAAATGGTCTCCTTAAGATTTCTATTCAGAAAGGACGTATTGACATCCATTTGTCAGATCTCATTATTATAATAAACTGCAATGGACATGAGGATGTGGATCGACTTTAACATGGCAAAAGGCAAGAAAGTCTCCTCATAGTCGACTCCTTCTACCTGGGTATAACCCTTTGCCACAAGTCGAGCCTTGAAGGTCTGTACCTTCTTATCAGCACCGTGCGCTTATAGATCCATTTACAACCTATAGGGTGAACCCCATCAGACTGATCTACAAGATTCCATACTGAGTTGAAGTACATCGACTCCATCTCGAGATCCATGGCCTTGACCCATTCATCCTGGTCAACATCCACCATTGCCTTCTTATAAGACAACAGATCCTCAACATCGCCATTTGCTACCACAGCAAGGATTTTCGTGAAACCCAGATAGTGAACGGGTGGGTCGCAACACTCCCACTACGTCGAGGTTCCCTCAACTCATGAGGTGGAACCAACCTACTGGATGAACTTCCATCAACAACTCTTGTTGATGTAGCAGGCTCTTCAACAACTCTTGTTGAACTTTCAGTAGTTTCATTGGAAAGTTCACGTAACACAACTTTGTTTCATGGACTGTGCTCCCTTATATGATCTTCCTCCAGGAAAGTAGCGTGTTTTGAAACAAACTCCCTATTTTTCGTCAGATCATAAAAATAACCCTCTCGTGTACCTTTGGGGTGGCCTACAAAGAGGCATAACCTCAACCATGGTTCTCACTTCTTGGGATTAGCCTCAAGCACATGTGCACGGCAACCCCAAATGCGAAAGTGGCGTAAACTAGCTTTACGCCCATTTCACAACTCCAGAGGTGTTCTTGCAACCACTCTTGGAGGGAACACAAAGTTGAGCTATGTAACACCGCAGTCTCCACTGTGAAAACCCAAAACCGAGTCCGGTAAGGAAGCGTAACTCATCATCGAGTAAACCATGTCTAATAAGGTCCTATTTCTCCTCTCGCTACCATTTTGTTGAGGTGTACCCGGCGCTGAGAGTTGGAAAACGATTCCATGTTCGATCAAATAGTCTTGGAATGCCGAGTCTAAAAACTCTTCACCTCAATCCGATCGAAGTGTTTTAATTCGTCTATCTAATGCGTTTTTCAACTTCAACCTGAACTCTTGAATTTTCTAAGAGGATTCGTTCCGTTGCATAGATAAACATAACCATACCTGGAGTTAATCATCAGCAAAACTGATAAAATACTCATAGCCACTCGGACTCGTACATTCATAGAATCACAAAGGTCAGAATGTACTAACTTAAGAGGCTCCTTTTCCAGTAAAAGGTCGTTTAGTCATCTTACCTCAAGGCAAGATTCGCACACAGGTAAAAGAATTTCTTCTAAACTCACTTGGAAGTTCATTTTTCACCAATCTCTCAATCTTATTGAGATTGATGTGCCCTAAACGTAGATGTCAATGTTAGGCATTTTTTTTTTTGGAGAAATTTCGTCGACATTTTGATTGAGTTACGATAGTTCTGAACATTTCAGTATTATGGAGGGAATTAATGGCTAACGGCCTTAGCAAATATAAATTTGATTCCAGATTTGCTGTGTAAATAAAAATTACCATCGTTATAAATAAACGCTTTATTCATGTTAAAAAAAGACAGTATATTTACATTGCAATAAACACTTTATAGAAATAAGATTCCTTTAGTTCAGGAACAATATATACATCATTTAAAACAAGAAACCTATTCTGTAAAGCTAATTGGAGTCCTCCCACTGCCACAGCTAAGACGACGTGTCTGGTGCCTACTCGCATCGTCATCTCACCAGCCTCTAGCTATCGTCAAGATCTAATCCCTTGAAAACAAGAAAAAACATGATTAGTGGCGCTTAAATCAATTATCCAGGTCGAATCATTATTCTCTACTAAACAAGTTTCAAGCACAAGAAAATCACATTTACCTTTATTGGTCTTGGCCTTAGCCTTAGCTACTTTCTTCTCTTTTAGATACCGAGGACAATTCCTCTTCCAGTGTCCATCTTGGTTGCAGTGGAAACACTTTTCCTTAGCATCTTGTGGACGCCTATTTGGGGTGATAAGTGATGGGTTAGCAGGTGCCTTCCATTTTCCCTTACCACCATTCTTCTTCTTCCCCTTTGCAGAGTTAGAAGCAGAAGGTGTAGTTTGTTCCTGAGGTCGAACCTCTATGGAACGTCCTGGCGGATGAAGCAACATTTGCCTCACCCTTCTGCCTTTCCTTAATTTTCAGTAAAGATTGGTATGTTTGCAACTCATTGAGGAGAGTTGTAAGGTTATACTTCACTTTGTTAAGAATCACATTGCTAATAAAGTGCAGGAAGCTCTCCGGCAAAGAATGCAGGATTATGCTAACTTGACTGCCCTCATTGATGGTAGACCCATTCAACTCCGCCACATTAAAGTGAACTATCATGTTTAGCACATGTTCACGAACAGAGGTGCCTTCTTTCATTTTGAAGTTGAATATGTATTTAAGAGCCTCATGCATAAGCTGTTCAGACGGTTATCCAAACATCCCTTGTAGGGACTCCATGATCTCACGCCTGAGATCATAGGCTCATGTTTTTTAGCCAAGACGTCAGAAAGACTTGCCAAGATATAGGCTCGGGCCTTTTTATTCACCCTTGTCCATCGCTTGTATGCCTCCTGAACATTTCGGGTGGCATTCGAAGCTGGAATAGGAGGACAAGCCTCTGTGAGAGCGAACATGAAATCCTCGATGATCAAGATCGTCGTGATCATGTATTTCCATATTGCGAAATTATCGCCAGTAAGTTTTTCGGCGCTTAGCAAAGATAACGTGGCTGTTGCTATTTGAAAATGTTGCTGAAAATATGAACAAAACTTTATTAGAATTTTCTAAACCACTTTTAAACCAATCAGTTTTGCAAAATAGTTTCAAGTACCCTAAGTTATAGACTTCTATTTTGCAATGATGCCCCAGTGAGCAAGACAAACGCCACCGGTGGGGTGATCAGTTGCCCCTTCGTTGGGATGAGACATTCTTAACCATTTGGCAGAACAAACTCTTGGAACTGAACCTAATAGCCATTATTTTTCGGTCCAGAATCGTTAACTTTTAATTATTCTGCGTAAATGTAACCTCTCTCTTTCGGTGCCAGAGTCCCGCCCTAATGCGCTTACCATAGGAAAAAGATAGATTAGGACAAAAGACTAAGTTACCTTATTCTCTTACAGAAGATCAAATAAAGAAACGCACAAAACTATCATCCTTTAGGGGGACACACCCAGGGTGCCTCGAGGCGATGCGCAGTAACTTTATTCAACCTAACGAGGGAGACCGAGGGATATGTTGTCGCACTTCCGCTCTCACTTACTATAAACATTCTCTCCATCCACCTTGATATTGACCTACCCAAACACCATCCGTTGGAAGGACACACCAAAGGTGCCGCGAGGCCGAGGATAGATTTCACAGTGGGGACTATTTAGGAGAAACGTGAAAGATTTAAGTAAAGCATCTTATGCCTCAAGTACCTCCCACTGAATGTTCTAACTAGGGGTTCATTAACCTAGACAATCTAGCTACTGATTTTAGTCTAAGTCGTCTTTTTAAACTCTGCTCATTAACAACGTTTGTCTATGAAATATGAACAAGTTCAAGTAGTCACGTTTAAACACTTTAATGGACTATCCTTAACTTGTATGCATGCATCAAATCTATCTAATTCACCTTTCCAGGTAAGTTCCTAGGTAGGGTGTTATGTTTCCGTCAACTTAAATACCCCAGCCTAGATAGAACCCGCCTTAGACAAAAGGTCCCTTATAGATAGATTTGCTACACTTTAATCTTTTATTAGCCAATTTAATCCTATTAAACTGATTAAAGATTAAACCTTCAGGGTTGCTAATCGTATTAAAACCGTGATCTTAGGTCTATGTGATCTAAGTTTTAAACAATTTAAAACCATGAATTAAACCTAAGTTAGCATGCATGTCTTTCTTTTCTCTTTTAGTTCTATATTCTCTTTAACTTTTAAAAAGAAACAACTAAAAGCGTTGTGCACAATAAGGCGTTTATAACATTTATAAAGTAACCTATGTGTCATGCTTCATGCAATGTCCAGTCATTACTATATATAACTTTTATATAACGCGTAACAACCAAGCAAATATGTTATCATTCACTCTTATACTATAACATTTATGATATAAAGATGATGCATGTCAATGCTTTTTATGCATGCATAAATATAACTCTTATATTATATGATGCATGAGCATGCTCTTACATAATTAAATCATGCTTATCTAAATTATAACAATTATAATAAAGAGATGATGCATGACCATTGCATAACCTAAGGTGAGATTTACTATATGTGCATACCATATGATATATAATAAACATACATCACATGTAATAAACAAAGGATTAATGGACCGGGATGAGTCTTTACAAAAATCAGAATGAAAAAACCCTATATATTAGATTTTCATCGAGCAAACCGATTCACAGACGAACTGGGTCTTGAACCGCCAGGAGGTCTTCATCATGTAGCAAACTCTGCAGGTAGACGATCGTTCAGCGTGCACTAGACTATAGGATCATAAGTAAACGATCGCGTAGACGATGACGAGGCTACGAAGCCTGATCGTCTATGCGATCGTGTAGCACGACGATAGGTATACGATTTACCTTGAGTTACTAAGCGATCGTTTAGTCAGTTACTAAGCGATGAAGCTTGCTAACCTACACGATTGTCTAGCGCGCGCTTTAAACGATACACGAGCATCTCATCTTCTACACGACGCGATTCTCAGCGATCGCGTACCCGATCGTTAACCCGATGCGACCAACTCTTGTTCGCATTCCCCATCGTTTAACCGATGCGTTCATCAGCGATCGCGTATTCCTTCATCTCTACAATGAGATGAACAGTGATCACCTAGAACTTCTTCTGCACGATGCGATCAACCCTAGATCGCCTCCTTCATCGAAGAGTTATAACGCTTGCCCAGAACTTCGACGAACGACTCAAAACTTCAAACAAACATTGAATACAAACTCGATAACAATTATTAATGCCTAAAAACGCAGGGGCCTTTACAAATAACCGCAAATGTAAAAGGATCTAAATCAAACCGAGGCTAATCATCCCGAAAACATCCATTAATCCGGCACATCCACAATAGATTTAACAATTAAACAGCGTAGAAATGCACCCACCATGAATGTAAAAGTCATTTCGTTGCAACAGATGAAATTTGAAGTTCAAACCTGGCTCAATTAGCATTGGAAGAGATTCATAATAGATGAGTTTCCATGGATCGGTCGATGATGCTCGCATCTCACCGTGACGAATATACATTATACATTCAACACTACAGTTTGCAAATAACTCTAATTACGGATGCTACTAACAAAAAATTATAAGGGAAAGTTCATACCAGTTGAATACTATCTTCAAAACTTCAGAACTCTACGCAGCGGAAACCTCCTAGTGAT